>NC_082719.1:24690873-25041180 GCF_030144855.1 Hypanus sabinus
TTCCTGCCTCTCTTTCTGGGCTTCATGTCCCAAGCATCCAGTTATATAGGAGGGGAGTTCTGACGGGTCAGTCCTCTCTGCAATTAGTTTCCCCTAATTGTGTTAAGCTTGCAGTTTTCCTGTCATGGGGGTCTTGGACCATGAACTTAAAGCATTTATCAACTCCAGTACAGCTGGGAATCTCATGGACATCTCTTGAGCTCAAAGATGGGGAATTCTGACAGGAACGATCAATGTCAAGGCCCTGGATGGTAGATCTCTAGGCACTGGCTAAATCCACCTTTCCACCCAACCCCTCAAACTTGTGCTCAAAAACAACCATAATGAAGAACTCTCCTTCTATCTGGTTGATTCACTTAAACTGCCACTGGTTCTTGGTCTTCCCTGGTTATCCTGACACAACCCACAGACTGCCGGGTCTCTTAAAGCACTCCAATTGAGACCAGCACACCTGTCTAACTCTCTGAGTCCAGCTTAAGTTCGTGTCCATGAATCCCCTCTTGTGACTTCGTATCTGCCTGCCAGCATCCTGCGGGTCTGCTATGTCCGCAGCCTGTGCCCCACCACCCCCAGTGGATTTCATCACTGGGCTGCCCCTGCCTACTGGAAGCACTACCATTGTGGTCGTTGTGTATCAATTCTCCAATACTGGCCTTTCAAGCCAGGAGAGGAGGTCTGCTTAACATCCAGGGATCTTCTCCTGAAAGTCAAGAGCCACAAATTGGCTCCATGCTACATGGGACCATTTGTAGTGGAAAAGGCAATGAACAAGTTCTTGTATAGATTGTAACGACTAGTATCATTGAAGATCCACCCAGCATTCCATGGTTTTCAGCTCAAGCCAGTTACTACCTCTCCCCTGGCCCCAGTCACCCAGCTCCCGCTCTTCCCAACTTGGTAGATGGATGCCTGGTCTATACTGTGCGGTGCCTCCTGGCACATCGCGGGGTATGTGGTAAGGCCTAGTACCTTGTGGAAAGGGAGGGGTATGGTCCTGAAGAGTGTACTCAGATCTCAGCGAAGGACATCTTGTACATTGTTAATCTGAGACTTCTAGCCGGCACAGGTCTGTGGCGCCTCAGGAGCTGTGCCTAGGGAGGGCATCCTTGTCATAAGCACAGACTTAGCAGTGCAGCATATTTGGCAATTGTACTCGTGAACATGCACATGTCAGCTGATCATTGTTTCATTATGGCTGTATTTAACTCCATTCTTTTCATTGTAGCGTTTTTCAAGACTTGAGCAAAGCACAGCAACGTTAGGCTGCCTGCTTGCATTCGGCTTTGCCCAAGAAAGTGGATTATCAAGTCAACTGATGCTGAACAATAGCAGTATTTGTTTTATATTTAGATAGTGTTGGCATCCGCTCTTCTGTTTGAGAGTTTTAGTTTATGGCCCTGTTTGGCCTAGTGTTTATTGTTTTCTTTTCCCTTAAAATCTTGTTTGCATTAAAGTCTGTGAACTATCAACCCATTTCTCTCTCTGTGCGCTTGAGCCGTGTCCAAATGCACTGACGCTTGCAGATGATACAAAGGTATTCGGAGGGGCAGGTAGTGTTGAGGAAGCAGTGAGCCTGCAGAAGGACATGGACAGATTATGGGAATGGACAAAGACATTGCAGATAAGATACAATGTATAGAAGTGTATGGTCATGCACTTTGGTAGAAGGAATAAAGGCTTAGGATATTTTCTAAATGGAGAGTGAATTCAGAAAGCAGAGTTGCAAAGGGATTTGCAAATTTAGTCAGCAAATGCAATGTTAGCAATCATGTTGAGAGGACCAGAATATTAAAGTAAGAGTGAGACGGCACAGCCTCAGAATAGAAAGATGTCCCTTTCGAACAGAAACTAGAGGAAGTTCTTTCACCAGCAAGAGATGAATCGATGGAATTCAATGTCACAGATGGTGGTGGAGGCCATGTCATTTGGCATATTTAAAGTAGAGGTTGATAAGTTCTTGATTAGTAATAGCATCAAAGGTCAGCAGAGCAGGAGAAGGAATTGGAACGGAAAATAAATGTGCCATGATTGAATGGCAGAACACTTAATGGACAGAATGGCCTAATTCTGCTCCTATATCTTGTGACTTTAAGGGAGACCAAGTATTGTTGGAATTACTGGCTAATTAAGATGGTCTAGGAGTTAGTTTTGCCACTATAATTTCATTTTCTTTGCAATTTACATTAAGCTTCAATGCTTAATTAACATAGTCACTTCTGGCTGACTATGGAAATCTGAGATGAGCCGGTGATCAGGAACTTTTCTATGTGGTGCCACTGGTGGAGTTGAAAAGCACTGAGCTGAGAGGCTAGATGCATTTATCTTCTGGCATCTCAGATTTAGGTTATGTAATGCAATCATCTGAATGGGGTCCTTGACTTTGTTTAAAATAGTAGGTGCAGAGAAGTGGTTTGATTACTGGTACTTCAGTTACATTATCTTTGTGTTCTCAGTGAACTTCCATTGGTTTAATGTATTTATAAGTTTACAATTTCTAATTTTTTAATTCTTTCTTTTATTTATTTTTTGAAAAAAATAGACTTGAGGCCTTTTACAGCAGAGCTGTAGGTGGTAATCAGAAGAAGAGCATGATTGCACTGGAGAAGATTGCAGAGAAGATTCACTAGGCAGTTGCTTGGGGTGGGGGGGAAGATGTTTCAGATTTGAAGAAGGTCTGAGAAAACTGGATTTGGTTTTTTTGTTGTATAGGAGGCTGAGGAAGTGCTGATAGAGATAAAGAAAATTATGAGTATTATAGACAGGGAAGAGAGTAATTTCTTTGTCCTCCATGAAGATGTATCTAACACCAGAACACATAGGGGTACGAGTAGAAGGCTTATTGTGGATCTGAAGAAAAGTATTTTTCACTGTGTATGTTTGTAACAAGGCATGCACTGCCTGAGTCAGAAGTGGGTTCAAATATTCTTATAAAATTTAAGATGCATCAGGAAGAACATTAGAATTGCCAAGGTTGAAATGACTAATGACAGGATTAGCATAGACAAGTACTTGATTGTCTGCATACACTCTGCAAGCTGAGGAACCCTTTGTTTCTGTGCAGCATGACACCGTGACTCTAAGGCTCCCTGCTCACATTTGACTAAATGGGGCTCCTGGATCTCAGTTGCAAGCGTGTAGTCACAAAAGGTAAGTCCAACCACAGGAAAGAGTCAGGAGGGCAACGGCAGGTCATAGGTTAGATCAGGCATGATCCAGGCCTTTACAATAAAAATAAATGGGCTATTTAAAAGTGCTTTATACAAAGCTGAGTTTAACAGGAGTAGAATATATAACATCTATTATGGTATATTGTATCACAAAGGAGATGGTGATTTATTAATGTATCGTTTCATGCAGTTAAAAATTTAAGGTTCCTAAGTTTATGATAGATTTGGTCAAAGTGAACAGAGGCATAATGAGCAGAAGCTGCTGAAAAGATGAATTGAATGTAGAGGGGGTAACCATAAGACAGATAAGAAGGCACCCATTTCAACACCACACCTAGTATATTGTGCAAAAGGGATCCTATTCATTGCCAAAGGGATGTAATAGAATCTGTGTGAACCTTTCATTGATTGAAGATCAAGATCTTAAGCAAGTGCATTAATATGTTGTTGTAGGATTCTTTTTCAATAGGAGTAATATGATTCTTTTCCCAGATGCCTCTAGTAGAGTTACACTTTTCTATATGCCACTCAAAATCAAATCAATATAATCCAGGATTTTCTAAACAAAATGTGGCCGCAGGCTACAGCTTTTTAAGTACTGAAAGTAGTGTGAAATAAGAAGTGGAAATATTACAATTGTCCAGAGGAGTTTGCAGACTCAATGGTTCCATTCTGTTATATCAAACAAGAGCAACATCTGCTCAAGTGCAATGAGAAAACTGTTCTTGCTGATGTCTGCGTTACCCTGACTCCAACTTGGTGCAGCATTCACTGATATAATCTGCAGAAAGATGACTGCAGTTGCATGAACCTCAGTTATCCACTCCTCCCATTCTAATAATAAATATTCAAATTAGCAGTAAAGTTATACAGCACAAAACAAACCCTTCAAGCTGACCACAAAGCATCCATTTCTGCTAATCTAATGTTAATTTTACTTTATTCTGCACAGATTTCCATCAATTCACCTCAGATATTTTTTGGGGCATTTCACTGTATTCAGGTAATCCATGTGGAGAAAAGGCATGGGCAATCTCTAGTGCAACCTGGCCTAATGAGTTATCCAGGAAACATGGGCTTGTCAAATGCTAACCTAGGCACATAATTCACCTCCAGCTTGCACGCCGCAGGTGCCAAATCTGTTCTAATAGAACAGTCAACGTACAGTTACTTCTGTTTATGTGAGTTGTACTTGACGTCAAATAGAGATATAGTGTCATAGAGCTATACAGCCTGGAAAGGAGCCCTATGGCCCAACTCACCCATGCCAACCAAGATGCCCACCTAAGCTAGTGCCATTTGCCCATCTTTGATCCATATGTCTTTATCTAAGCCCTTCCTATCCACATACTTAATGATGTGCCGCTAATCCTTGGCATATCATTAACATGTGAAAGAAAACAAAAACATTCAGAGAAAACCCATTTGGTCACAGCTTGTGTGGTGAAAAAGCACAACAGCACCTTCTTTACCTCAGACTGTTGAAGAAGTTTGATTTGAGCCCACCAAATCCTAAGGACTTTCTACAGGGGCACAAATGAGAGCATCCTGACTGGCTGCATCACTGTCTGGTATGGGAACTGTACTTCCCTCAAACGCAGGACTCTGCAGAGAGTGGTGTGGACAGCCCAGCACGACTATAGATGTGAACTTACCATTATTCAGGACATATACAAAGACAGGTGTATAAAGAGGGCCCGAAGGATCATTGGGGACCCAATCGCAAACTGTTCCAGCTGCTACCATCCGGGAAACAGTACTGCAGCATAAAAGCCAGGACCAACAGACTCCGGGACAGCTTCTTCCACGAGGCCGTCAGACTGATTAATTCACACTGATACAATTGTATTTCTGTGCAATATTGACAGACCTGTTGTACATTCTATTTATTATAAATTACTATAAATCGCACATTGCATATTTAGACAGCGATATAAAATAAAGATTTTTACTCCTCATGTATATGAAGGATGTAAATAATAAAGTCAATTCAATTCCCACAGAGGCAGGTAGGGAAGTCAGGATTGAACCCAAGTTCTACGAAGAAGCTATAAAACTAGTTAGAATTACATCAACATTTAAAAGACATTCCGACAGACACAGGGATAGGAATCACTCAGAGGAATATAGGCTAAACACGAGCAAGTGTGATTAGCTCAGCAAGCAACTTGGTTAGCATGGGTGAGATGGGCCAAAGGACCTGTTTCTGTCCTCTGCAGCTCTAAGACATGATGACTGCTCACTATGCCACCAAGTGCACCACAGTAGCGTTGTGGTTAGCGCGATGCTATTACAACTCAGGGCATTCTGGAGTCTGGATCTTAATTCCCGTGCCAGCTGTAGGGAGTTTCTAGGTTCTCCCTGTGAACTGTGTGGGTTTCTTCCGGATGCTCCGGTTTCTTCCCACACTGGTTAATAGGTTAATTGGTCAGTGTAAATTGCCCTGTGATGAGGCTTGGGATAAATAGGCAGATTGCTGGGCAGTGCAGGTCATTGGGCCAAGAGCGCTGTTTGACTAAAACACAAAAATAAAAAGGAGTAACTGAATCCTGTATCAACATAAATGGAGAATTACTGTCGAGTAGTATCCTTGACTCTAAAGAAATAATTGTAAGTATGACATCTCATATCCCCCCCAATAAATTTTATTTGAAAATAATAAAACAGACTTTTTCTAATAAGGTACTTTTTTTATAATTTCCTGCCATGTAAATTTTATTTCCACCCTTTGCTGTGAATGTATTTTTGACTTCAGGCTTTCTACATCTTGTTTAACAGTCTGCAGGCCTCAGTGAGGAATTGGCATTTTTATTGGTTGTAGAGCCTCCTTGCTGTTGTGTAACTGTAACTGTGGAGAATGCCACATTGGATACAAGCATGCCCAAGAACAGGAGGCTACCAGTGGCAAGCCTGAAAAATAATTTCTGGGCAAGTATATACAAGTGAACAGAAAAATTCTTTCTTTCAATTCTCACAGCAAAATAAATATGCAGCATATTACCTGATAAGGAAGACACGTTGTTGTAGATAGTTAAGATCAAGGGAATGTTCTCAATTTTAATTGTACCCCAGTCCCATGCATCATTGCCTGTACAGTTTTGGGAATGGGAAGATCAGAGGACTTGCTCCTAGGTCTGTGGATCAGACAATATCCATTGAAACAGTATCTTTGAGGTATTCCTGACCTGATGATATTTTGACAGGAGTTCAGTGAGACTCTCTCCTTCTGCTCCCCTTCTGTAATCACTTCACCTATCATCTATCACCTATCAAACTCGTTTGTTCCTCTCCCCCCACTTTCTTATTCTGGCTCCTTCCCCCTCCCTTTCTAGTCCCGATGAAGGGTCTCATCCCCAAATGTCCACTATTTATTCATTTCCATAGATGCTGTCTGACCTGCTGAGTTGCTCCAGCATTTTGTGTGTGTTGCTCTTGATTTCCAGCATCTGCAGAATATCTTGAGTTTATGATATACTGTTATCTGCAGTCTGCTCAAAATCCCAGGAACATTCTGCCCTGTGGCGTAACAAAAGCAGACTAGTGGGACATTGGAATCTGCACTGCAGTATGAGGTAAGTGCCACTTCAAGCAGAAGAGGAAAACATGGACTTGGTAAATACTAATCTCAGCTACATAAATCCCCTCCCCAGCTTGCATGCCACAGGTGCTAAATCTGTTCTAATATAACAATCACAGTACAGTTACTTTTGTTTGTGTGAATTAGTCAAATAGACTCATGGCATCATAGAGCAATACAGCCTGGAAAGAGGCCTTATTGCCCTACTCACCAGTGCCAATCAATATGCCCACCTAAGCTTTTTCTGGCTGTTCCACCCTCTGCTTAAAGAAGTTGCTCCTCAAATCTCTTTTAAATCTTTCTCCTTTTCCCTTATGTCTCTGCTCTCCAGTTTATGATTCTCTTCCCTGGAAAAAAGACTGTGTGTATTCAACTTATCAATGCTTCTCATTATTTTATCCACCTTTGTAAGATTTCACCTCAGTATTGGAGAGATTGTACATGTTTGCACAGGTAATGTCCTTCAGGAGTATATCAGATGGGTAGAACAAGATATTATCAATCTGGTTTGACATGAACACCACCAAACTAGAGTTAAGTGCTCCAGCCAACAACCTCACCTAACTATTATAGCTCAGCTGCAGGATATACCCACCGGTCTTGCAGGTTAGTTGTTAATTGAGAGCTACTGTTTGAGACCATTGTGCAATAGAGATTTGACATTCTCCAGAGTCATTAAACTTGATGAAACCTCTGGGAAAGATTGACACGTGGATTGTCAAGTGATGGAAGGGACTGTGGAAGCATCTAGGATGTAAAGGAGACCAACAACTCCAAGAAAGCCTTGGTGAATATATTGGGTATATATGTAGATACTGCCCGACCTGCTGAGATATCCCAGCATTTTGTGTGTGTTTCTGTACATTTCCAGCATCTGCAGAATCTCTTGTGAATATATTTGGAAATGCATTTGAACCTAAACTTAACATTATGAGGTACACTATCCTGCACATTGGCAAAGAGAGATTTAACTTTAACAAAAAATAGCACGAGTGAAGAATTGAGGCTCATGACATTTTAGGTAATGACTCTCAAAAGGCTCATGACCAATGCAGAACAGTGTAAAATAATATATTTCACTCTCTACTTTTCACAAAATAAATTGGCATTCCAAAGTTTATCTCGTGAAAATGAGACATCCCCTGTTCTCTCTATATAAAACATTGATGGAGCATGTAAAATACTTGGTCCTGCCCTAGAACCCCCATGTGTGAATGTTGCTGAGGATTTGAAAGATTTACAGAGGAGAACCACAACAATTGTTTTCTATTCAAAGCTGTTCTGATTAGATCCATCAAAGAGTCAAGGGTTAAGGGCCTGCACTGAACACATGCTGATATGTTCTGTGAAGTCTAGACTAGATATGTATAAATTACTCAAGATCTAAAGATACATTAAATGATAAGTAGTGCTTGAAATGATTTGTGTCATTTTTCACCTTCAGTAGAGAGTTAGTCCAATTTCTTGAAAAAAGAATGGAACAATTTAAGAATTAAATTCTAGTCAACATGAATCGAAAGTCAAAATCAAAGTGAAATTTAGTATTAAAGTTCATATATGTTACCACACACTGCCTTATGATTCATTTTCTCACAGGTATTTACAGGATAATAAAGAAATACAACATAATTTTTGAAAAACTATACATAAACAAAGAAAGATGAAAATTCAATATGCAAAAGAAAAATAGTGCAAATATATAGGCAGATAAATAGATAGATAACTAAGTAGACTTTACTGAGAAGACAAGTTGTAGAGTCCTTGAAAGTAAGTCTGTAGGTTGTGAAAGCAGTTATCCGTGAAGTTATCCATGCCAGTTCAGGAGTCTGATAGTTGTAGGGTAGTGTGTCTGAGCCCAGTGGTGTGGGACCTAAAGCTCCCATATCTCCTGCCATTTGGTAGTAGTGAGAAGAGAGCATGGTCTGGATGGTGGGGGTCCTTGATGATGGATGCTGCTCTCACCATTGAGCACAGTGTCTGTGATGGACTGGTCTGTATCCACCACTTCCTGTTGACATTTAATCCATGTTAAAGGGTTCTCTTAAGGTAGCCACAATTACTATGAGAAATAGATAAGGTATTCTAGGAGATGGGAAAATAGCTCCCCTTCGGGCCAGTTCTTTCTACATCAGCTGTTAACATCTTAGACCTCAGACCTGCAGGTGTCACACAGAAGTGCAGCTCCAGTGATGAGTTTTTAAAACAGCAGAGAGTGACAGCATATCAGAAGTAACGCAGGAAGTATAGAGATGTTATTTATCGATGTGCCTACTCTATACATATCAGGTGGGCCAGGTTCAAATCAGGGTGAGAAGTTATTTGTTTTAACGAAAGTCAATGCAGGACATTACTAGGTCAAAGCTAGGTGCAGCTGATTACAAACATGTAAACATAAAGGTACTAGTGAGATTGCAGTAATAATATGACCATAAGACGTAGGAGCAGAATTTGGCCATTCAGCCGATCATGTCAAGAATGATCCCAGATCCCACTCAAACCCATTCGCCATATCCTTTGATGTCCTGACTTATCAGCAAACGATCAACCGCTGCCTTAAATATACCCATGGACTTGGCCTCCACCGCAGCAGCCTGTGGCAGAGCATTCCACAGATTCTCTACTCTCTGGCTAATAAAATTCCTTTTTACCTCTGTTCTAAAAGATTGCCCCTCACGTTTGAGGCTGTGTTCTCTAGCTCTACATACCCCCACCATAGGAAACATCCTCTCGACATCCACCCTATCTAGTCCTTTCAACATTCGGTAGGTTTCAATGAGATCCCCATCCATTCTTCTAAATTCCAGTGAGTACAGGCTCAAAGCAGCCTCATATGTTAACTCTTTCACTCCTGGAATCATCTTCATGAACCTCCTTTGAACTCTCTCCAATAATAATATATTCTTTCTGCGATCTGCGGCCCAAAACTGTTGACAATACTCCAAGTGCAGCCTGACTGGTGTCTTATAAAGGCTCAGCATTATCTCCTTGCTTTTACTTCTATTCCCCTTGAAATAAATGCCAACATTACATTTGCCTTCCTTACCACAGACTCAACCTGTGAATTAAACTTGTGGGAGTCTTGCACAAGGACGCTTAAGTCCGTCTGCACCTCTGATGTTTGATCCTTCTCCCCAGTTAGATAATAGTCCTCACTCACTGCCTCCTGCCTGTCAGTCATTCCTCTGTCCATGTCAGTATCTTCCTTGTAATGCCATCAGATTCTTGTTAAGCAACCTCATGTGTGGCACCTTATCAAACGCCTTCTGAAAATCCAAGTAAGTGATTGGCTCTTCTTTTTCTACCCTGCTCGTTACTTCCTTGAAGAACTGCAACAGATTTGACAGGCAAGATTTCCCTTTACAGAAACCATGCTGACTTTGACTTATTTTATCATTAGTCTCCAATTACTGCAAAACCTCAACCTTAATAGTAGGCTCCAACATTTCCTCAACCACTGCTAGGCTAAATGGCCTATAATTTCCTTTATTTTTCCTTCCTCCCTTCTTAAAGAGTAGTGTGACATTTGCAATCTTCCAGTCTTGTGGGACCATGCCAGGTTCAAGTGATTTTTGAAAGATTATGACCAATGCATCTGTGATCTCCTCAGCAACCTCTATCAGGAGTCTGAGATATAGTCCATCTGGTCCAGGTGACCTATCCACCTTAAGACCTTTCAGTTTGCCTTACACTTTTTCCTTTGTAATAGCAATGGCACTCATATCTGCTCCCTGACACTCATGGACTTCTGGCACACTGCTTCCACAGCGAAGACAGATACAAAGTGCTCATTAAGTTTATTTGCAAATTCTTTGTCCCCCATTACTTCCCCACCAACATAATTTTCCAGTGGTCCAATATCAACACTCAACTGCCTTTTACTCTTTATATAACTGAAAAATCTTTTGATATCCTGCTTTATATTATTGGCTAGTTTGCCCTCATATTTCATCTTTTCCCTTCTTATATTTTTTTTTAGTTGCCTTTTGTTGGAATTTAAAAGCTTCCCAACCATCCAACTTCCCACTCACTTTTGCTACGTTATATGCCCTTTCCTTGACTTTTATGCAGTCCTTAACTTCCCTTGTCAGCCACAGTTGACTAGCTCTGTCATCTAAGAATCTGAGCAGTTATTTCAGATACTGTTCTCAACTATTAAACTAAGTCTTTTCTAATCTTTTAAAGGACTCTGGATGGACAGAACATTTAATTTTTTAAACATTCATCATTCATCATAAAACTATAAGTAGACTATTCCAGGCCAAACAGAAATGTGAAGAACATCCCAGCAGGATATGAAACAAAAATTACTACAAACTCCTGATATTTATTTTCTAACTCTATTCATGACCATCTGATGGAATTTGTTTTTCAAAACTGATCCAAAGGATGTACATCATTCCTTCTCTCTTTCTAACCCACCTGTTTCTCCTACATTTCTGTATCATCTTCCCTTTTCAATCTCCTTTTGAGCACCAACAGAAAAAAAATTATTATACCAGCATGCAATGTTATGCCTGTTATCCTATGCCTGACTTACACAGTAAAACATCTAGAATGGGGAGTATAATTTTAAAAGTTACATTAAGAGAATGAATTAGAAGCACAACTACCTTCAGGGAAATTACAAACAACTCAGTATAATAAAAATTATCATTGTTTTAAAATTCAGTTTTCATCCTCATTTTCCAGCAGACTATAAGAAGTGTCTTTTGTTGCCTGTTACAGCTCGTGTCTCTTTTATCTGAACATCAAAAGCTGCTCCCCTGTGCTAGTTAGAGATTGGCCTGCAATGCAGACCTTCCACTGGCTGTCATTTGGTGCCACAGTGCTGGCTGATGCCAGTATAGTATAAATCTAGCCTGCTGAAAGCACCCAGTCTTTTGCTTCAGAGATTTGCCAGCTGATTGCTGCAGGAACAATAGAAATATGTAGCAGTGAGAGAGGACCCAAGCACACATTTTAGATAAATATTTGTAACTGGGAGTACCCTGAAGAGTTTGCTAAATGCTTAGTGTATGTCTTGCCCTGTAGATTAATAATTAACACTGGTGGTGAACGTCTTCTGTCCCCACTCACCGAACCCGCGAACCTAATTACACGATTAGGTACGCGAACATCAATTGGCACAGTCTGCAGGGTCGGCAACGGAACTGAAGATTAAAATGTTTAAAGGCAAATATAAGAGAAAGAACCACATATTGACTGGGACTCCCATATTGCAAAAGGACTAGATAGAGTTTCTCAAATGTGTTGATAAAAGTATCCTCAATTAGTACTTAGAAGTCCCAACGAGAGAGTGTGCGTGATAATTGACCACTGATTAGGGTGACAGAAGATTATGTAGGGGAACGCTTTGCATCTAGTGATCATAATACCATTAGTTTCAAAGCAAAAGTGCAAAAAGATATGTCTGATATAGGGGTTGAGATTCTAAGTTGGCGAAAGGCCAATTTTGATTCTTCCTCAGATATAATTATCCCTCCTTCCTTCTCCTATTTTGTTTTAATGTATGAAGTCGAATGTGTTTTAAGATTTGACAAACCCTTATGCATGTTTGAAAGGATTTTACTACTGTTATCTGAATTATATGCTTTTCTAAATAGCTCTATCAAACATGTACTTGCCTTGGTTACATTTTTAACCCTCCAATTAACATACTGTTGCATCTCTAAATGCTGATTAAAGTCTTGTTTTTCTAGTAAGTGTTTCCCTTTAAGCATTTCAATACTGGACAGTGTTCCTTCTTTCATTATATTACAAAGAACTGTTATTCCTTTAGCTGTCCAGTCCTTAAATCTAGCATCCAGTTTATTCGGTGTAAAATCCGAGTCATATGCACACCATTTAAGAATTGTAATATCTCCCTCTAGTTTATATTCTTTTATAATAGTTTTCCATACTTTAAGAGTCCATTTCACCCATGGGTTATCAATCGTATTTATGTAACTTTGTAGGTTGTTATCAGCCAAAATTGCCTGTATGGGGATGGAAAGTATCCTCTCTTCAATGTTTTTCCATCAAGCATCATAAGACAGGTTGCACCAGCATATAATAATCTGCTGCAAAATGCTGCAAAATAATAATCTCTGAGAGAAGGTAGGCCCCATCCCCCTTTTCCTTGGCTAATTGCAAAGTTTTGAGACAAGCTCTAGGCCTTTTGCCTTGCCATATATATCTTCATAACATATTGTTCCATTCTTTTGGTTAATAGCTATCGGTAAGGCCTGAAAAAGATATCAGAGTCTGGGCAATATATTCATTTTAATGGATTCAATCCCTGAACTGAGACTAAAAAAAAGGAATTAGGTTCATCTTCCTTAATTGTTTTATTTAGGCGAATAATTGCATTCTGATAATTTTGCCAAATCTTTTGGCATAATGAAGCCTAAATATTTGAAAGGCTTTGTTTGCCAAGCCCAGGGTTATCTACTTTCAATTTCTCATGGTGGGCTACAGTTATATGAAAGTAATTGGGTTTTATCTATGTTGATCTTGTATCCTGATAATTGACCATACTGTTCAAAGGATTGCATCAATTTAGGTAAAGAGTATGTTGGTTGCCCTAGATAGATCAAAATGTCGTCGGTGTAACAAGCCAATTTATGCTCTGTCCCTTTAATAGTAATTCCCCTGATATCTTAATTTTGTCTGATGTATTGAGCTAATGGTTCCAGATATAATGCGAAGAGTAGTGGTGACCATGCACAACCCTGTCTCGTGCCCCTTTCTAGGGTAAAACTATTTGATAAATATCCATTAATTTAAATCCTAGCAGTAGGATTGTCATATAGTGCCTGTATAGTTTTAATAATTGTGATATGTAAACCAAATCTATGTAAAACTCTATAAAGAAAATTTCAATTAACTGAATCAAATGCCTTTTCAGCATCCACGGTTATCACTATTGCTTCCATTTTTTTGTATATGATCCATAATGTGAAGTGTCCTTCGTATATTGTCTTGTGTTTAGTGTTGTTGTATAAAACCTGTCTGATTATTATGTATCAGTGTGGGTAGGAACTCTTCTAATCGTTTGGCCATGATGGAGGTAAATAATCTATGATCCACATTAAGAATAAATATTGGTCTAAATGACCCACATTCAATTTTATCCTTGCCTTCTTTCGGTATAGCTGAGATTATTGCCTCCTTCCAGCTGGGTGGCATTTGTACCTTTTTTTAGAGTCCAGTTCAGTGTGGGGAGCGAAACAGGAATTAACTCATTTTTAAATTCTTCACACCACTCTGTTGTATATCCGTCTGATCCTGGTGACTTGCTTAATTTAAGCCTACTAATTGAAGTTTTTAGTTCAGCTTCAGTTATGTCAGCAGTCATCATTCTATTTTGTTCTTTGCTTAAAGTGGGTAACTCTAGAGAATTCAGGAATATAGAGTTTTGTAAAACACTTCAAAACCTTCTTGAATTTCATTTAGCTTATTCTTGATCACTTTTGCTCTTGGATCCCTAATTCTATGAATTGTATTTTCTGCTATCATTTTCTTTCCAGTTTCCACACCAATACTTTCATAGATTTGGATCCACTTTCATAGTGTTTCTGTTTCAGAAATATTACATTTTTTTCCCGATTTCTTGTGTAGCCCAACTATTAATTTCATTCCTATTTTTTAAATTTTCCTCTAATGTATCCTGTGCCAAACTCAATTTGTGTTTTTTTTTCTAGTTCCCTTAGCTAATTTTGTAATTTTTCTGTTTTATTCCTTATTTTTTTCTTACATGAAAATATCACTATAATTATCCCTCTTAAAACAGCCTTCAGAGTATCCCATAGAATCGAGGTGAAACCTCTTCATTATCATTGAATTCTAAGTAAAGACCAATTTTTTTTAATTTGTTCCTTAAAATAGGGATCATTGAGTAGACTTGAATTTAGTTTCCAAGTAGTATTCTTTGGTTGTGGGTCAAAATCAACAGATAAACATATAGGTGCATGGTCACTTACATCAATTGTCCCAATTCCACAGGTGTTTATTTTGTCTTTGTCTTTTCCAACTGTTATGAAATAGTCTATTCTTGTATATACAGAATGGGGGGGGGGGGAGAACACAGAATAATGAGAGTATTCCCTTCTGTTGGGGGAAAGGTCCCTCTATATATCAATTAAACCAACATCTTCAAAAAAGTGTATTAACTTTCTTATTTAAAGACTTTGTTTCATAGGTTTTTTCTATTGGAAGAGTCTAACTTTGGTTGTAATTGTAAATTTAAGTCTCCCCCACATATCAAGAGACCTTCCGTTTCCATTACCATATTAGTAATTTTCTGGAAGAAACTAATATCACGTCCTCAGGGTGCGTATATATTCGATAGTGTAACTGAATTTCCGTCTATATTCCCCCTTACCAGAAAATATCTGCTCTCCTTATCTCCCATTCCGAATACTTTTTCAAAATTCAGCTTGCTTGAGATGAGAATAGCAACTCCTCTCCTATGTCCTGATTTATACATGGAGAAAATTAAATTAGTGAAGCCTATTATCTTTAGTTTTCCATGCTCATTACCACTTAAGTGAGTTTCCTGCAAATATACTACATGGGCTTGTTCTTTCTTAATTTTTGATAGAATTTTACTGCATTTGATTGGATTTAACAGCCCATTGACTTTAAAAGCAATGAATGTTACTTTGTCCTTAGCCATGTGTGTATTTATCTGTCAGCATCTCATTGAAATTAGCAGAATAAAACTTAATCGATCTCCTGCCTGAACAAATAAGAATCAAGAAACGTGAATAAAAAGAAAGGTAATGAAGGTGTGATTCCAAGGCTAAGGTCTCTAGTAGGTGACCTTGGACTGAGCTAGAGGAAACGTCTAGTGTGGAGTATAGCCTCTTCTGCCTGTGTAGCCTCTCCTACCTGTGAGTTGAGGGCCCCCACTGCAGTACCCATAAAAGTAAATGAAAAAATCTATGTTCACTACACAGAAAAGATTTCCCTGTGCATTCCTCCCTTGTATATATTCTCATTTAAGTGGGGAAAAAGGAGTGAAGGAATGAATAAAAATAAAATAATTGAGTAATATAAAATCCATATTGTGATATGTATTTCTTGAGATAAGTATAGCACTGTCAGTTTTTGCTTCTGTTTAACTAATCAACACTTTTGAAATTAGTCAGACCTTATGGCTCTTCTGGAGGGTGTGAGGGCTGTCTTTGGAAAACTCAGTCTCTTCCTAATATTCTTCTCTCGCCCTCCTCCCATCCCCTGCTTTCTCGATTCTCTCACTATTTCCAAAGCAGAGCGGGATAGCTGCTCAGTCAGACTTTCCCTCGGTTTGATCACACTGACGGGCAACCCTCTGGCCTTCATGTCAGCAGTCGCCTCTTCCACTGTCTGATACAGTTGCATCCCACCTTCATAAAACACTCGCAGTTTAGCAAGGTACGGAGTCTGGAAGCTAATCTTTCTTTGTTTTAATACTCATTTTGCTTCAGAATATTCCTTGTGTTTCTGCAGGATCACTGGGAGGTAATCTTGATCAAAATATATCAAATTCCCATTCAAAAATACCTTCTTTCCCCAGGCCTTGCGCAGAATCTCTGCTTTGGTTTTGTGCTGAAGGAATCTGATTACTATTGACCATGGCTTACCCTCCCTGTCTCCAGAAGGCCTCGGAATGAGTGCTCGGAGTGCTCTCTCAGTGTTGAGTTCCTGAGTCGAGGGAATCTCCAGCATGTCCCGTAGTAACTTTTCTGCAAACTTCACCATAGACAACCCCTCCGCTCCTTCAGGAACATTATATATCCTGATATTCTTCCATTGTGACCTTCCTTCTTGGTCAAGTAGTTTATCTTCTTGTTGACTTAACACTTTTATCATCTTACTTAGCATCCGTTCCATGTTTTGAATGCGACCTTCCACCTTTTCAATTCGTGCCACCACTATTTTTTGATTAACGTTGGTGAACTCTGACTTGATATCATTTAATTGCTGTTTTATGTCATTTTGGAATTCCCACATCTCTTCCAGAATTTTTATTAAATTTGCTGCTTCGTCTGAACAAGGTCCGGTGTTAGCCTCGCCTCCACGTGCACGTTCGGAGAGCCACCCATTGCACCCCTCTCGTCCACAGACTCCGCAGTGATGCTTTTTTTGAATCCATTCCTTTTCCCCATTCTTGCCCCCCCCCCTTACCAGTTCAGATATTTTCGAGAGATCTTGTATTTTGAGGATTAACAGGGCAAAATATACATTTTTCAGGAGGAGCTATTATTTTAGTCTGCCATTCTGGACGATGACACTCAGAGTACATTTCTAGTGTCCTCTGTAAGAATGTTTGTGTGTTCCGCCCATGAGTGCATGGGTTTCCTCTGGGTGCTCCTTTTTCCTCCCGCAGTCCAAAGACATAACCAGTTTGTAGGTTAATTGGTCATAGTAAATTGTTCTGTGATTAGGCTAGAATTGAATTGGTGGATGCTGGACAGCACAACTCAGTGAGTTGGAACAGCCTGTTCCTCACCGTATGTCTGAATAAAATTAAACATAGAACAAAACAGTCTTTGGGTTTCTTAACCTTTGCAACAGAGAATTGTTTCTATTCCCCTGTCTATAGTAGCACAAATTACAACTACATTTCTCTTCTCGATCACCTTTTGAATGGCTCCCTGAACCACGATGCCATACTATGGCTGCTCATCCTTCCAGCAGCCCCCACCATCATCCGCATAGGGAGAACCAATCTCAGACCAGCTGGGCAAGCTGAAGGTCTAAGGCTCCTCCAGCACTACCTCCTGAGTTCCTCCTACCCAGTTCACTCTCCATTACATCCTCTTGTTGCAGTCCAAATTTGTTACCCTAATGAGTGTGACTGTCCTAGAGTCCAGGTAACTCTCCACTCCCCCCCCCCCCAATGCATCGCAGTGTATGAAGCTCATCAAATTTGAGCCTGTAGCAGAGGACAAGCAAAAAACTGTTGGAAAGCTAATTCAGAGACCTAGAGTAAATTAAATAGAAGGGTGAAATCAAACTTTATTTTGCACACTGCAACTATGTTTCACATGTTAATCTACCAGACTTTCTAATAATCTGATAAAAGAATTATCAGATTCTAAAACAGATTATTATAAGAATCTGTTTAAGAATTAGTGTTAGCTTGGGCTAAAGTTATGGCTACATTTTTGTGAGGAAATATACAGGCAGCTCCACACACAGCATCTCCCTCATAATTACTGTTTCATTCAGGGCTTTAGCTTGGAAGTTGTGAAGCTGCTAACCATTCATCACCAGCCTCAAATATTGAACTCCACCAACTTGCTCCAATTCCTCAGCATTTTTTCCTGGGGATTTGCCAACAGCACCCATGTTGAGAGACCTAACACTGCAGTGGCATCTTCATGCAATCCAGCGAAGAGAACTGGTGGCAAGATCCAAATGTAATCTTTGAGTAATTTATGAATGGTTTGAATTAATTTTAACAAGCTCTACCCATGAAGCAGTTGCCTAAAATATACAGTCCAGGTATAGCTGCAGCTAATCCTGTCACAAAATTTTAAGAACTATTAACATTAATTAGAGAATTAAAAATATTTTAAACTACTAGAGATATAAAACCATAAAAGGAAGAAAAATACCTTTAAAATATTTGATAATTCAACAATTAGAACATAGTTTCAATTAATTTAAAGCATCTATAAATTATTTAAAGCTTACTTTTGTCATAATGTGGGGGCATTGGGAGCAGACCCAAATGCAAGACACAGACACTGAACTACCAGGAACAGGACTAGGTGTGAGACAGAAGCAAGGAACGTGGGAAAGAAAGGACACTGGACATGACACCAGCCCCGACGAGACTAGGACTCCGGACCTGGGCTAGGACCCGACTAGGATAGGGAACCAGGACATGGAACTGGGGACTAGAAGCCTGGGCTTGGACTCTGAGCCAGAGACTGGACAAAGACCCAGAAGCTGGGTCCTGACTCAGGCTCAAAGTCCAGAACCATACAAGGACATGATGAAGTTACAGGACGAGAGACTCCTGTATGGGACAAGGGAACCTCAGCACAGGACAAGGGAATCCCAGCACTGGGCTGGGCAAGGTACTCCTGCACTGGGCGAGGCACATCAACATGATGACAACAGAGCCTACAGAGATACAGGGACATGGAACATTAAGCAGGGACACCTCCCTGAGTACCTAGGATATAGGGCCAGGACCCAGTACACTGAACACCAAACACAACAAGACAATTCCCAACACTTGGTAGCAGCAAAACAGTTAGACCTATCTAGCAAAGGCATGAACATGGAGAGGAAGTTCCCAACATTAGCTAGCAGCAAAATAGCCAGGCCTACCTAGCAAAGGCTTGGGCATGGACAGACAGTTCCAAACAGGGCAATGCAAGGCAAGCCTGGACTCCAGGCAAGAAGGTGAAGTGAAGAGATACAGACAGGAACAATCCAGCCACCAGAGGCAGAATCCTAAAGCTATTTATGAAGCCAGCCCAAACAAGAAGCAGCTGCCTCAATAGAAACTGGGGAAACCTGGAAAACCTGGAATAAGGAACATGGACCGGACCACAAACCGGAATGCGGATTTCACGGACCGGACCATGACAACTTTTGCCAACAGGAAACACCAGGTTGGTATTAAATAAATTCAGAGAGCTATTAAGACAACATTGCATTAATGAAAGTATTAGCTTAGAAGCTACATGATTTCATGCATACCTTTATAAAAATCAATAAATGCAGTAGAGTATTTTGTCTGCTGCCAAGGATCTTGCCAAGTTTGAAACTGGGTCCTCTGTTCATATGTAATATGTAAGCCTGCAAGCATCCAGGCATGCTCTGTGGTGAAAAATTGTGTGTGATACTCTATTAGCTGTCACCTGTGAGGATTGAAGTTCACAGGTCAGACCGCTGAATGACGTGAGCTTTAGACACGTAAGCAGGTCTATTCTACTTGTGTTTCACTTTATTTGCTCTCATCTAGTGAGTATATACTGTCTATAATTCTGTAGTAAGTATCTCACTAGGGTGTCTTCTTTAAGTTTACTGATTGCTCTCCCCTTACCCATGGACTCTATCTCACAATACACAGCCTACCAACCCCTACCATGGTTTGACCCTTCCCAATGACACCTTCCCCCTTCCATTCCTATAGTCTCTCCTCTCATACAATCCTCTCTTTCCCTCTATAACCAATTACTTTCCATCCTCTTCTTAAATATTCCTCCTCCCAACAACCCTGAAAATGTCTCCTCCACCCATCACAGTTCCCCTCTTCAATTGACTTCTGCACCCACGTAGTTCATTAACTCAGTCCCCAATTGTTCCACAAGCTCCCATTTCAATGAGATCCCCCTCATCCAGCGAGCACAGAGCCCGAGCTATCAAACATTCTGCATATGATAACGCATTCATTTCCAGAATCATCCTTGTGAACCTCCCCTGGACTCTCTCCAATGCCAGCACATCTTTACTTAGATGAGGAGCCGAGAACCGTTCACAATACTCAAGTTGAGGCCTCACCAATACCTTATAAAACCTCACATCCCTGCACTATGACCTCTTGAAATGAATGCTAACATGGCATTTGCCTTCTTCACCATCGACTCAACCTGAAAATTAACCCCTAGGGTGTACTGCACAAGGTCCCTTTGCATCTGACTTTTAGAATTTCTCACCATTTAGAAAGTAGTCAGCACATTTATTTCTACTACCAAAGTGCATGATCATGCATTTTCCAACAATGTATTTCATTTGCCACGCTCTTGCCCATTCTCCTAATCTAAGTCCTTCTGAAGCCTACCTCTTTCCTCAACACTAACTACCCCTCCACCAATCTTTGTACTATCTGCAAACTTGGCAACAAAACTATCTATTCCATCTTCCAAATCACTTATATAGAGCATAAAAGAAGCGGTCCCAACACCGACCCCTGCAAAACATCTCTAGTCACTGGTAGCCAACCAGAAAAGGATCTTTTTATTCCCACTCACGGCCTCCTACCAATCACCCAATGCTCTAACCATGCCGGTAACTCTTCTGTAATACCATGGGCTCTTATCTTGGTAAGCAGCCTCATGTATGGCACCTTGTCAAAAGTCTTCTGGAAGTCCAAATATCCACTACATCCCCTTTATCTATCCGACGAGTAACTTCCTCAAAGAATTCCAACAGGTTCATCAGGCAAGATTTTCCCATAAGGAACCCATGCTGACTTTGTCCTATCTTGTCCCGTGTCACCAATTACTCCATAACCTCATCCTTAACCATTTGCTGATCATGTAACTACACATTTGCAACACAAGGGAAGAGCTGACTGCTAATTTAACTGTCATTGTAATTGTCTGTAATGTTCTTTTAGAGCAGGGATTCTCAATCCTTATTATGCCATGGACACTTACCATTAACTGAAAGCTGCATGGAGCCCAGTTGGGAACCCTTGTTTTAGACCAACTCCAAAGAGGATAATTAATAGAACTAAATAACTATTCAAATGGTAATTTTTCCTTCAACAAAAACACAAAATGTTTGAAACATGCAATTGGTTAGGTAGCATCTGTGATAAGAATGAGTTAACATGTCAGGTTTTTTTCTGTTCCTGCACCATCCAGTGTCTCCTGTTACGTACCCGTGGGTATCTTGTGCCTGTCACATGGCAAATGATGTATTTGAGGCTATGCTTGGCATAATGTAATGGTCTGGTAATGGTCCAGTGACGTAATTTTCCCACCAGTGAGAGGTCATGTGATAGTTTTTTCAACAGGGTATAAAAGGAGAACCCCTCCCTGTGACACGGGGCAGGTCGTAGTTGAATTCGCCACTGACTCCGTTTTGCGGCTGATGCACCATCAATAACTCTCGGAGATGGGAGGCGAACGATAGGCTTTTATTAGCTGCAAGAGACCACGATTAGCAGCAAGAGACCACCACACAACATCCTGGAGACTGAGGGAGGAGCAGAGCCTCCAATTGCCTTTATACAGGGGTCTGTGGGAGGAGCCACAGGAGCAGTCAGCAGAGGGGCATGTCCAGACAGGTATATGTAGTTCACCACAGCTGCGTATTCAATGTTATGACGCAGTTTTAGTAACTTGTGTCCATGGTAACTCCTGCTTTTCCAAAAAAGTGCAGAAAGAGTTGGATGCAGAGTTTTGTCAGTTTTGTCAGTGTCTTTAAGCCGTTTTATTACCTTCAATCATAAATCCCTCAGCAAAGCATACTTCGGCTGGGATCAGCAGTAACGTCATGAAAGAGGATTTAATTACTTCAAAGAAAGTCTCTCCCTTAATTGACTGTGTAAATCATTTTGGACTTTTTGCAATACTACTTTAATGAACTGTTTTCGCATTATCGCTTTAAGAACTGTTCGAGCTGCTGTATCGCAGCCGACTTCCGGTTAAGTTAGTCGTTTGTTTATTTTTGAGTTTTTTTTAGCAGTGTTTAATAAATGTTTTATTTGCTATAAAAAACCTGTCTCATCTATATATTCATTGTTGCTGGATCATAACACTCCAATATAATCACCACTTATTTATTGATTTTAAAAGTCCAGTCACAGTGAAGCTGGAGTTGATTGAAATGTCCAGAGAGTGGATTCACATTGCCTATCTTGCTCTAGCAGAACTTTAATCTATATATCAGAGAGGTATTAGCACAGAGATCTTCAAGTTAGAAGATTCCTAAGATCTAGTAGGGTCGACAATAAACTGGGCAGAAAGAGGAACACTGGTTCTTTTCAGTAGAATGAAGCACATCAATTAGGACATCCAGAGGAATTGAGAAGTAGAACGTTATCCATTCTTCGCAAGTGAAAAAAAAAAGGAATTCTCCAGGCTCTTTTGATAACATTGCAATCTGTTGCTAACGTGGACCCTGTCCAGTTTGACACTATTTTTTTCCCTGGCACAGTAAATGTCTCAGGAGGAATATTTAATGTAGGACTCACCCTCAGTGACCAGACAATGTGATAATACCAGTCTCACATATCCCTGATGACCATTTCCTAAATGGTCAAAACACCACTGTCATCTGAGTGGAAGGTGAAGTCTCTTACATCTCTTGATGGCTCAGGTCTGCTGCCAGATTTGTTTTAATGCTGTGAGTTATTTTGAACTTTTGTCCCTTTTGTCATGTTGGTTAAAGTAGATACACCTATGTGTGAAGCATGAACATCAGCATAGGTTGGTTGGGCTGAACAGCCTGTTTCTGTTTTGGCAGTTGCTATAACAATACTTGACATTTCATAGGATTATCACTTCTCTGTTCCTTACCTTGAGGCAAGAATAATCTTGATCCATACGCTTCTGAGCAGCATTGAATTTCAGGTCACTAGTCTGACTTTAGCCTGTTAGCTTTTTGGAGAATACTGTGAAATGTTACTCAGATATATGAAACTGCTCACTGTTTCCCTCACAGTGAACTTAATGTACTTTTCTTCAGTTATTTATCTGCTGTTTAGCAATGTGTATTGTTAAAATGTAGTAAAATGTCTAGCTTGAATTCTTGCACAGATCATTTAAAAAGAAGTATAGGCTAGGGAATCGGAATTGTTCATTTCTTCTTGTACTTTCAGCTGCCGTTGTTGTCACCAGAGGTATTTGCCCTTGACATTATGTAAAAAGGTCAAGGATTGCAATTACTCCACCGCCTGAATTTGGGAAATTAGGATCTGCGCAACTCTGGGAAGTATCATTGAAGGGTCAGTCGGGGAAAGAGCAGCATTGAGATTTGAGCTGAATGAGAGGTGCAATATTTTCATACAGAAGATTGATAGGCTTTGTTCTTTTCAGGATCATAAAGCTAGCATTCGGCCAAACTTTGGAGATCAATCAGTCTTTCTGTGGAAAGTTCAACAGCGCTCCCTCAGCCAAGGCGCACACTGACTCTTTTATGGTACACATCTTTCTACTCCTGTGGTCAAGTACCTTGCAGTTATTATCGCTTATTTGTTCAAGTGGTAAGGAAATATTAAATATCACAAGTTCTCAACAGAGACTGGATACTAATTACCAACAGATGCTTGGCTGCAGCAGGCAGATAAAGTCTGTCTTTCCACAAAGAAGTTGTTGGAAACCTCAGGCAAGTCTTTGCACAATGATCTGGTTAAAATCAGCTTGAAGTTAACTAGCCTCTTTTTCCACTTTGCATGTTATCTTAACCTTTCTTGTGTACCCCAGATGACTAATGCAGAACTTCACCAGCAATGACAGTACTTCAGTGATGCAATAAACAGATCTGGACATTCTCGTTGTTCAGATCCAATTAATCATGCACTTAGCAGTTGCATTTTTATTGATCTTTTACATACCTGCAGTTCCTTTTCTGTTTATCTGCAGGATTTAATTGTTCTATAATTTCAAAGGTGATCATTATTACCATTATTGAGAAGACTATGGACTCTGCACATGAGGCACAACCTTTTTCTATAATCAGAAAGAAATGTGAGTCTTTTGAGACACAGAGTAGGGAACAATGGTTAGGCAGGAAGAAATGTTAAGTAAATGATTGATTGTAAGCTTCAACTTGATTATTGGTAGAAACATCACTGAAATATAACATCATAAATCTGTCGGATTAATCTAATAAATGGCAGCTCCAGCAACAGACACTTTTGGGTTGCTTTTCTTTCTTCACAATACTTCTTCGTTCTTGTTAAGCTTTCAAGTCAAACCAAGAAAGCAGACCATAACGAGGCCGCATTTAAATCCATGCCTGCAGGAATATGGAGTTAATGGTCTCTTTATTTGTTAAAATGGATTATTTTAAATAAATTACAGAGCACTTTCACTGAATAAACAGAGTCTCAGAGGCTGTGGCATGTGTTACATGCTTAATTTAGCCACAGAATTCCTAAATGACTAGTGAGCTGTATAATCACCTTTGAGTTTAGTGATAGATCCAATTCTTCAGGCTAAAACCAAGCTATTGAAAACTGAAAGGTAACACCATCTTGGGTAAAATAGAAAGTTTAATCTGGAACATATACCTATAATATTTAGGAAACCACAGGGTTGGAGTGTTCCATTAACAGAACACAGGCAGCTTTAGAAGTGAATGATTTGCTTGTCAGTTTAACTTGAGGTTGATATGCTCATTATATCCACAATGTTTATGTTGTATAGGTCCACTTAAATGCTATAAAGAATGACTAAATCAAAATGCATCAGGAAATATGTGCATTGACCAATAAATTTCCACCTGAGATGTTTGCTCAGTATAGAGCAACTGTTTATAATTTGAATAGTTGTTATATACAGTTTCTTATTTGCAGTTTTTTAAATTTTCCCAACATGATCCGGGGTTAGAAATTTAAAAGGCATTCACAGTACTAACATTCTTTGTTGGCCTTGTACTAAACTTTAAGAAATAACTCCAAGAGGTGAAGTACCATTGTAGATATTTCAGGTATATCTCATTTGTTACTTAGCCAGAAGTTTACTGTTTCAAGTCCCACCCTAAGACTTCAGCACAATAAGGTCTGATTGACTGACTAAATCTATTCAATATACTGATTAACTGATATATAATTGACTGATTAAATCTATTCAATATACATAATTGATTTACTGATTTATTTATTATTATGTTTTATTCTTTTTTTCTCTCTTGCTGTTAGATTATGTATTGCATTGAACTGATGCTGCTAAGTTAACACATTTCACGACACATGCCAGTGATAATAAACCTGATTCTGACTAACCAATACAGTCCCGAAGAGTTGTTGTGTGGTCTAGAAATTTGTTCTCACAATGACAAATGCATTTGCATTCTATTCTGTAAAATCATGGTAATGCAGGGCAGAGGAAGTTTAAGTGTTCGTGACTGTATTTAGTAATGTCATTCTGTGATTTTCCAGTGCAGTTTTCATATTGGCTTGGCATCTATGTTCAACATGAAACTCTTGCAACTGTTTAATCCATCAGCAAGATTTTCAACTGAGTCCGTCTAAAAGGCAACCTTCACTAAGCAACCAGATATCACTAATACTGATTGCTGAGGAACGTTATTTAAGAGAAGTAGTGATGATGATTTCATTTGATCTTTGTTCAATGCTGCAGGGAAGATTGTTCTTAACTGAGGCCTACTGCCCCCACCCCCATCTACGGGTCGCCTGCCTTTGTGATACCCTTGCACTAAATAGAGAAGCTTGGCCCATCAGTCTCTCCTGGTACCTCACACTACATATAGAAACATGGCCAGCCCACTCGAGAAACTGGTCCAGACCTTCAAAGGGATCAGCATTCTCCTGAAGAGTCTTGGTGGTGAATGGGTGCATTTGAGATCTGGCTGGTAAGATCTCAGCTACTTGAATAATTGTGAGACTCTATGAGGTATCTTTCAAATGCAATACTAAATTGAGGCTCATCTAAAAAAATCATTTAATATCTATTACTGGTGGTACAATGTATTGTTTGCCACTCTAATGCAAGATTCAAGATGCAAGTAGACATGTACCCCTGTGCAATAATGTGCTTTGTCAGTTAATTATAATTCTACTTTCTTGATCTATTGCAAATTGATACAGCTACTTGCATTTAGACTAGCAGATTTGAACTAACCAATCATTTCTGAAAGTGATGTACCACAATGCAGGCAGCTTCCTTCCATCTACTAAGGTTTGTGCAAATGTCCTCAAAAGGTTCAGAGCACTTTGGGCAAAGTAGCAGTGGACAGTACATGCAGGCATGGAGGCATAGAGCTATGATTTTCTCTCAAAAGGTTGCCAGACTTTATAAGTAATACTTTTGTGTGTTATCCACAATTGCCTTAACTTTGAGAATAATTGAAGAATGGCCCTGCCCACTCTGCATGTTAGAAACATAGAAAACCTACAGCACAATACAGACCCTTCAACCCACAAAGTTTTGCCGAACATGTCCCTACCTCAGAAATTACTAGGCTTACCTATAGCACTCTATTTTTCTAAGCTCCATGTATCTATCCAAAAGTCTCTTAAAAGACCCTATTGTGGCCTCCACCACCATTGCTGGCAGCCCATTCCACGCACTCACAACTCTCTGAGTAAAAAAACTTACCCCTGACACCTCCTCTGTACCTACTCTCCAGCACCTTAAATCTGCATCCTCTTGTGGCTACCATTTCAGCCCTGGGAAAAAGCCTCTGACTATCCACATGATCAATGCCTCTCATCATCTTATACACCTCTATCAGGTCAACTCTTATCCTTCATCTCTCCAAGGAGAAAAGGCCAAGTTTGCTCAACCTATTCTCATAAGGCATGTTCCTGTGGACTAAAAGAAAAGTTGAAGTCACCTTTCTTTGGGATGAAATTTGGGTGACAATGTTAATGCAGTAGTGGAAAGCAACAAATAAATGGCAGAAGTCATCAACAAAAACAGTTTGGGGTGATCCTGAGGGTCAGAATTGAAACTGATACAGGCTCCACCCTTCAAAGGCAAAATCGTTCTGGAAAAAAAAACTCTTGTTTAGCTGTATGATTGAATGGCAATTAAACTTGAAATTGATCTTGAACCTGAGCACATATGAGCCTGCATTTAAGGTTGCAAGAGGTCACAGATCTTGGTGAGGAGCTTATGGGATATATAAATGGAAAATTTTTATGTGTAGATTAGTGACCTCATTTCATCCACTGCAGCAGTGAAGAAACCTCAAAAGAACTTCATTGACTGCAAATTAGGTTAGAGCGCATGAAAGGACCATGAAACTTTACTATTTATATATGACTTTCTTTTTCAGATTGTTATGCTTTAATCAACAGTAAATTTGTAACAAATCATTTGCTTCACGTTCCAAATAATGCAACTGGCATTTAAATAATATACTTTCCTTTGATCATAAACTTAAACAATTCTATTTCAAGTAAAAATAAGTAGTCAATATTTTATAATTAAGACAGCTAATGGGATTTTTCATTAATTTTATGGACAATGAAAAGCTTTAGTAACTATATTAAAAGATCTACAATGCACTGTTCTGAAGTTTTCTATCACTTTTCTGCAAGAAAAGCAGAATAATTTGTTTGTATTCTAAATCAAACAAGTTACATGAATGCTTTAAAAGTTCATTTCCATATGTGTATGTCTGTGTGAATATACAGATAATATATAAATATATAATATAAAAATATTAGTGAGTGTAATATTGTTTAAATTTATCTACAACAGGATGTTTGATGGAGGATGAGTGATCCCTTAAGTACAATAGACACAGATGATATAGACATAAGGCATTTTATTAATATCTTATTACTGGATTTCATATAGAGACTGGACAATAGTTGCTTTATTCCACTTGATGCTGTGCTCTCACAGAACAGGGTACGAATTCCGTAGGCTGGAATTGGAAGATAATATTCCAATGTCAATATGGTGGGGGCAGAATCCAATTCACATTAGCTGAGTGGAAAATTCTGAGCTATGTTGGCTTGAGGATAGAGGTGGATGAAGGAAGGACAATTCTTCACGCTGCTCTCCAGTTTTGAAATCATGGAGATCAGCATCAGGATCAGGTTTGTCGTCTCTGACATGTCACAAAACTTGCTGCTTTCTGATAGCTATACATAACAACTTACTAAGTTACAATAATACATAAATGGTGCTAAAGAGTAATCATGAGATACTGCTTAGGAGGCCTTGGAGCATTCAGGAATCTGATGGAAGAAGAAAAGAAACTGTTCCTAAAACATTGAGTGTGCGCCTTCGGTCTCCTGTATCTCCTCCCTAATGGTAGTAATGAGAGGAGGGCATATCTCAGATGGTGGGGGTCTTTCATAATGCACCACATTTTGAACAAGTTCTCAATGGTAATGAATCTTGTGCTCAAACAGGATTTGGGTTTGTTTAGTAATAATATGATCTTGGAAGGATGTACTTCATCCTGGCATGTTTTTTTAATTAGACTATTTTTGTAAAACAAAGTGCCATCCAGCTACTCTATCACAAGGAAAATTATGTTAAGATCTACAATCTACAATGTCATCAGGCTAATATGATCAGGCTTTATTACAGAGGCAAGCCAGACTTAAAATGTAAGGTGTCAAGAAATAGTACTTATAAATTCTAGCTTAATTTGGCAAATATGTTCCCATCACCAAACTTATAAATGTTTGGAATACCGGAAATCTGGGAAACAAATTGCTGCCTGGTCAGCCAGTTTCACTGGAGGGAGAAACATTGATATTGGGCATGAAAATAACTCTCTGCCATTTATTTTCATTGAGCAGAGATTGAATGTCGTCCTAAAATTATCTATGAAAATTGCAGAAAGCAAGGGAACATCAGTTGCAAAGATTACAGAACACCATTAATTAATGTTTGCTGTGTGGCTGTAGTGACATGGACATTGTTTGTTACAGAGTATCATTCCCATCTGTTGAGTTGCACTTAGCAGCTCAGCTGATGCTGGTTCTGTACCAGCTCCTCGAGAGACTCAGACAGTATAAACAATCCACTCAATGTTATGCAGGAGAGTTGCTGTTGCAGTCATAGGTAGGTGCTCACAAAAGAGTCAAAGGGATCTTAGCAGGATTTTGAAGAATGGGAAGCATGTTTCTCCCAGGAAATAGAAAGGAGATTAAGAAGCAAAGGTAGTGGTCATGTGCCATCAGTACCAACGTCTCAGGTAGGCAGTAAGTGACAAAGGCATTTCGCACCAACCACCAGCGTAGGCAATTCGCTAACAAATTGAGTCTGGACAATTGATTAGCCAACTTGGGCACTGAGTACAGGTGTTGGTTAATGAATTGTCCAGACTCAGCTCTACAAGGCATTGGTAATGCTGCACCATACTGTGTGTAGGTTTGGTTACCCTGTCAGAGGAAAGGTGGCACTAAGCTGGAAAGATTTATAAGAACGGTGTCAGGACATATGGGCTTGAGTTACAAGCAAAGGTGGGCAGGCTACAGCTTTACTGTTTGGACCACAATTGACTGATGGATGGATGACCCAACAAAGGTGTACCCATGAGAGCCATGGGTAGGGTGAATGCACATAGTCTTTTACCTAGGAAAGAGGAATGAAAAACAATAAAGTATGGGTTTAAGCTGAGAGGGGAAAGATCGAGAAAGCACCTGAGTGCCAATTTCTTCATCCAAGGGGTGTCAGACGTATGGAACAAGCTGGCAGAGGATGTGGTTGATGAAGGTACAAGAAAAGTACCTTCTTCTGAAGGCACAACATTCAAAGGACATCCGTGCAGGTACATATGTACTTACGTAGGACGTATGGATATGGAGAAAATGCAGACAAATTGGATTAGCTTAAATGAATATCTTGATCATTGTGCACAAGATTAAATGGTTAGAAAAGCAGAGAAGACAAAGGTTTAAACATGGGCAGAAGAGTTTAACTCTGCATAATGATTCATGTCCAGATGCAGGAATAAGGCAAATGAGTTGAGGGTATTGAAAGACCCTGGAAGTATAAAATTGTGACTGATGATGCAAATACAGTTTTAAGATGGGGAGGACTGGAAGCTCAACAATGAAGGGAGTTAAAGGGGCAATTCTACTTTAGGAAGTGTATAATAGATACAGCATGCTAATAGTCCATAGAAGAGTGAACTTACACACAAACTTCTCATGTGAAAATTTACTCAAGCAGTATTAGTTGGAGATTTAAAATACAGTTAATGTATTAGACTGGGTCCATTTAGTGTAAAAATTACATTGTGCACAGAATACCTAAATTACTTTCAGGAGACTTAACCAGAATGTAACAAGCGAAGAATGAAGCTTGAATGGTAAAAGACCTTTTTTGTGATGATGATCATAATTCAGTTAGTTTCAGCACAGTGATAGAAAAGTTCGTAGATTAAAAAAAAAGAGTAAATGTCTTAAATTAAAGGAATGCTAATTTTAATGAGAAGTAATTCTTCAGAAGTGGATTGAAAGTTCTGTGTAAAGGATAAATCGGTCTCTGATCTTCAAGGGATTCAGGATAGCGATGTTCCCTAAAAGGAAAATCTTGCGACTGTCAAGTCTAGCGTTCACCGAATGATTAATTCCATTGCGAATCAGATGTCAAAAACAGAGAGCTAATTGCAGCAGAGAGCTTAGGATTGCAATTAAACCAGAAATTAGGAAAGCAAAGTATTGAATAAATATCAGTAAATAAAAGAAAAGAAAATCTAAAAATGTCTTACAAGTACTTAGAAAGCAAAAATATAATTAAAGAGAGCATATGACAATTCAGGGTGAGACGGAGGAAATGGGTAAAATACAAGGGGTGATTGATAAGTTTGTGATGAGTTATTAACTTCAAACTTTCTGCATAATCACTCAAAGAGTTGAACTGCACATGCATGTAATAAGAGCGGTATAACGCAGCTCCTTTTACTTTAGGCCACAAACTTATCAATCACCCATGCTGTGGACACTTTCTTGAGGTCCGAGATGCCAATTCCACAAAGATGGGATCCATATGCTCCACAACAGCTGGACTAAGTGTGTAAATGTAGGAGGGGGCTATGTTGAAAAATAGATGTGCTAGGTCTTCTAAAATAGACTCCTTCTACCTTAGACCACAAACTTATCAATCACTCCTCATACTGTATGAATCTTTTGCAACCATTTCTCAAACAACGGAACTGATGTTGTAGTTAGCTAATGAGTGTGAAATATTGGATCAATTAAACACAGTGAAAGAGGAAGTATTAAGGGATTTATCATCTTTTGGTATGGTTATATCACCAGAACTGAATGAAATGTATCCTAAGCAGTTAAAAAAAAAGGGAAATAGCAGAGGCTCTGCCAGCAATATTTCATTCCTCCCAGGAATAGTGCCTAAGGAGTGGACTGTTAACATTGTTTCACTGTTTAAAAAGGGAGGAAGGCATAAACCACAGGGAAGTGACTGAATGCTTTTATTAGAATATGTTCTAAGGGATAGTATAATCTGATATTTAATTAGAGACTGATTAATCAGTGACAGCATCAATTTGTTAATGGAAGTACTTATTGATCATCTTGATTAATGTTGCTGCCAGTTTACAGCTTGGTTTCACTCCCATACTGTTCATCATTAACTCTTACTTTCCATTTTAGCTTCTCTACATTCAAATTGCTGCCAGCTGCAAATATCCACTACATCCCTGCACCCTCTCATCGCCATCTTGATTAAAGTTAGCTTGTTCTGAAATTGACTCTGTAACCTTGCAGTCTCATTTGAACTTGTTGCCAAATCTATACAATTGTCGCTCACTTTGTATAACAATCTGTACAATTCCAGGCCAGGAATCATACCTGACAACAACATACAACACCCAAATCTCTCACTAAAGTTTTCATGAAAGAAATCAATATTAGAATTGAGTTTCTGGTAGGTAAATCTATAACTACCTTCTCCCATCAATGACATTTTCCCACTTTGTTCAAGAATACTTATTAGCCCTCAGTCATCAGACTTGTAAACCAAAAGGGTTCATTCAGCTCCACTTGTGCCATCAATAACATATTCCCTCAACCTATGGACTCACTTTCAAAGACTTTTCATCTCATGTTCTCAATATTTATTGCTTATTTATGTATTGTTATACTTCTTTATCTCTGTATTGTTTGTTGTCTTTTGCACACTGAATGCCCAAGTTAGTGCAGTCTTTCATTGATTCCATTATATTTATTATTCTGTTATGGATTGTTGTGTAATGCCTGCAAGAAAATGGTAACATTCTGCATATGTACTTTGATAATAAATTTACTTTGAAATTTAAACTTTTGAATTGCAGACACTTTTTGACCAGCAATGCATGAAGCAAGGACTGGCTTTCTATTGTTTGTAATTCTTCACTGTAATGGCAAATTTGACATTATCCTCACATTTCCAAAGGCATTTCTGATCACTGCCTGATGAATCAGAATTAGAATTTTATTTCTTACATCTGTCGCACAACATGAGGGAGTAAAAATATTCATGTTACATCTCTGTCACAATGTACAAGCAATAAAGAAGGGAGATGTGTATTGCCCAAACACTAAGATTGTTTTGTATACCTGTGTGTACAGTCAAGTACACAATGTGTACTGATCAATCTGATGGCCTGGTGAAAGAAACTGTCCCGGAGGCCTTTGGTCCTCACCTTAATGCTGTGGTACCGTTTGCCACATGGAAGCAGCTGAAACAGTTTGGTGTTGGGGTGGCTGGAGTCCCTGATGATCCTCCAGGCCATTTGGGTTCAGCCAGTGAGATCAGATTTATTATGATATTGCTCTGTAGCACTGTTGCAGTTCTGAGACAATCCTGTTTGCTTCCAAAGGATCACAGAATAAAAAAACATTTTCTTACACCTACTATTATTGGAGAAGTTAACTTGTTACACAAAATCCAAATGGTAGAAGACTGGCAAGGACAGCATTGATTGTCCTTCTGATGCCTGAGCTTGTAAAATTGACTGGGTGGCTCTATTTTACCTAAAACATTTACTCCCTGGATTTCCTCCCTGTAGCTGAGATCACTGTCCTCTTCTTTAAATAATCCTCCAAAGCTTATCTTAAGAACTGGCAAGCACATTGTGCTCTTGAAGCACATGAAAACATGTTGCATTTGACATTGCTTAAAATAGGTCATACTGGCTTGATAAGGATGAACAGAATATATTGTTAGTAAATTCAATGGCTTTACTTAGCAATGGGTGGGGCAGATGCATCAATAGCAACTTCAATAGAATAAAATAGGTAACGTCAAAGAGAACTTCCAAAAACAATGAAAACCTATTTATCCATCCTTGAGAATTTCCATGTAGATTGGAAGGCATACCGTTGCGTCAGAGAGCTTCTCCTGGGCTTCTGTTCAGCTGCTGTAAGGCTGCTTCTCTGCTTGATTCTGAGATACAGATGTCCTGACAATAAATCTGTTGTTCCTCGGCTGGCTCCAGACTCGCAGGTACCAATGTGTGCGCCTGCAGTCTGGGGCAGCATGCAGGTGCTCTGACTCTGATAAGGGGACGGTCTGAGAGCCAGAGGCAGCAGGAAGAATCCAGATGTTCTGAGGGAATAGCATCTCTGTTCCTGCACAGTCAACTGGACTCTCAAAGAAGAAGGCAGACGACAGTGTGCCCAGACGGCATGACTCTTATCACAGCTTCCAAACAACTGCACAGACTTTAACATGTCTTTTTCTGCTCCTCTTCCACAACAGACAAAGAGGAGCAGAATAGGAGAAACGCTCCTAGGCATCTTTCAGCTGGATATGGATACAGCTCTGAAACTGTAATCTCCCCATAAACTTTGACTCCCTGATTAGTCAGTAGTCTAGCAACCTCTGCCCAATAACATGGCCTGCACTGCCATCTGTGGCAATAAATTCCACAGATTCACCAACCCTTGGCTGAAGAAATGTTTCCTCATCTCTGATCTAAATGGATATCACTCATTTCTAAGGCTGTGCCCTGTGGAAATGGATTTGCCCACTATAGGAAATAGGAAACATGATCTCTACCTTCACTTAATCCAATATTCAAATGGTTGCAATGAGATCACGCCTCCCCCCCCCCCCCCCCCAATTCTTATAAACTCCAGCAAGTACAGGCCGAGAGCTATCAAACACAGCTCACATGTTACCCTTTCATTCCTGGGATCATTCTCATGATTCTCCACTGGAACTTTTTAAATGCCAGCTCATCTTTTCTTGGATAAGGGGCCCAAAATTGATCATAATACTCCAAGTACAGTCCGACCAGTGCCTTTGAAAGCCTCAGCAGTACCTTGCTTTCATATTCTAGTCCTTTTGAAATGAATGCCAGCAATGCATTTGCCTTCCTCATCACTGAGTCAACCTGCAAGTTAACCTTCAGGGAATCCTGGAAGGGGATTCTCAAGTCCTTTTGCACCTCTGACTTTGGAATGATCCACCGAAACCCGCTTCCAAGAAGGGCGCCAAGAAAGCTTTGTCCAAACCGGCGAGCAGGTCTGGCAAGAAGCGCTAGAGGTTGAGGAAGGAGACTTACGCCATCTACATCTACAAAGTGATGAAGCAGGTTCACCCCGACACCGGCATCTCCTCCAAGGCCATAAACATCATGAATTCATTCATGAACGATATTTTCAAGCGCATTGCGGGTGAGGCTTCCCATCTGGCCCATTACAACAAGCGGTCTACCATCAGCTCCCAGGAGATCCAGACCGCCGTGCTCCTAATGCTGCCCAGGGAGCTGGCCAAGCACGTCGTGTCCGAAGGAACAAAGGCGGTGACCAAGTACACCAGCTCCAAGTGAAGACAAGTTTACTGAAAAAACAAACCTGAAAATCTTCTCTCCATTTACAAAATAGTACATATCTTTATTCCTTCTGCCAATGTGCATGACCAAGCACTTAGCCACTTTATATTATATTTGCCATTTCTTTGCCCATGCACCCAGTCCGTCTAAGACCTTCTGCAGACACCCTACTTCCTCAGAACTACCTGCTGCCCCACTTATCTTAGTTTTGTCAGCCATCAATTCCAAATCATTGACGTACGACATGAAAAGAAACTGTCCCAATACCGACTCCTGTAGCACACCACAAGTTATTAGCAGCCGACCAGAAAAGGCCCTCTTTATTCCCAACTCTACTTCCTGCTAGTCAACCAATCTCCTGTCCGTGCTAGTATCTTTCCTGTAAGATCATGCATGGGCTCTTAACTGGTTAAGCAGCATTATGTGCAGCACCGTGTCAAAGGCCTTTTGAAAATACAAATAACATCATCAAATAAGTCTCTTTTGTCTATCCTGCCTGTTATTTCCTCATAGAATTTCAGCAGATTTGCAGGCAAGATTTCCCCTTAAGGAAACTATGATGACTTTGGCCTAGTTTATCACATGCCTCCAAGTATCCTGAAACCTCATTCTTAATAATGGACTCCAACGTCTTCCCATCCGCTGAGGTCTTCCTAACTAATCTATAATTTCCTTTCTTCTGCCTCCTTGCCTTCTTAAAAAGTGGAGTGACATTTGCAATTTTTTAGTCCTCAGTAGTTTCAATAGGTACATTTAATGTCAGAGAAATAAATACAACATACATTCTGTATTTTTTTTCTTTGCTAACTTCCACAAAAACAGAGGCGGAACTATTCCAGAATTTAGTGATTCTTGAAAGATCATTACCAATTCTTCCACAATCTCTTCTGCTACCTCTGTTAGAAACCTAGGTGTAGTCAATCTGGTCTTGTTGACTTATCTACCTTCAAGCTTTTTAGTTTCCCAAGCACGTTCTCTTTAGTATAGCAAAGACACTCACTTTTGCCCCCTGACACTTTTGCATTTCTGGCATACTACTAGTGATCTCCATATTGAAGACTGATACAAAATACTTATTTAAATTCCTCTGCCATTTCTTTGTCCACCTCCCCGCACCCCCCCCCCCACCATTACTGCCACTCCAGCATCATTTTTCAGTGGTCTGATATCTACTTTTATCTCTCTTTTACTATTTATATATTTGAAAAAGATCTTTTTGTATCCTCTTTTATATTATTGGCTAGTTTACCTTCATATTTCATCTTCTCAGCTTTTTTGTGGCCTTCTGTTGCTATTTAAAAGCTTCCCAATCCTCTACCTTCCCACTAATTTTAGCTATACAGTCAGCCCTCCATATCTGCAGGTTCCGTATCTGCGGATTCAACCAACTGCGGATTGAAAATATTCGGAAAAGAAGATTCCAGGAAGTTCCAAAAAGCAAAACTTGAATTTGCCACATGCCAAGCACTATGCTTAATTCCACACAAATGAAGTGATGTGTAGGTTAGTAAAAACTAATTGAGCATTTGCACAATAAAGCAGAAAGAAGCTGAAATTCATGGAAGTGTCAGTGCTACCCCCTACAACGGCAAAAATGGTCTCCCTGGTTCGTGATAAAGTGCTTACAAAGACTGAGAAAGCATTAAGTGTGTGGCTAGAGGACATGTCACAGAAGCATATCCCTGTTGTTAGCAAAATTATGCGTGAAAAAGCACTTAGCCTCTATCAGCACTACTGTGAAGGGATTGAGGGGAGCGAGAGGAAGGAGTTCAAGGCCATTCAAGGGATGGCTGGCTAGCTATGTAAAATGCTACAGCCTCAAGAACTTAAAGATCATGGGAGAATCGGCATCAGCTGATGCTGAGGTGGCATCAGCGTTCCCAGAGGAGCTCAAGAAACTCATAAAAGAGAAAGGCTGCCTTCCAGAGCATGACTTCAATTGTGATGAAACGGGCTTGTTCTGGAACAAGTCCATTCACTCATCATTGTATTAGGTATTATAAAAAATCTAGAGATGGTTTAAAATATACGGGAGGATGTGCGTAGGTTATATGCAAATACTATACCATTTTATATAAGGGACCTGAGCATCCGCAGATTTTGGTATCCGCTGGGGGTCCTGGAACGAATCCCTCGTGGATACTGAGGGCCAACTGTATTATATGCCCTCTCTTTTGCTTTAATGCTGTCTTTGACTTCCCACATCAGCCATGGTTGCTTCGTCTTCCCTTTAGGGTGCGTTTTCATTTTTGGGATGTATCTTTCCTGCACCTTCCAAATTTCCCCCATAAACACCAGCCACTACAGTTCTGCCGTTATCACTGCTAGTATCCCCTTCAAATTAACTTTGGCCAGCTCCTCTCTCATACCTCTGTAATTCCCTCTACTCCACTGTAATTCTGATACATCCCATTTTATCTTCTCCTTTTCAAACTGCAGGGTGAATTCTATCATATTATGATCACTGCCTAAGGGGCCCTTTACCTTAAGCTCCCTAATCAAATCTGGGTCATTGCACAACACCCAATCCAGAACACCATTCTCTCAGTGGGCTCAATAGCAAGCTGCTCTAAAAAGCCATCTTGTAGCCATTCTACAAACTTCTTCTCTTGAAATCCACCAACTGGATTTTCCCAATCCCCCATGACTATTGTGACATTGCCCTTTTTATATGCCTTTTTTTTATCTCCTGTTATAATTTGTAACCTACATCCTGGATGCTGTTTGGAAGTCTGTATATAATTCCCATCTGGGTCTTTTCATCCTTGAAGTTTCTTAACTCTATCCCCCAAGGATTCCTCATCTTCCAATTCTATGTCACCTCTTTCCAAGAATTTGATTTCATTTTTCTTTACCAACAGAGACATCCTACCCCTTCTGCCTTTTTGAAACAGTGTGTATCCTTCGATGTTAAACTCCTAACTATGAACTTCTTTCAGCCATGACTCAGTATCTCCCAATCTCTAACTGTGCTACAAGCTTATCTACCTTATTCTGTAGACAATGTGCATTGATATGCTGTATAATGCCATCAATCCTGTATTCATCACCCCTTTTGATTTTGGCCTCCTGCTACACTTTAACTCATCCCATTTTGCCCTATCATCTGCCTGTGTTTCTTTACAGCCTCACTACACACTGCATCTAGTTGTACACCAACTACCTCATCCTCACCCCTATCATGCCAGTTCCCATCCCTTTTTCAGATTAGTTTAAGCTCTCTCCAAAAGCTCTAGCAAATCTGCCTACAAGGATATTGGTCCCCTTTGGGTTCAGCTGTAATCCATCCTTTTTTATACAGGTCATACCTTTCCTAGAAAAGATCCCAGTGATCCAGAGATATGATACCCTGCCCCTGCACCAATTCCTCCTCCACACATTCATATGCCAAATCATCTTATTCTTACCCTTACTGGCATGTGACATAGAGATTACTACCCTGGAGGTCCTGCTTTAACTCCCTGTACCCTCTCTTCAGGATATGCTCCCCTTTCCTACCTATAGCATTGGTACCAATATGTAGCACAATGTCTGCCTGTCTGCCATTAGAATGCCATAGACCCGGTCCGAGACATCCCTGACTCTGGCACCTGGGAGCAACATACCTTATGAATGCCTCTTTCATAAACACAGAATCTGCTCCTCTAATTATGGAATCCCCTGTCACTCCTGCACTTCTCTTCTCTAGCCTTCTCTTCAGAGCCATGGAGACAGACTCTGTGCTAGGTAACCGGTTGCTGCTGCTTCTCCTTTGTAGGTCATCCTCTTCAACGGTGTCCCACATGGTATACTTATCATTAAGGGGATTGGCCACAAGGGTACTCTGCACTGGCTACCTATTCCATTTCCTTCTCCCGACAGTCACCCAGGTACCTGCCGCCTGCAACTTAGGGTTGACTGCCTCCCTGTAGCTCCTGTCTATCACCTTCTCATTCTCCCATATGAGCTGATGGTCATTACGCTGCAGCTCTAGTTCCTTAACACGTTTCCTAAGGAGCTGCATCTTGATGCATTTCATGCAAATGTAGTTATCAGGGGGACTGAAGGGCTCCCATATTTCTCACGTTTCACACAAGGAACATGTCACCATCTCTGGATTCATTCTCAGTGCACCAGCTATGCACTAACAGAAAAATATCACTAGAAACTTTTTTACTTACTTACTTTGAACCTCCACCTGTGCCTGCCCAGGCCTGTTGAGACAAAGCTGGACCACTCCAACACTGGCCCACTCCAACAATGGTCCCTCAGCTTACACCTCTTTCCTTTTTATAGGTCCCACATGGATTTCAGGCTGCAAAAGAAAGCTGAAGGCTCCAGAACACTTTTCAAACTTCGCGCTGCTTCACCAACGAACGTCCTCTTGTGCTGATTTCATGAAGTCATGTCAGAAATGTGTTAAGTATTAACACATTTATTAAATGTCAGAAAATGTTAAGTATTTTGTGCATGGTGACAAAATTCCAGAGTTAAACAAAATAATGAGTGTACTTTTTGAAGTACTGGGCTTTCCAACAGTACACAAGTGGAAATCAAGAGAAACTATATTTGAATAACAAACATGACTCAGGTTCAGCCTAACCAACTTCTTTTGCTTTGGTTACATGTTCTTGGCCTAGTTGCTCAAACAAATCCCTGACAGGAACAGGACTTTTATCCTTGAACTCTTCATCGCTTCACAGCTCCAGATTTTTTGTTGGTGAGAATCAGTGAAAAGCCTGAGGCAATTTTTTAATCCGGTGGAGGAGATCATGAGGGAATTGTAAATAAAATAAAGGAAGTTCAACAGCAAAAGGCTTGATCTTTCTGGCTTTACAATAAGATTATGACCCCTGGTGATTTAGAAGCTTTGAACAGAGGCAACATTAGAAAGTGGATTCTGTTTTAGTTGCCCATCTTACTCCAGATGCTTGACATGTTTACTGTCATTATCTATTAAGTACGCTGCTCATCTTTGAGTGCCTCAATGGTCACTACTTATAAATTGTTGAGGTGTGAAACAAACTGCTCTAATTCGGGGAGGAAATTCCTATCTCTAAACAAAACAGCCACATAAAACCGTTCTGGATGCTTGTTCCTTCCCATCTAGAGCTATCATTTTTGAAATTCTCAGTTTGGCTCCAAGCCCTTACTTGAACTAGGCCTACCAAGAAATCAGACTGAGCAGGCTTCTACATCAACAAATTCAGCTGCCTTGGCCTCAAAAATATGATCAGTTGTTGTAATAGCAGCAAACACTGTACTTAGCCTTAAGGGAAATATCTGGTCATATGTAAATACTTCCAGGTATTTCATTCCACAAATAATCATTGAAGAGAGGCTACCATGGTTAAGCCATGTACAAGGGAGAGAAGATGAGAGGTTACCAAAATAAACATTTCAAATGGATACCACAAAAAGGAAACAGGAAACCAGGCAGACTCAGACTAACTTCAGATCATACCATGGAAAGGCAGTTTATGAGGATAAATATAAGTAGATGAATCTAGCCCAGGTGTGAGGTGGCACAACAAAATGGCACCTGCTTATTGTGCAATCAGACAAACAGCAATTGGCTTTCATTTAGCTACCTACACCAAGATTTTAATTTTGATGTATGTGGAGACAACGTAGAAGACATGCTAGCTCCAAAGGGTGAAACCAAAAGGTAGCAGCCCTGGCTGAATTGCTGTTGGGATGGTAGCAATCTGACTCCAAGTGGCATGACCTCCAGCTTATTGAAGACCCAGTGCACTGGCCACAGACACATGGAACGCTGCTCCGTGATTGCAATTTTAACAGCAGTCAGTATACTCTGTTGTTCATGTGATTGGTGTGATGTTCTGGCTCACTGTGAACAAAAGATCACTGGAAAATGATCCTGCAGAGGTAGTAATGGGGGACAATGAAATGGTGGATGAACCGAATAACTATTTTGCATCAGTCTTCACCATGGAAGACTCTAGCAGCATGGTGGAAGTCCCAGCTGCCAAGGGTCAAGAAGTGTGTGAAGTTACCATAACGACAGAGAAGGTGCTTGGGAAACTGAAAGGTCTGAAGGTAGGTAAGTCACCTGGACCAGATGGTGTACACCCCAGGTTTCTGAAAGAGGTGCTGAAAAGATTGTGGAGGCATTCATAATGATCTTTCAATAATATCTAGATTCTGGAATGTTCTGGAAGATTGGAAAATTGCAAATGTCACTCCATTCTTCAATATGGGAAAGAAGCAGAAGAAAGGAAACTATAGTTTAGTCAGTCTAACCTCAGTGGTTGGGAAGATGTTGGAGATGATTATTATGGATGAGGTCTCAGAGTACTTGGAGGCACATGGTAAGACAGGCCACAGCCAGCATGCTTTCTACAAGGGAAAATCTTGCCTGACAAATCTGTTGGAATTCCTTGAAGAAATAACAAGTAGAATAGACAAAGGAGAATCATTAAATGTTGTGTTCTTGGATTTTCAGAAGGCCTTTAACAAGACACTTGTGGCAGCTTAACAAGCTATGAGTGGTGGTATGACAGGAGAGATACTTGCATGGATAAAGCAGTGGCTGGAAGCAAAGAGTGGGAATAAAAGGAGCCTTTTCTGGATGGCTGCCAGTGACCAGTGGTTTTCCACACAGGTCTGTGTTGAGACCGATTCTTTTAACATTATATGTCAATGATTAGGATGATGGAATTGATGGCTTTGTTGCAAAATTGCAGACAATTTGAAGATAGGTGGAGGGCAGGTAGCTTTGAAGAAATAGAGAGACTACTGAAGGACTTGGGTTAGGTGAATAGGCTAGGAAATGACTGATGGAATAAAGTGTCAGGAAGTGTATGGTCATGCACTTTGGCAGAAGAAATTAAGGGTTGACAATTTTCTAAATAAAGAGAAAATACAAAAAAACGGAGGCATGAAGGGACCTCAGTCTTTGTGCAGGATTCTCTAATGGTTAATTTGCAGGTGGAGTCTGTGGTGAGAAAGGTAAATGCAATGTTAGCATTCATTTCAAGACAACTCCAATATAAAATCAAGGAGATAATTTTAAGACTTCATACAGCACATGTGAGGCCTCGTTGGGACTATTGTGAGCAGTTCTGGGTTTCCTATCTTAAAGAGAATGTGCCTAAACTGGAGAGGGTTCATAGGAACTTCACAAAAATGATTCCAGGATTGAATGGCTCATCATATGAAGAGCTTTTGATGGCTCTGGGCTGGTATTCACTAGAATCCAGAAGAATGAGGAGTGATTTCATTGAAAGAAATTGAATGGTGAAAGGCCTTGATAGAGTGGATGTAGGAGGATGTTTCCTATGGTGGGAGAATCTAAGACCAGAGAATGTAGTCTCAAAATAGTGAGGCATCCTTTTAGAATGGAGATGAGGAAGAATTTCTTCAGCCAGAGAGTGGTGAGTATGTGGAATTCTGTGGAGGCCAAGTCTTTATGTATATTTAAGGCAGGTTCTTGACTGGTCAGGGCATGAAGGAATATGAGGAGAAGCCAAGAGTTTGGGGCTGAGAGGAAAATTGGATCAGCCTTGATGAAATAGTGGAGAAGACTTGATGGGCCAATTGGCCTAATCCTTCTCCTATATATTATGGACTTATAGGAACCTAATCATATGGCGATGCTTGTACACATCCTATCAGTGAGCTGAGAGATGTGTGGAAGTTGGTTGCTGGCAGAAAATACCATGGAAAAAGGAACCTTGTTGCAGAAGCTGAAATTGGATGGGCTTTGGGATATCTCAGTGGAGCTCTTTAGCAATAAGAATAGATGGTGTAAAATGATGTAGAAATGTTCATACTTATGCTCTGATATTAAATAGTTACATGTACCAGTTTAGGTTTAAAATAGAGTTTGTTGAAAATAAGTAGAAAAGTTGGTAGTTTCATTATTACATCTTTGAAAATCTTCTACCAAATCAATTAATGTCAACTTGCATAGTTAATTAGCTGGTAGTGAATGAAACTAAGTATTCTTAGTTTATTAGGATAGATGAGCATGGATATGATATTTGAAGAGCTCAATTCTATATAAGATTCTTCTTCTTTATTTTTTCATTCATGCCTCTAGTTTCCACCCAGTACAGAAAGAACTAATTTAGACCTTTATGAATATTGGCATGCAGTAGCCTTTGCTGAGAAATAATTAATGTTAGTTTTATAGATGTCACTATTTTGGAGACCAGAACAATTTGCTTGACTCATCTAACTGCTACCAATCCACTTTCCTCCTGAAGTTAAAGAAGGGAAGTCAGATTGACACTGCATCTTACTGGCAAATGAAAGCAAGGGTGGAGGAACAACACCTTGTGTTCCATGTGGGTAGCCTCCAACCTGATGGCATGAATACCGATCTCTCCTTCTGGTAAATAAACTTTCCACCCCATCCTCTTTCTTCTATTCTGCACTCTAACTATTACCTCTTCTCTCCTGCTTATTACTTACCCCTGGGATCCACCCCCCCCCCCCTTCCCTTTCTCTTATGGTCCACTCTCCTTTCTTTCTTCTCCAGCCCTTGATCTTTCCACCCACCTGGATTCACCTATCCCCTTCCAGCTAGTCTCCTTCCTTTTCCGCCGCCTTTTTAATCTGGCATCCTCTCCCTTCCTTCTCAGTCCTGATGAAGGGTCTCAGACTGAAGCGCTGACTGTTTATTAATTTCCATAGATGCTTCCTGACCTGCTAAGTTCCTCCAGATTTTTATGTGTGTTGCCAAGGGCATTTCCTATTTCTTTTGGCAAAACAAAGCAAAGTTTGCCTCAAAGTCCTGGAGTAACAGAATCACATAGCACAGAAACAGACCCCTCAGGCAGCTATCCATGTCAACAGTTCTTCTACCAATTTACACTAATCCTGTACTAAAATCATTTTATTCAATATAGATCCCCCTTAACACCCTTCCCACTCTTCTACACATTAGAGACAATTTAAGTGCCCAATTAACCCACTAATCTGCATGCCTTTAGGAAGAGACTGCCAGAATATAACCTGCAAAGGGATCAAGAAAGAATACAAAAACAGCATTGAGTCCAAAAATGTATCAGTCATGAACAGCAGAGTCACAAGAGCTGATTGGCCTATTTCTGATGGTATCTTTTTCCATGTTTTGTACAAATAATACTAAATTATTGTTATATACCTTGCTTCTTTTATTTTACCCCGCAGATTTGTTTTGTTTCTTGATTCCCATTACTCAACTGCCAATTATGTAAGAAATTCAAATAGGTAAAATATATATATTTTTAAATCCAAATACTTAAATTGACCCATAGAAGTTTGGATGAAAAGATAGTTAAGGAAGCAGGAAAAGCCCATAATCATTAGTTTATCAGAGTAGGACTGACTTTTGAAACAAACTGATCATAAAGGATATAACGCAGATTCAATGCAGGAACAATTTGGCAGACCCTATAGTTACTGTACTGAATCATCTTTGTTAATAGCTTAATTCAAAGTACATTTATTATCAAAGTATGTATGAATCATACAGCCTTGAAATTTGTCTGCTTACAGGCAGTCACAAAGAAAGAAACCCGAAAGAACCCAATTAAAAAAAGACCAACACCCAATGCGCAGAGAAAAAGAAAAAAAAACACAAATCATGCAAACAACAGAAGCAAGCTAAAGCACTCTGAACCAAATTGAGTCCTTTACTCCAACTTCCTGGACCAGCCAGACTAGGTCCAAAGCCTCTGTCTCAATTCATCATATTGCGAGGCAAGTCATTGTGAAGCTCGTAGACATGAAGCACATCAGCCAAACCAGTCTCTCAGCCTCAGTATCATGGAGAGATGAGTGAACATCATGGGAGAGTGAGCAAAATCGGCCTGACCTTGCCTCCGGTCCCAACACCCTGCCTTTCCAGTCAATCTGGGCCAGCATTTAAATCGTCCAAACCATAAGATCATAAGGCATAGGAGCAGAATTAGGCCATCTGGCCTATCGAGTCTGCTCCACCATTCAATCATAGCTGATCCTTTTTTCTCTCTCCTCCTCAACCCCAGTTCCTGGCCTTCTCCCAGTAACCTTTGATGCCATGTCCAATCCAGAATTTATCAATCTCTGCCTTAAATACACCCAACAACCTGATCTCCACAGCTGCATGTGGCAACAAATTCCACAAATTCACCACCCTTTAGCTAAAGAAATTTCCCACATCTCTGTTTTGAAAGGGTGCCCCTCTATCCTGAGGCTGTGCCCTCTTGTCCTAGATTCTCTCACCATGGGAATTATCATTTCCACATCTACTCTGTCTAGGCCTTTCAACATTCAAAAAGTTTCAATGAGATCCTCCCTCATCCTTCTGAATCCCTGTGAGTACAGACCAAGAGTCATCAAACGTTTCTCGTATGATAATCCATTCATTCTTGGAATCATGCTTGTGAACCTCCTCTAGATCCTCTCCAATGCCAGCAAATCATTTTTAAGATGAGAGGCCCAAATCTGTTCAGATTACTCAAAGTGAGGCCTCCCCAGTACCTTATAAACCCTCAGCATCACATCCCTGCTCTTGCATTCTAGACCTCTTGAAATGAATGCTAATATGGCATTCACCTTCCTCACTGTCAAACCTGCAAATTAACCTTCAGGGTATTCTGCACAAGATCTCCCGAGTTCCTCTGCATCTCATATTCCTAGATTTTATCCCCGTTTAGAAAACAGTCCACACATTTATTTCTACTACATGATCATGCATTTTCGAACATTTTCAAAGACCAGATCATTCCCTGCACTAGGCCTCAGGCCCCAGCACAGCAATCCTCTCTAGGTTTAGACCTTGCCACCTAGCATGAAGCCATTCTCAAACTCGCCAAATCAGCTTGATGCTTAAGCAATGCACCCAGGTCAGTTGGATGGGCATCTAAACTCCTCTGCTTTGACTCCCACCCAAATCATTTGCTCCAATGTGTAGTCTGTTGTGGAATGATATGAAGGATATTTGATATCAAATTTATCTCTACTGCTCAATAAGCAAGTTATTTGTTCATTTATTTAGATCAGGTGGGTAGTATTAGTATGCAAACCACACAAGATAATTTTCTAAACTGGTAGCAAGTTCAAAAATAAGATTCAAAGCAACTTAGGAGTCCTCGTGCAGGATAGCTTAAAGGTTAACTTGCCGACTGAGTCAGTGGTAACAAAGGCAAATGCAACATTAGCTTTCATTCTGAGAGGACTAGAATGCAAAAGAAAGGATGTAACACTGAGGTTTTATAAGGCATTGGTCAGATGGCACTCAGGGAATTGTGAGTTGTTTTGGGCCTCTTATCTGGGAACAGATGTGCTGGCATAAGGGTCCAGAGGAGGTTCATGAGAATGATTCTGGGAATGAAAAGGTTAACCTATAGGGAACATTTGGCTCTGGGCCTGTACTCGCAGGAGTTTAGAAGAATAATGGAGGAATCACATTGAAACCCATTTGATGATCAAAGACCTAGATGGAGGGTATGTTTCCAATAGTGGAGGAGTCCAAGACCAGAGGGCACAGCTTCAGAATAGAGGGGTGTCCATTTCGAATAGAGATGAAGAGGAATTTCTGTAGCCAGAAGGTGGTAAATCTGTGGAATTCATTGCCACAGATGGCAGCAGAGCCTAAGTTATATTTAAAGCAGAGGTTGAGAGTTTTTTGATTAGTCAGGGCATCAAAGTTTACATGGAGAATGCAGGAGAATGGGGTTGAGAGGGTAATAAATCAGCCATGATGGAATGGCAGAGCAGATTCAAAGAGCCAAATGCCCTAATTCTGCTCCTATGTCTTATAATCTTATGATTGACATTCCAGGGTTTCTCAGGCAATGTGCATGTCTTTCCTTTAGTCGGCCACAGACTGATGACTGTGGAAAGAGTGAATAGTTGATGCTCCATATTGGAAGTAACAGTCTACCTCTATACAGTTTCAGCCCATTGGCCATTCATGCATGTCAGAAAAATAAGGCCATGGACTTGGGTTTTCATGGAATGTAGATTTCCCAGCACCCTGGGTAGCACTGCTGCAAACACATTGCCTCGTGTCAATTGAATTGTTTCCATAAGCTGAAGGGATTCCACATGCTCACTGTGGATAAGCCATCAGAGGCACTTTAGGAGAATGCAGATGAGAAGCCGTGATATCCAGGGCAAATTCCTTGTTCTTCCACAAATGGTGCAATGGAAACTCTTATATCAGAATGTAAAGTATCACCTCTGGTGCTGTAGAATTCCTACAGTTATTTAGGCATCTACATGCATTTTTGTGTTCATGTTCTGAAGTAGGACTTAACCCACAACCATCTGGCTCAGAGGCAAGATAGCTTTCAACTAAACCATGATTAATGTCTGTAGGATGTGCACAGGGAAGTAAAGGAAATCAAAAAATCAAAAAATCAAAAAAAGACTACAGTATAAACAGTACTTCTTTGCCTGGATCAATAATTAAATAATTCATAAGCAATATTGATACCCTCTATTCAACTTATCATTTGCCAACAATCCCACAGACCTTCTCTTGCTTTATCTCTGAGCACGATTCCAGATCCAAAGAACCAAAGTAAAAATCACCTAACAAGTGAGTTTTTCATTCTATTCCAAGTGTATGTTTCCACGTCAAATTCCAGCTTTAATGTTATGAATGTTCTCATTGTATAATAAAACAGAAGTAATCAGGTTTTTGCATCCCTTTACTCGGCATCTTAGTCTGCCTTTAGATGGTCAATCAGTTGCATAGCATTTGTATAGGGGTTACTGAAGCCCCATCTGTACAGACTCTAGATGGTATTGGAGGATGTCTTTGGCCCGAGAAGTGTGCAATTCAGATTTCACCACCTAGGCTTGAGTGGCAAATGTCAGTAATCACATGGATGTGGTAAACTATAGGTTGTTAGACTGACGACCAAGAGGCCCCTTTGCACAGTGGTACTTGGAATCGATGACGGCTGCAACCCGGGATTGCCAGACAATGTTACAGTGTTCACATTTTTGGAGTTTCATCTGTTGTGGTGGAATCTCAAAGTTGTCCTTCAAATGTTCCATTGGGAAGTGGCCACCAGCACTGTGTTGGATAGGATAGGCTCTAAGCCCCCCCACAAAGTTCAGGAATTAGCTGGTTTAGACCCTGATGCTCTTTGAGATTGTGTAAACAACCCTCAAGTGCTTCACTTAAGTGCTTGGCCACAGAACTCAAGTGGAACCTGGCCCATCAGTGAGCTCATATCTGTACTCTCTTGGTTTCTGTACATTTGATGCTGATGTGTCATCAATCACAGATCCTTCCAATATCTTATTCAGTAAAATAAACAGTCTCTCAGCTTACATTTGCAAAGTTGAGCAATAGCACCTCTTCATCATCATTCTAGTCTCTCTCCAGGGAAATCAGAACTGAGGAAGGGAAATGGAGTAATTTGTGGTCAAGGGAGAGAAAACCTATGACCCTACATTATTTGAGCATTGTGCAACAGAAGAGATTGTAGAATGGTTGGAAGACTTGACAAGCTGTTACCCTCAATGTTACTCCCAAATGGCCTGTCATTAAGTATTACCTCAGCAAAGTCTCTTCAAATATCCCTTCTAGTGAAATGAGAAGTTTGCTTGCATTTCACCTCCTTCCTGCTGCAATACATTAACCTACTTAGGCAGCTAGTGTGTTGTGCTATTGCAGGATGAATTCTTTTCTTTCTTTCTTTCTAAATCTTTTTATTAATATTAGTAATATGGACAGAATACAGATGATATATTGATAAAGAAATTACCAACATACACATTCCATTACATATGAAAAAAACATACATAATAGTTACAATATAAATGAGTTTACCAAGACATAAGCCATAAGATATATGTATGGACATAGTAAATCTAAATATTTCATAATGTATAATATAAAAAAAACAGAAAAAAGAAAGAAAAAAAAACCAAAAAAATTTATATAATGCAAAACTAACTAATCTAATCTAATAACTATAACTAATAAGTAATATAAAAGAAAGAAAAACAAACAAAAGAGAAGGAGAAAAAAAAAGTGGGCTGTTTATAATATCTCACAAAAATAAGTATTCATCAATGCCGTCACTTCTGGTCCTCTCAAAATACATAAGCTAAAAGCTAGGAAATCAAATGTACTTGGCACAGGGTCATATTACATCATATGAAAATGTTGAATAAATGGTCTCCATAACTTTTCAAATTTAATAGAAGTCTCAAAAGTACCACTTCTAATTTTTTCTAAATTTAAACATAACATAGTTTGAGAGAACCAATTAAATACAGTGGGAGGATCAATTTCTTTCCAATTCAACAATATAGATCTTCTAGCCATCAGAGTTAGAAATGCAATCATTCGACGGGCTGAAGAAGATAAATGCTGTGAATCTAACATTGGTAAACCAAAAATTGCGGTAATAGGATGAGGTTGTAAATCAATATTCAAAACCGCAGAAATAATATCAAAAATATCTTTCCAATATTTCTCCAAAAATGAACACGACCAAAACATGTGAGTTAAAGACGCAATTTCAGAATGACATCTATCACAAATAGGACTTATATGAGAGTAAAAATGAGCTAATTTATCCTTGGACATATGGGCCCTATGTACAACCTTAAATTGTATTAGTGAATGTTTGGCACATAACGATGATGTATTAACTAATTGAAGAATTCTATCCCAATTCTCACTAGAAATACTAAAACTAAGCTCTCTTTCCCAATCCTGTTTAGTCTTATAAAGGGGCTCTGAACGTATCTTCATAATTATATTATAAAGTTTTGAAATAAGCCCTTTTTGAAAAGGGTCTAATTCAAATAAACTCTCCAAAGTATCTGAAGGCACAAAATTTGGAAACATAGAGAGTACAGAACTTAAAAAATGTCTAATCTGTAAATATCTAAAAAAATGAAATCTCGGCAAGTTATATCTGTTGGATAATTGTTCAAAAGACATGAAACAATTATCTAAAAATAAATCAGAAAATCTTAGTAATCCCTTAGTTTTCCAAGCTGAATAAGCTTGATCTATAATGGAAGGGTGAAAAAAACAATTAGATACAATAGGACTATTTAAAACGAATTGAGTCAACCCAAAAAATCTCCGAAATTGAAACCATATACGCAATGTATGTTTAACTATCGGGTTGTCAATTCGTTTCGACAATTTAGAAAGAGCAAAAGGGAGAGAAGTCCCTAAAATAGAACCCAAAGCATAATCTGATACCGATTTAGTTTCTAAACTCACCCAACAAGGGCCAAAAGATCCACCCCCATCTTTCAACCAGCATAACAAATATCTAATATTAGCTGCCCAATAGTAAAATCTGAAATTAGGTAATGCTAACCTGCCTTCCTTTTTTGTCTTCTGTAAATATGTTTTACCTAACCTGGGATTTTTATACTGCCATATATATGAAGAAATTTTAGAGTCAACATTAGTAAAAAAAGATTTCGGGATAAAAATTGGTATCGCTTGAAAAATATATAAAAACTTAGGTAAAATAACCATCTTAATAGCATTAATCCTGCCTATTAGAGATAGAGACAAAGGTGACCACTTAGTAAACAAACCTTTAATCTGATCAATTAAGGGTAAAAAATTAAATCCAAACAAATCTTTATGGTTCTTTGTGATTTTGATCCCTAAATAAGTAAAAGAGTCATTAACTAATTTAAAGGGTAAATTTCCATAAATTGGGACCCGTTTATTTAATGGAAACAATTCACTTTTATTAAGATTTAACTTATACCCAGAAAACTCACTAAATTGAGCCAATAATGATAAAACTGCTGGAATGGATTTCTCCAGGTTAGAAATGAATAGTAATAAATCATCTGCATACAAAGATAACTTATGAATATCTGTCCCACGATTAATACCCAAAATATCCTGTGATTGTCTGATGGCAATTGCCAAAGGTTCTAAGGCAATGTTAAATAGTAATGGACTAAGAGGACATCCCTGTCTAGTGCCCCGAAATAGGTGAAAAAAGGGAGATCTTTGATTATTGGTAACCACTGAGGCTACTGGAGTATGATAAATCAATTTAATCCATGATATAAATATCGGACTAAAATTAAACTTCTCCAACACATTAAATAAGTAAGGCCATTCAACTCTGTCAAATGCTTTCTCCGCATCTAATGAAATCACGCATTCTGAAGTATCATGTGAGGGAGTATAAACAATATTCAACAATCTCCTAATGTTAAAAAAAGAATAACGATTTTTAATAAAGCCAGTTTGATCATCTGAAATAATTTTGGGTAATACCTTCTCCAATCTAGATGCCAGTAACTTAGAAAAAATCTTGGAGTCTACATTCAATAAAGATATAGGTCTATAAGAAGCACAATTAGTAGGGTCTTTATCTTTCTTCAATATTAGAGAAATGGAAGCTCTATAAAAAGATTGTGGCAAATTCCCTAATCTAATGGCCTCCTCAAAAACCTTACCTAACCAAGGGGAAAGAGTAGCGGAAAAAAATTTAAAAAATTCAACTGTATAACCATCTGGACCCGGTGCTTTCCCAGAATTCATTGAGGAAATAGCCCCTTTAATTTCTACATCCGTAATAGGAGTATCCAATATCAAAAGATCATCAGATGATAACCTTGGAAAGTTTAATTTCCCCAGAAAATCAGACATGGTATTATAATCTTGAGGAAATTCAGATTGATACAGGGAGGTATAGAAATCTTGAAATGCCTTATTTATCTCATCATGATTAACTGTCAGATTCCCATTCTGCTGACCAATCTTAGTGATTTGACGTTTAACCAGAGCATTCTTCAATTGACTAGCTAACAGTTTACCAGATTTATCACTATGTATATAAAAATCAGATTTAGTTTTCATTAATTGATTTTCAATCGAGGATGTAAGTAATAAACTATGTTCCATTTGAAGTTCAACCCTTTGTTTGTAAAGCTCCTTACTAGGAGCAATCGAATATTTCTTATCAATCTCTTTAATTTTATCAACCAATAAAAGAGTTTCCATCTTGATACGTTTCCTCAAACCAACAGAATAAGAAATAATCTGTCCACGTATATAAGCTTTAAAAGTGTCCCAAAGTGTTCCGCAGGAAATATCATCTGTAGAATTAGTTGAGAAGAAGAAGTCGATCTGCTCCTCCATAAATTTAATAAAGTCAGAGTCTTGCAACAAGGTAGAGTCAAATCGCCATTGTCTAGCATTAAAAGCTGTATCCGTAAATTTCATAGAAAGTAATAACGGAGCATGATCAGAGATAGCTATAATATCATAGTTACAACCGATTACCAATGGAATAAAACAAGAGTCTACAAAAAAATAATCAATTCTTGAATAAGAGTGATGAACATGTGAGAAAAAAGAAAACTCTTTGTCATTAGAATGCCGAAATCTCCAAACATCAAAAACTCCATTGTCAGTCAAAAAGGAGTTAATACAAGTGGCCGACTTATTAGGTAAAGTCTGAATAGATAAAGATTTATCCGAGGATTTAAACAACAATTAAAGTCACCACCCATTATTAACTTATATTCGTTTAGATTGGGTAAAGAAGTAAATAAAGACTTAAAAAAGTCAGGACAATCCACATTTGGAGCATAAACATTAACCAAAGCAACCTTTTTATTACACCCGTAATTAACAAAAATCTGCCATTCGGATCCGAAAAAATATCATGTTGAACAAATGAAATAGAGGAGTCAATAAAAATTGAAACTCCTTTTACTTTAGCATTCGAATTTGCATGATACTGTTGACCCTGCCAAAATTTAAAAAAACGAAATTTGTCCTCCCTCCTCACATGAGTTTCTTGTACAAAAATGATATGAGCATTAAGTCTTTGGAATACTTTGAAAATCTTCTTTCGTTTAATTGGATGATTTAAACCATTAGTATTCCAAGACACAAAATTAATGGTCTGAGCCATAATTCTATAATCAACCCTTTGGTATAGAAAGGGTTAACCAACTTATAAACTCATGCACCTGGAAGAGGAACAAAAGTAGTGAGAAGACCCGGAAGTGACGACAACACAGACATATTTGAAGTTCAAAAACAGCCCGAATAAAAAAACTAACACAAACTGGTACAAAAAAAATAGAATTAGAAAACAGACCATCCCCCCACCCCCCGAGAAAAAGAGAAAAAGCCAAAATATGACTTAAAAAGAGAAAAAGTAAGACTAATCCTACCCCCATGTCAGCTGAAGAACACTCCATATAAAAAGGATAGGGATGAATTCACACAACTTGACTACTCACGTCACATCTCCATGCATTGCATCCATGTTCCTGAGCATTATCTCTCTTGTTACACCCCTCTCCTCTCCATATGCAAGAACTCAAACAATTATAGAATGAGGCTAGAAGCAAGAACTGTGTTTTAATTAAAGAAGTATAAACTATTAATTATGAACATAAGAGATTTTGCAATTGCAGGAAATCCAGAGCAACACATGTCAAATAATGGAGAAATTTAGCAGGTCAGCAACATCTATGGCAGGGAGTAAACAGTGACTGTTTAGGGCTAGGACCCTTCAGCAGAACTAATGCTGCCCTAACTGCTGAGTTCCTCCAGCATTTTGTGTGTGTTGCTCTAAACTTTTAATTACTACATTTAATTCCTCATGATAGATTTAGTTGTCAACTAACATGCTGAAAAAACAATTTGCCAGACGGAGAATGGTGAAGTATCGTTTCTATGCCATTAATGATGGGGTTGAGCAAATCAGTCAGTAATATGTGATATCTTACAATGTACAGAATACCATAAGTTGCTAGTAGGTATCCATAGCAATAGTGATACTGTGGCGACCCACTTCCTAGCACACTCGAACCGGCTCACAAATAGCCAGTGGCAGGCACAAAGGCCAGGTCCGCAACAAAGGGAAAAAGCCTGCAGGGGTTTGTGAGTACTTGTCCCTTAGAGCATCCGCGCCCGGGGAGGGCGGGATGAAGGAGGCTTTAAAGCAAGGCTGTGAAGTTCGAATAAAATCATCTTTAATTGCAGTTTATCGACTCTGTGTCGTTATTTTAGCGCTGCATGTAACACACCGCTACAATTGGAGACCCCGACGGTCCAAACGATTTTTGGACCAGAGATGACCGACGCCACATCTATTCATACGGTTTCATTAAAACTGCCAAGCTTCTGGGCGCTGCGACCTCACCTATGGTTCCAGCAAGCAGAAACCCAATTCCACGTTCGGCAGATAACCTCAGAGGACACACGTTACTACTACGTGGTGAGCTCCTTCGACCAGGAAACAGCGCCCCAGGTTGCGGAGTTCGTACAGTCTCCCCCGGTGGACGGCAAGTACACGGAATTCAAAGCCCTGCTCCTAAGGACTTTCAGACTCTCACGGCGCGAGCGGGCTGCCCGTTTACTGCACCTGGATGGCTTGGGAGACAGACCTCCATCAGCTTTACTGAATGAGATGTTGTCTTTGGTCGGCGGACACACACCCTGCCTCATGTTTGAGCAGGCATTCCTGGAGCAGATGCCCGAGGGCATACGCCTGCTGCTGTCTGACGCAGATTTCAGCGACCCCCGGAAGGTGGAAGCCCAGGCTGACTTGCTGTGGAACACCAAGAAGGAGAGTGGGGCGTCCGTCGCACAGATCACCAGGCCACGCTCCCAGCAGCAAACCAGTCCAGGCCCAGCCGCAGAGCCCGCTAGCCCCAGAGGCAGGGGTGGGGAGCCCAATAAACACTGGTGTTTCTACCACCAGCGGAGGGGCGCAGAAGCCCGCCATTGTCGCCCGCCCTGCCAGTTCCCAGGAAACGCCAGTGCCAGCTGCCGCTGATGGCTACGGCTGCTGGCCATCGGGATAGCCTCCTGTATGTGTGGGACAAGAGGTCGGGACGCATTTTTTTGGTTGACACCGGTGCCGAGATCAGCGTCTTACCTCTGACGAGTTACGACACCCGCAGCAGGGCACCGGGTCCCCCTCTGAGGGCCGCGAACGGCAGCACGGTAAGGACCTACGGCACCCGTATGGTGCAGCTACAGTTTGGCTCCAGCCAGTTCACGTGGGACTTCACACTGGCCGCCGTAGCCCAACCGCTTCTGGGTGCGGATTTTTTGCGGGCTCACAGCCTGCTGGTCGACCTGCCGAGGCAGAGACTGGTCCACACCGAGACCTTTCACACGTTCTCCCTGGGAGAAGCCCAGTTGCCAGCCCCACACCTCGGCTCCATCACGCTGTCTGACAACAACTTCACCAGAGTCCTGGCGGATTTCCCATCGGTTCTGGCACCGCAGTTCACGGCAGCCATGCCCTGACACAGTGTGCAGCATCACATCCCGGCCCAGGGACCACCCCTCCATGCCCGTGCTCGACGGCTTCCCCCGGACAAGCTCTGACTGGTGAAGGAGGACTTCAAGAGGATGGAGGAATTGGGGATCATCCGGCGGTCCGACAGCCCATGGGCCTCCTCCCTGCACATGGTGCCCAAAGCGACAGGGGGCTGGAGACCATGCGGCGACTACCGCAGGCTGAACAAGGCTACCACACCGGACCGCTACCCGGCGCTGCACATTCAGGACTTTGCAGCAAACCTGCACGGCGCACGGATCTTCTCCAAGGTAGACCTCGTCCGAGGATACCATCAAATCCCGATGCATCCGGACGACGTCCCCAAAACGGCTCTCATCACCCCGTTTGGCTTTTTTGAGTTCCTCTGCATGCCGTTCGGCCTGAAGAATGCCGCACAGACATTCCAGCGGTTGATGGACACGTGGGACGCGACCTGGACTTCGCTTTCATCTATTTGGACGACATCCTCATAGCCAGCAGTAGTCGTCAGGAGCATCTGTCCCACCTTCGTCAACTCTACGCCCAACTGAGTGAATACGGTCTAACAATCAACTCGGCCAAATGCCAGGTCGGGCTCGACACCATTGACTTCCTGGGCCAGAGGATTACTAAAGACGGGGCAACCCCTCTGTCCGCTAATGTAGATGCGGTCCGCCATTTCCCCCGACCCACCACGACCAAAGACCTTCAGGAATTCATAGGTATGATCAATTTCTACCACCGCTTCCTCCCTTCAGCTGCCCGAATCATGCGCCCCCTGATCACCCTGCTGTCGGGTCTGGGCAAGGACATTGCCTGGGACGAGGAGTCCGCCGCCACTTTCATTCAAACGAAGGTAGCTTTGGCGGACGCCGCAATGCTAGTGCACCCCAGAATGGATGTCCCTACCACCCTCACAGTGGACGCATCTAACACGGCAGTCGGTGGGGTGCTGGAACAACTCATCGCAGGTCGCTGGCAACCCCTGGCATTTTTCAGCAAACACCTGCAGCCACCCGAGCTCAAATAAAGTGCTTTGGACCGGGAACTGTTGGCACTACACCTGGCAATCCGGCATTTCAGGTACTTCTTAGAAGGTCGGCCCTTCACCGCGTTCACGGACCACAGACCGCTTACCTTTGCGTTTACGAAAGCGTCCGACCCCTGGTCGTCCCGCCAGCAACGCCACCTGTCCTACATCTCTAAATACACGACGGATGTCCGGCACGTCTCGGGTAAGGACAATGTTGTGGCAGACGCTCTCTCTCGCCCTAACATTCATGCCCTTTCCCAAGGGGTAGACTTTGAGGCGCTGGCAGAGGCGCAGCAGGCGGATGAGGAGATCCCGAGTTACAGAACCACAGTCTCCGGTTTGCAGCTCCAGGACCTCCCTGTAGGCCCAGGTGAGAGGACCCTACTCTGTGACGTTGCCACCGGCCAGCCCCGTCCCGTCATCCCGGCAAGCTGGCGGCGCCGTGTTTTCGACTCCATTCATAACTTAGCGCACCCCTCCAACAGGACAACTGTCTGGCTGGTAGCCAACCGATTCGTTTGGCACAGACTTCGCAAGCAGGTCAGTGAATGGGCCAGAACATGCGTGCACTGCCATACGGCCAAGGTGCAGTGGCACACCAAAGCTCTGCCGCAGCAGTTCCACCCCACCCGCCAGCATTTTGACCACATTCACGTGGATATCGTGGGCCTCCTGCCAGTGTCGCGAGGAGCGTGGCACCTCCTGACTATCGTGGACCGGTTCACAAGATGGCCAGAGGCGATCTCGCTCACGGACACCAACTCCAAATCTTGCGCCCGGGCACTGATCGCCACCTGGGTATCCCGCTTTAGTGTACCGGCCCACATTACCTCCGACAGAGGCACCCAGTTCACCTCCAGCCTGTGGTCAGCTATGGCCAGCCGTTGGGGGACTCAGCTGCACCACACAACTGCCTACCACCCACAGTCGAACGGGCTAGTGGAGCGTTTCCACCGTCACCTGAAGTCGGCCCTCATGGCCCGCCTGCGAGGAGCCAACTGGGCGGACGAGCTTCCCTGGGTCCTACTCGGCATCCGCACGGCGCCCAAAGACAATCTGCACGCCTCGTCGGCTGAGTTGGTGTACGGCGCCCCTGGTCGTCCCCGGGGAGTTCCTACCAGCCCCACGGGGGCAAGAGGAAGAACCCACAGCAATCCTGGGCAGAATATATGAGAGGCTCGGTGACCTGGCCCCCATACCCACTTCGCAGCATGGGCAGAACCCGACCTGTGTACCCAAAGACCTGCAGAACTGTAAGTTTGTGTTTGTACGAAGGGGCGGGCATCGGCCACTGCTACAGCGGCCTTATAAGGGGCCGTTTACGGTGATCAGGAACAATGGGTCCACGTTCGTTCTGGACATTGGGGGGGAGAGAGGAAGTTTTCACAGTGGACCAACTCAAACCGGCCCATGTGGACCTGGCGCAACCGGTCGAGTTTCTGGCACTGCGGCGCAGAGGCTGACCTCCCAAACAGGGTCTGGCCCAGACTGTGGACATTGTGGGGTGTATCGTCGGTTCTGGGGGGGGGGGTTATGTGGCGACCCACTTCCTAGCACACTCGAACCAGCTGACAAATAGCCAGCGCGCAGGCACAAAGGCCAGGTCCGCAACAAAGGGAAAAAACCTGCGGGGGTTTGTGAGTATGTGTCCCTTGGAGCATCCGCGTCCGGGGAGGGTGGGATGAGGGAGGCTTTAAAGCAAGGCTGTGAAGTTCAAATAAAATCATCTTTAATTGCAGTTTACCGACTCCGTGTCGTTATTTTAGCGCTGCGTGTAGCACACCGCTACAATACCTTCATTTTAGACACAACTAATTGGTCAGCAAAATCTGAATTGCCGCCAACCCTCTTAACTGATCTTGTTGGCAAGCTCTGTTGAAAGACAGCGAATACTGACCAGGGATTGTGATTCATTGCTGTAAGTAGACAGTTCCAATCAACCACTCTGTCAAAAAGTAAACATGCTGGTAAGGAGTTGCCTTGGCCTGTACAACCTCAATGAGCTCACTGCATGGATGGGCAAAGAGCTCTACAGAGGGGCATTGGTAATTTTGTGAGTAACATAGAAATTGCTCTACTAGAATAACAATTGCATTTAATCATCCTCCGAATTAATTTTGGACAATTAATTTAGGTGCGCCTCTATCTAAATGCCATTTTCTGAATGAATGAATCATGAAGTCATAGAGAGATCCAGCATGGAAACAGGTCCTTCATCCCGTCAAGTTGACATCAATTATCTAATTACACAAATGTGTATTAATTGCTTTTTTATTCTCATCACATTCACTTCAAATGCCCCCTGGTTCAGTTAGTCACCTATAGACCAGGGGCCAGTGAACTTCCTGTCTGTTTATGGGATGTGGGAGGAAGCCTGGACACCTGAGGGAAATGCATGAAATAACAGGGAGAACGTGCAAAGTTCACACAGAGAGCACCTGAAGTTAGCATTGAGCCTGGGGCTCTGAGGTCTGTGAAGCAGAAACTTTTTCCTTTTTAATCCTACAAAATCAATTGAGCTTTTTTTTTAAAGTAACACCTGCAGTATCCCACAGTGTTGTTGGTGAAGGATTCCAGGGTTCAACAATAAATAAAAATCCAGGTGGAATATCACTTTGAGGCAAACTTAAAGGTGGATTTAGCTTTATGACAATTAGCCTGCTAGGCAGAGTAGGTGGGTTTGGAAGATATTGCTAAGGAAGCCCTAGGGAGTTGCTGTCGTGTATTTAGAAGTGGGACCCATCACAGCATAGACAGCGGAAAGTGTGAATACTTAAATTCTTGGATGGCTGCCAGTCATATGGGTTGCAGGAACTGGATGTTGTTGGACCTATAAGCTACTGTATATAGGGAAGTGGAAAGTATTCCGTAACAAAGTTTAATCATGGTGTGAAATGTTGAGTCATGCTGCCTAAATAATGTAACAGCTTCAGAATCAGAAAGTGGATTATTCTCCACAGCATGTTCTCTCTCCGACCTGCCACTAACATCCACTGCATTCGTGGTCAAATTCTATCAACAATGAGTTCCAGGTTAGAATGGAAACTGGGGTTATCATGAAAGATTAAGGAAGTGGTTATACTTTCTCTCCTCAGCAACATTATTCTCTGCAGGTATTGGTTAGGTACATAGAACACAGATCGTAGAACAGCACTGCACAGGAACAAGTGCTTTGGCTCAGTATGCAGTACCAAACTAATTAAGCTGGTGATTAAAAGCCTGCTGAACTAGCCCCTCCTGCTTACATGTGCATATCCCTCTATTGTCTGTAGAACTACAGTTTGTGCCTCTTAAATTCACCTACATTACTTTCCTCCACAACCACCCCTGGCAGCACATTCCAGACATCTCCTTTAAACTTACACCCTCCGCTTTATATGCATTTCCTCTACCAGTCGATATTACAACTCTGGGAAGAAATACCGGCTGCCTACTCTGTCTATGCCCAAAATAATCCTGCGATCAGCCTCAGCCCCAAGTTGGCGCAAACACACCTCATGGCAAATGCCTTCTAATCCAGGCAGCATCTGGCACAAATTCTTATGGGCTCTCGACAAAGCCCCCACACCCTTCTTATAATGTGACAACCAGAAATGACTGCAATACTCCAGCTGGAGCCCAGCCAGGGTTTTATAGAGATCAACACACTGACTCAGCTAATAAAGACAAGCATACCACCTGCCTTCGTTACTTTTCTATCAACTTGCACAGCCACTTTCAGAGAGCTAGAGACTTGGACCCCACAATCCTTCTGCACATCAACATTCTTAAAGGTTCGGCAATTAATGTGCCCTGTCCCTGTACTCTCCCAAAGAGTAATATCTACCCATATCTGCTACTGATCTATATCCCACTGTATACACGAAAGCATCTCACGTCTGAATGTCACACAGGTGTAGGTACATGTGACCAAAGTCTGTAAGGTCAAATTTATTATGGGATTGAAAGTATAAAAATCAGTAAACTTCTTTAAACTCCAGTAGAAGGAAGTTATCAATAAAGCAATAGGAAGGATAGGGTGCTGCCTTGGGGGGTTCTTTTAGTAATGTTTAGGAGCTGAGGTGAACAGCCTCTCAATACTACAGCAACCAAAGCCAGTTTTCTGAGATTTATAAACCCACTGTGCCATTCAGCACAGAAATAGGCCCTTCAATCCATCATGCCTATGCATCCTATTGTGACTATCTACACTATTCCCATTTCCCATAACAGTTGTGTAACCCTTAATCCTTGGCAATTCAAGTGCTTGGCTATATTCTTCATGAATTTCATTTTCATAAATGTATCTGCTTCACCACTTCTATGGACATGTCATTTCAATACCATTCAAATATATATATATATATATATATATCCCTCTCAGATTTCCTTTAGAACTCCTACCCCTCTTGTTTAATCTATGTCCTCTTGTCTTAGATGTGCACATCACAGGGGAAAAAAGATTTTTATTATCTATCCTATCTGTTCCCATCATAATCTTACATATCTCTATCATGTCATATGTCAGCCTCCTCTACTCAAAAAGAAACAAAGCCCAACTTTCTAATATCCCTTTGTACGTCTCCAGTCAGTACACAATTTTATCCCTAATCTCACTGAGCTCAATTGTTTCAAGAGCTTGATAACTTGACCAATAGAGTAAGTGATTTGCTGCTAATGATTGACCTCTGGGGTGAATGAGATGTCAAGAAGAGGGGAAAGTGGATCGTTCTACTCTGAACTTGTGACAGAAGCAGGCTTCAAATGATCCATTTTGCCTTTTGAAATCATATACTGAGATATGACAGCACTGTGCCCAACGACAGGGTGCATATCTTATTCATATGTGACTCCCCTCAGAGGTGACTGGATAACAGTAGAGGTGTACCATCTGAATGAATCACTCTCACCCTAAGCATTCAGGAGAATTCTGCCTCATGGCAGTAGATATACCAACAACAAATCTGGGGGAAGAATTCATAAGGTTTGTTATCTATATATGTTAAATACACACTGTTCAAGCTTATTGAGACAACTGAGATTTACAGCTGAATTCTAAACACGTCGAAGACTTGTACTTGTACTTGGGTTGATTGTAATTTAGATGTGAAAAGGAAGCACTCCTATTTTCAATTGTCTTTAGAACATCAATGCTTTTAATCAAACCATAATCTCGCAATCTTATTGCAGCATTAAGAACCACAATTCCAGAACCCCCGATTAGTTACAACAGTCTGTTGTAATGTAAGCAGACAAAACCACATAGAGGCATTGACAAGCCAAGACACCAAGTGGAATTTTCCTATTTTCAACTGTGTTGTGGTTTCCTCTATTGCATAACTTGTTCTTCCCTGTTTACTTATAGGAAAAGTGAAACACTGACATTGATTGTGTACCTTGGCTCTCCTTCTAAGCGGCAGGGGTGTGGTGTGTCTCATTATTTGCCTTGCGTCATTGTCACACCAGACTTCAAGGTTCTTTGAAGAATTCCTCTCTAATTATTTTGGAAGGCGTGGTGAATTTAAATTTTTGCCTGATGCAGGAAGGGTTTTAACTCTACCTCGTGTATGAATGAAGTGAGCCTTGGCTGTTATGCTGAATAGATTTCCACTGCATTCGTGAACAGAATTTTGAGTATCAGAGAGAGAGAAAAAAATCCTGAATCATTCCAGGAAAACTGGAAATTTGGTTTCTTCTACAATGAAGGGTTTCTTACACCTATTTGGGGCCTTGACCTGAGGTGTTAAAAAAATGCATGTAGGTCAAAATTACCTGTGGGTTACTACCCTGAATAGAATAAGATCATCTGAAGATGTTGAGGTCTCTGGCGGGAAACCACAAGAGTAAATGAGTTCATAGAGTCACATAGGAAGTTACAACACAAAAACAGGTCCTTTGGATAATCCAGTCCATGTGGAACCATTTAAACTGCCCACTCCATCAACCTGCACCAGGGCCATAGCCCTCCATCTATGTACCTATCCAAACTACTTTTAAATGGTAACATCAATCTTGTATGCACCACTTATCCTGGCAGCTCATTCCACACTCTCTCAATCCTTTGAGTGAAGAAGTGTCCCCTCATGGTTCCCTTAACATTTCACCTTTCACCCTTAACCCATTACAATTACAACCCATTCGTTTTAGTCTCAGCCAACCTTGTGGAAGAAGCTTGCTTGCACTTAATCTATAACCCTCATAATTTTTATACCTGCATCAAATCTCTCTTCATTCTCCTATACTTCAAAAAAGGAGTCCTAGTCTATTCAGTCTTTCCCTATAACTCAGGTCCTCCACTACTGACAACATCCTTGTATATCTTCTCTACACTTTTTCAACCCTATTTAGATCTTTCCTGAAGATAAGTGACCAAAACTGTACACAATACTTAAACTTGGGCCTCACCAATGTCTTATACAATTTCAACATAACTTCCCATCTCCTGTACTCAGCACTTTGATTTATGAAGGCCAATGTGCCAAAAGCTTTCTTTACAACCCTGTCTACCTGTGCTCCACTTACAATGAATTATGGATTCATAATTATGATTTAAATTGTGGACCTGTATTGCCAGCTCCCTTTGTTCTACCATTCTCCCAGTGGCCTACCATTCACTGTGTAAGACCTACTCTGGGTGGTCTTTCTGAAGTGCAAGACCTCGCACTTGTCTGCATTAAATCCTATCTGCAATTTTTCAGCCCAAATTTCCAGCCTGTGCTCTGATAGTCTTCCTCACTCTCCACTACACCCCAGTCTTGGAGCAATCTGCAAATTTGCTGATCCAGTTGACCATATTATCATCCAGATCATTGATGTAGATGACAAACAATGACAGACCCAGCACTGATCCCTGCAGCACTCCACTAGTCACAGGCCTCTTGTCACAGAGGCAGTCATCAATGACCACTCTCTGGCTGGTCCCACAAAGCCACTATCTAATCCAATTTACTACCTCATTTTCAATGCTGGCAACTGATCCTTCTTGACCTACCTCTCATGCAAGACCTTGTAAAATGCCTTGCTAAAGTCCATGTAGACAGCATCCACTGTCTTGTCTTCATCAACTTTCCTGGTAACTTCTACAAGATTGATTAGATATGACCTATGACACACAAATCCATGCTGACTATCCATAATCAGTTCCTGTCTATCCAAATACTCATCTGTCCAGTGCTTAGGTACCTTCCAATAACTGTCACACTACTGATGACAGGCTCACCGGCCTATAGTTTCCTGGTTTACTTTTAGTACCTTCCATAAACAGCAGAACAAGATTATCTAACCTCCATTTGTCCGGTGCCTCACCTGTTGCTAATGATGATTTAAATATCTCTGCTAGGGCCCCTGCAACTTCTGCACTTGCCTCCCACAGGGTCTGAGGGAACACTTGTCAGGCCTTGGTGATTTAACCACCCTAATTTGACTCAAGATGGTAAACATCTCCTCCTCTGTAATCTGCATACAGCTATGATCTTGCTGCTGCTTTAACTGACTCTGTGCCCATCTCCTGATTAAATGCAAATGCAAAAGATCCATTTAAGATCTCTACTATCTCTTTTAGCTCCATGCATAGATTACCATTCTTGTCTTCCAGAGGAATAACTTTGTACCTTGAAATCCCTTCAGCTTGTCAGCTAGAGTAGCTTCATGCCTTCTTATAGTCCTCCTGATCTCTTTCTTCAGTGTTCCCTTGTATTTTTTAAACTCCATAAGCACTTGATTTTTTCCTACCTGCCTATACCTGCTATGTACCTCTTTTTTATTCTTAAGCAGGGCCTCAATATCTCTCAAAAAGCAAGCTTCCCTTAACCTGTTATCTTTTCCTTTTGTTCTGACAGAAACATGCGAGCTTTGTACTCCCAAAATTCCACTTTTGAAGGTCTCCCACTTACCAACAACAGCCTGTACCAATCCACACTTCCCAGATCCTTTCTGATACCATCAAAATTGGCCTGTCTGCAATTTGGAATTCTCAACCTACGTACCAGAACTATCTTTGTCCATATGTACTTTGAAACTAAGGGCATTATAATCACTAGGTGCAAAGTGTTCCCCTACACAGACTTCTGTCACCTTCCCTGTCTCATTCCCTAATAGCAGATCAAGTATATCAGTATATCCAAGATGGCGGTGCGATGCAGCTTGCAGTGGCCACTGCGGAGCTGATTATCTGTTATTTGTGAAGCAGGGTGCCATGCACAATCATAATCGGATGAAAAACCGACATGGGAGCACAGAGGAACATCTGGAAATCTCCAGGAAGACCTTCTTCGTTGCTGCTGCTGCTGTGAGGTCCAGGACTCTGCTGGGAAGAGCAGGCCCCCGGTCCTCAGGGTCACGTTGCCGATGGCCGTTGGTGAAAGTGTCTTAATCCGCTTGGCAGAGAATGGTGCTCAGAGAAGCTGTGCCGGAGTGGATGGTTGGAGGCTCGGAGGTTCGACGGTTTCGGAGTCCGCTGTGGTCAGGGCGTTTTCACTGTGTGCTGTGTCTGTGAGGCTGGGTTCGACGGAGCTTTCACTGTGTGCTGCGTCTGCGAGGCTGAGTTGGGCGGCACAGTGGAAGTCCATAGCAGGGATATTCCTTTCTGCCACCGGTGTGGGATGACGAGTCTATCGGGACCCTGAGGACTTGTGGAAACTGTGTGGTGGTTTCTTTTGCACTTACAGTCTTTTAACATCTTTGGACTATTTTTACTGTGCCCATGATCTTTTTTTTTTATCAATTATGCTATTGTTTGCACTGTTGTAACTATGTGGTTCTGTGAAAGTTTTGTAGCTTTAGTTTTCAGTCTTGTTTTGTCTGCTGGGATTGGAGCTCCTTTCTCGGGAATGCGCTAAGATGGTAGCGCAATATTAATACGCACCAGCCTCTCCGGATTCTGGACTGGTGATTGCCAAATGTAATGTGGATTTTCAAGTGTAGTCTGTTTTGTCATATGCTTTTGTGATATCATTCTGGAAGAAAGTTGTCTCATTGTTTAACTGCATTGCATTTGTGGTTTCTAAATGACAATGAACTGAATCTGAATCTGAAGTATCGCACACTCTCTCGTTGGGACTTCTATTACGGAAACTCTCCTGAACACACTTCACAAAGTCCCAGTCCATATCTGGAAAGTTAAAATCATCTACTATAACAACCTTTTGTTTCTTGTAACAGTCTCCGATTGCTCTAGAGATTTTTTCCTCAGAATCCCATGGACTCCTGGGTGGTCTAAATTATATAGTCACATTAACCTGGTTATACTTTCCCTATTCCTCAGCTCCACCCATAATGCCTCACTAGACGAGTTCTCCAGTCCTTCATGAATGAGCACTGCCGTGACCTTTTCCCTGACTAGTAACGCCACTCCTCCCTCCTTATTCCCACCTGTTCTGTCACATCTAAGACAACGGAACTCAGGAATGCGGAGGCATCAGTCCTGCCCCTTTTGCAACCAAGCCAGTAGGTTTCAAATGTAAAGCATCACCAAACAAGTTTTAAACATGAAAGAAACAGATAAGATTCAAGCACAAAGGTCTAAATAATCTGCAGATGCACCGCTGGACTGTTACAGTTGCCATCTCTTCAATAATCTGCTAAATTGATGCTTTGACTATTCTCTTTGATGGACATAAAATATATTGGGAACTATTTCAAAAAGAGTGGTAGTGTTAACTCTGGTGACCTGGACAATGTTGATCTTTCCGTCATATCACAAAAACAAATCAAGTCGTTATCACTTCACGTTTATTTGTGCTTTGTGCCATACCTCGTAGAGCACAATGACCAGTCCTGCAAAACTGATTATAATACACTTTGGACATTCTGAGTAAGAATGTTCAGGTATGGCCCAAATGCAGAGAGAGACATACACTGAAGCAGGGTCGATAATGATAATCTTAATGAGAACTAATGATAATCTTAATGAGAACTAATGCAGAATTTAAAGGGAAAGAAAAATAATAAGCATTAGGCCAACAGGGGTAAACCTCTGCAACTTCTAGCTGGTGACTAACAAAACGAGGAAAGCAACTAAATACTTTGTCAATCACACTTTTCTGGCAAACAATCATTGCAAGTAATAGACTGTAACTTCCCTTTGGACTTGAAGGTGATTCAGTATGGCAGAACTGATGTAAAGCAAGGCTGTGGGCCCATCGCCAAGACTGAGGAAGACCTGAGGTTCAATTGATTTAAACACTATGCCAAATTGGTGAGGTGGGTTACCAGCCGAATTGAGGCAGTGAGGTCCAGAGTGTAAAGAATTGACTGAACTTGGTGTTTGAACAGAGACTTAAGAGCTGTGCCAAATTGGGTACACGCTGAATCGAGGTGGTGGGATCCGACCACCAGAGCATATCAAGGCAAGTGAACCCAATGTATGGGAGGAGATTTAAGAGCAGGGCCAAATCAGGCACAGGCCAAATCTGGGCAATGGGGTCCTGGCCTCAGAGCTCATCAAGGCATTTGAACCTGATGTTTGGATGCCGATGCCCATGGAGGACAACTGGAAGATATTATGGAATATTTCTGCCCAAACCAACTGGGAGCTCCAGGACATGGGGTTAGAAGAGGCAAGGCAGCACAGGGTTATCTCCAACTCCTGATTCACTCTCTCAATCTAGTTGTTAGACGAGATGACTGTGGCTCCCACGAAAGAACAGAAAGTGTTACCAGGTTCGGATATGGCCCAAGTGCGGAATGAGAGACACTGAAGCAGGTCGATGGTTCGCAAACTTCAATGCGAACAATGTTAAAGGGAAAATAAAACAATAAGTGCTAGGACAGATAGGGTCATTAACTAAAACCCTCAAATGACAAACAAAGCCAACACTGTGGCTGATCTATTTCTGCCATATATTCCTCCTTAATTTTAGAAGTGTAACTTATTATCTGGCTTCTTAAATATGCCTTCATTGCTTCCCACAATATAAATTTATCATCAACTGAATGTGAGTTTGTATCTAAAAAAAAATGAATCTGCTTTTTCATAAAATCACAAAAATCTTGATGTTTTAATAATATTGAATTAAATCTCCATCTGTAAATCAATTCTTCTTTATCCATCATTATCATTGTCATTATCAAGGGGGAATGATCTGACAATATTCTTGCTTTATATTCCATATTTTTCACTCTGTCTTGAATATTCGTTGATAATAGAAAAAATCTATCCTTGAATAAGTTTTGTGTCTATTTGAATAAAATGAATAATCTCTTTCTTTTGGATTGATTCTTCTCCATATCTCAATCAAATTTAAATCTTTCATCAATGATAAAGTTAATTTTGCTACTTTTGATTTTATAACACCCTTTGTTGATCTATCTAAGACTGGGTCTAAACAAAAGTTAAAGTCTCCACCTATTAATATTTTATCATGTGCGTCAGCCAAATTCAAAAAGGCCTCTTGTATAAATTTTACATCATTTTCATTTGGTGCATAAGTATTCATAAGAGTCCATAGTTCTGAAAAAATTTGACAATGTATAATTACATATCTCCCCGCCGAATCAATTAATACATTTTGTATTTTAATTGGTAAAGTTTTATTAACCAAAATTGTAACTCCCCTCGCCTTTGAGTTAAATGAAGCTGTGATAACATTTCTGACCCAATCTCTCTTTAATTTCTGATGTTCTATCTCTGCTAAGTGTGTTTCTTCTAAAAAAGTTATATCTATTTTCATTTTCTTAATGTATGTTAAAATTCTTTTTCTTTTCACTGGTCCATTAAGTCCATTAACATTAAAACTTTAAAAATTCAGTAAATTAGTCATTATTTTTAATTGGGTTACTCCAATCTATGATAATACCTAATCTTTCAATTTTCATGGTACCTTGGGGAATCTTCTTAAAATTCTCCATGTTGCTATGTGCCTTCTCCCCCCCCCCACCCCACCCCGATCATCCAGGTAAAGAAAGAAAGATAGAAGAAAAATAGATTATAAAGAAAAAAGTAACAAAATACCCCCCTACTAATGTTGTGGATAACAAAAAACACAACATTACCCCCCTCCATTGTACAGGTCATGGCAATTGCCATGATTACACACGTGAATCCCATAGCAATTGATCCAAAGTTCCCCCAGCTCCCCCGTAACATAAAAAAGTATATATATGAGAAGAAAAAAATGTCACTACTCTCAATAAATATTTCTCAAATTTTTACCTTTCTCCCCCTGTATCATATAATTAAGAATATATTTAAAAATTATTTTGTCCTTAATTGTCCATCAATTCCATTCACTGTCACTGTCTTCATCTTTAATCAGTTTCACATTTAAATATTTAGTTGTGGTTAGCGAATATTTGGGAGTTTTTGTGCAAACTCTTCCACATCCTGATAATCAGTAAAAAATCTTCTTTTTCCGTCATCCAAAAAAATTATCAGGGTTGCCGGGTGGCGCAATATAAATTAATAACCCTTTTCCCATAAAGCTTTTTTTGCTGGGTTAAATTAAAACAGCAACCAGAATGGTAGTATTTCCAGTATGGGGCAGACCAGTGACGAAATCCACCGAGATGTGGGACCAGAAGCAGTGGGGCACAGGCAATGGACATAGCAGACCCGCAGGGCACTGGCGTGACATCTTGTATTAAGCACAGGTGGTACAGATAGAGACAATCTCTTAGACATCCTGGGACGTAGGTGGCCACCAAACTCGTCTCTTGATAAATTCCAGGCTCCGTTGAATTTACAGATGACAAACCAGATGGGAGGAGTGAGCCAACTCCAACACTTTGGAGCACTCTCTATCAGGAACAAACAGGTGTTTGGAAAGTCCCCCACCTGGGCCTAGGCCCAACTGTTTGGCGGGCCTTGCCTCCGCCTCTATTCCCCAGATCACCCAGTTCCTGTGGATCAGCATTGTCCTCAGACCTGTCAAACTGCCGAGACAGAGCTTCAGCCTTGGTCTTCTTGCTGCTGGGATGATAGGTGAAGATGAAATTACCGGGTGAAGAAGAGATCCCAACAGGCTTGATGGGAGTTGAGTAACTTAGCATCCCAAATGGTAGAGAGGTTCCTGTGACCTAGCAAGACGAAAAAAGTTTGCTCTGCTCCCTTCAGCTAGTGTTGCTATTCTTCTAGGGTCTCCTTAAAAGGCAGAAGTCTCGGTTCCTGACATTATAATTACTGTCAGTTGGAGTCAAGCATTGGGAAAGAAAGGCACAAGGGTGCAGCCAGCTTTCTGCAGAAGAGCACAAGAGAAGTGTTTGAATACAGACACCTGATACATCCAATGTGATAATGAATGGCCAGGATGTGTCTGGGTGTTGCAGCACTGGGGCAGTAGTGAAACGTCACTTTAGTTCTGAGAATGCTTGGTCACTTCATTTGTCCAATGGAATCCTGCAGAGTGTGCTGAAATTTGGGATGGAGTGATAAAAGTTTGCAAACCGCATGGAAGCCCTGCACTTGTTTGACCATAAATGGTTTGGGATACTCCCGAGCTTAACTTGGCTCCATTTTAACACTGGAAGATGTAAGTATGTAGCCCAAAAATGACACTGGTCTTTAAGGAACTCTCACTTTTCTGGTTTGGCATGCAGGTTATTCTCAAGGAGTCGTCTGAGGACCATCCGGACATGCTGGATGTGTTCTTGGTGAAAGTGGAAATAGATCAGACTGTCGGTCAAAATACACAAAAACAAATTGTTTCAACATGTCCTTGAGCACATCATTGACCAGGGCCTGAAAAACAGATGGAGCATTGGCATCATAAGGTGGCATCATAGTGGCTAGTGGAGGTGTTGAAAGCTGACTTCCACTCATCCCCTTCTCTAATATGAACCAGATTATAAGCATTGTGTAGGTCAAGCTTGAAAACTGTGATTGCTCACTGGAGAAGTTTGAATGAAGGGGGAGGGTAGTGGTTCTTCATAATGATATTGTTTAGGGGCCAATTGTCAATGCAGTGACAGAGCTTGCCATTCTTGCTCAGAAAAGAGAAGCCCGCAGGAGGGTGTCATTCCTTTTACGGTAGAGCTGAAGAAGACCAGCATACCCAAGTGGAGTGGCAGACAGGTCCACACCAGTAATGGACACAGGAGTGGATCTGTAGATCAGAACTTGTGCTGGACCCATGGGGGTAATCAGGCTTGCTGGACTCCACTCTTGGAGTGTTTTTAGGGACCATAAGTTATGTCAGGATAACCAGAGGAGATCAAGCACTGGTGGCAGTTCAGGTGAATCAACCAGATAGAAGGAGAGTTGGTCCTTTTCCAGCACGTTGGAGGGGTTTGATGGAAAGATGGATCTGACTGGTGCCCAGAGGACGACCAACCCAGGGCCTCGATATTGACTTTTCCGTCAATTTCTGAGTCGGAACTCCTCACCTTTGGGCCAGAGAGATGTCCATGAGATACCCAGCCGCTCTGCAGTTGGTAAATGAGCCCGAGACCCCCATGACAAGGAAGCTGGCACCATCACACACTTAAGGGAAGCTAACTGCAAGAAGAACCGACCCGTCACAACTCCCCGCTCTGCTGATGGGTATCCTCTTTTGTTGGCCGCTTGGGATATAATGCCCAGAAATGTCCTGGATTGTTGTAATAGAGAGAGGAAGCTGTTCTGTGCTAATCTCATTCCTCCTGAGATAGGTGCATGTGCCCAACTTGCATAGGCTGTGGACTCGATGCCTGGTGGTGAGGGAGAGGGTGAAGACAGACGGTGATTCAAAGAATAAGAAGCTCGAGACATTCTCTCCCTGCACCACTCGATTACTTAGTTGTCAGCTCAAACAGCCAGATCAGTCAGGTCATCCAGACTGTCCTGCTCATCACAGACAGTGATCTCGTGCCTGACCCCCGTGTTCAATTCACGCTGGAAAGCAGCAATGGGGGTCTCTTGTTCCATCCCGTCTCCACCGCAAGCATGCGGAATTTAATTGTGTAGACTCCCACCACACCGCTACCCTGGCGCAGGTCCAGGAGCTGGTGGGCAGCCTCCTGACCCCGTACTGGAAAGTCAAAAACTCTTCTGAATACAGCAACAAAATGTCAGGGTGAATGACTGCAGGGAACCTTGCTCCCATAGAGCATTGCACAGTCTGAATGGAGCACAATCCAGGAGCTTTGCCCTGTACGCCAGTTTATGCAGATCATCACCAAACCCACCAGGCTGGGCTTGGAAAGTCAGCTCACATTGGGTAATGAAATTCCTGCAGGTATCGTGGTCACTGGAGTACCTGTCCAATGGGGGAATACCTGGTTCAGGTACGGATACAATAGTCAGTTCTGGTCTGGACATGGGAGTGGGGGCAGCAGAAAAGGAAGATCTGTGAAATGCTGGGAGTGGACTGGAGTGGCCAAAGACTGCTGAACTGCATGTGTTAGTATGGTAATGGCTGTCAGGTGATGCTAGCAGCCGGCTGTAAGTTCATGGACTGCACCTGTAAAAGTGGAAGTGGCAGATACCTGACTGCAATTGTCCGTGGTGAGCTGCTGAACTGCTGCTGACATCTGTTTGTCCATCTTAGACTGGGCTTGTTGAAACGAGATTATCTGCCGCATTGCTTCTGTCATTTCTCCCAATACAAATTTGATTGCCGTTAACTAAACTCTCACTGTAAGTTAAATGCAAACGCTGTGGCTGAAAGCAATACCTAAATACCTAAATGTTACTGCTCCTTTCCAATGTCAATTAAAGCGGTAGCTCTCTTTCCTGGACAAGGATGAGATTAAGCAGGGAGTGTAGATTGCTGAGCTTTTGCTCAAGGCTCAACAAGACTACAACAAAAGGAAGAGAGTTAAAAACTATCATAATGAAACAGTAATTAACTGGAATGTGCATATGCTGATGAGCACAATTGCTGAACCTGAGAAGGCACGTAAACCCCAGGACAGAATTTATGGTTGGTCAGGACATTCCGAAAGAGGTACAAAGGAGGTTTTATAAATGCAAGTTTTTTTTTAATTTTCTTTTCCTGCCTGTCAACAGCCATGAGTGATCTGTGGAAAATTAAATGGACAGAACTCATGTCCATGCTGCAGGTCTGCTGGCCTATTGACAAACAGCTGATAGTTGCTGAAGATTAGACTGCAAAGACTTTCAGCTAATTAGTGGGATTTATGAAAAAGAAACTGAATCCACTCAGGAGAGGCTGCATCTTTCTGGTGGGAATTTTTATTTCTCCAGCTTCAAGAAGAGAAAGGTTCCCTTGTCATATGGGCCACATTGCCCTCTGAGTCAATAGACAACAGCTTTGATCTGGTGGATCACAATAGCATTTGGAAGGCCCTTTGGAGAAACTATAGAATAGACAAGTGGAAGCACCAACTCAAATGCAAATAATTCAAGGTGTATCGAGAACAGCTTCTTCCCCGCCACCATCAGATTTCTGAATGGACAATGAACCCAAGAAGACTACCTCAGTACTTTTTTCCCTCTCTTTTTGTACTGCATATTTAATTTAACTAAAATATACTTTTTATTGTAACTTATAATGTTTGTTACTATTTATTTCATTGTACCGCTGCTTCAAAACAACAAATTTCACAACATATGCCAACGATATTAAACCTGATACCGAATCTGATACTAATAAAATATCAGTTGAATGAAGTTATCTTATTTTCTACATTCTATGATAGAACTCTTTTTAATCCTAACAAGCAATCCATTTTGGTTAAATAGAAAAATTTAGCAGAAAAACACTAAACAGTGCAATTGATAGGGTTTGGGATTCACAGTCAGAGACACAGTTACTAGGAGGAAAAGATTTGTTCATTACTTTTACTTGGTGTCTGGGCCCAATCTAACCTCCCACATTATTTTCCATGTAGAAAAGCGGAAGTTAGCAAAGGGAAACTTGGAAATACAGTAACATTCTGATTATCCAGTATATCCAGAACTTAGGTAGTACCAAACTGATAGAGTTTGTAGACTATTGAGATCCCAGCAAATACTTAGTCAACTTTTTATAAGGGATATGTAATAAGCTTTTCAGTCAGCCTGATATTAATGAAGCGTGGGAAACAGAAGGTCAGAAAGTTTAAAGTTAGTGCAGGGAACACAGCCTGGCTGGGTTTAAAGGGGATGTGAGAAACAGGAGTTTAAGGAGAGTGTTGGAACCCTGGCACTAGTCAGTAAAGAGAAAAGCAACCAGGGCCTTAGTGAGTTTAAAGGGAGCATGGGAAACAGAGACTCAGTTTGTTTAAAAGGAGTCTAGGAATCGGGGTCCTGGACAGTTTGAAGGAAATGTGGAATGGGCTCCAGTAAGTTTCAAAGAAGCATGGAAACTGCGACTCTGAGTCAATTCTGAATTGGCAATTGTTTGACTGAGTTGTTTCCCAAATGTGGGGGAGGCTGGTGTCAGCATCAACCTGCAGTTAGATTGAGAGCAGGAAGACCTGATGGGAGTGGGAGAAAGTATGTGGTGGGCATGTGATTGCTGTGGTGGTACTCTGTAAGGATCCATTCAATAGGGAAAAGCAGACAGCTCACAGTGTAGGGAAGTTTGCCGGACAGCTATCAGGGATTAGGGGAAAATATGGTAACACACACAAAATGCTCACCATGCCTGTCAAAGGGTTTTGGCCCGAAATGTCAACTGTATTCTTTTCCATAGATTCTGCCTGGCCTGCTGAGTTCCTATAGCGTTTTGTGTGTGTTGCTTGGATTTCCAGCATCTGCAGATGTTTGTTAGGGAAAATATTTCCTCCTTCTCTTAATCCACAGAGTTGTGAAGCATGGCAGACTGGAAGGGTCTGGTCAGCAGGCAGATCATAGCATTTACCTGCCCCTTATTATAGCAGTAGGGACCATGATTACGTGATGCTCCAGTTCAATTTAAAAGCCACTCAGATTTGCATTAGCTTCCAACACTCAGTATTCTCCTGCTGCTGTAGCCCATCCACTTCAAGGATCGCCATGTTGTGCATTTAGAGATGTTCTTCTAAATGACATTGTTGTAACATGTGGTTATTTGAGTTATTGTCACTTTGCTGTCAGCTAGAACCCATCAACCATTCTACTCTGACTTCTTTCAGTAACAAAGTGTTTTTGCCCAACAATCTGCTGCCCACTGGATGCTTTCTTTTGTTTATCACACCCTTTTCTGTAAACTCCAGAGACTGTTATGCAAGAAAATCCCAAGATCAGCAGTTTCTGAGATACTTAATCCACCCTGTCTGGCACCAACAATCATTCCATTGGCAAAGTCACTTATATCACATTTCTTCCCCAATCAAATGCTTGGTCTGAACAACTAAATGCCTTGACCATGTCTGAATGATTTTATGCATTCAGTTCCTGCCACATGATTGGTTGATTAGTTATTTTCACTAATGAGCAGGGGTACAGGTGTACCTAATGAAGTGACTACTGCGTCATGACTGTGACAATAAATCTGATTCTGAATGTAATTTATGGCTTTGTTCTTTGGAATAAAAATTTCCAAAGATTCAAAATACCCATCGAAGCAATTCCTTCTGGTGTCAAGTCTTGAAAGGTCTTGTAGAGACCAAGTAAACCACCTCTCTCCCTGCCTTCCCACTTCATTGCCTTTCATGCATCTGACTCAGCCTCACAACATCTACGCTGTTAATCCTTACATGTTTCATTGAGATCAGTTATTGTTGTTCTGAGATGCAGAATGTAATCACGTGATGTTTAATCTTTCCTGCAATGTCAATCTTTGTGGCAGAAATTAGTCCAGTGAATGTTTATTGTATCCATTGTCATTTGCTTCTGGCTCCCTTCTTCCTCATGCCTTCATCCAACTATACTGACAAACATTATCCTGTTCCTGCATCCATTCCAATCTTCCTTTCCTTTGCTGTAGAACTAAGGACTCAGTTTGGTTTGCAATGTTGTTGTGCTCACTTCTGTTGTTTATACAACCTGTTCAGTGTTTTTTTTTCTCTTTCTGTATGGGCACAGGGGAGTTGGTCTGATTTTTTCTTTTGGCTTCCCTGCTTTGTGACTGCCTGTAAGCAAAGAAATCTCAAGGTTTGCTTTATACATTATTGCTTTCTTTGTAAAAATTAATTTATATTACATTATACTTCATACATTCTTTGATAATACATGATCTTTGAAATTTGAACTTATTTACTCTATTCTTTTCCCTAGTTCTAGTCCAACAACTGAAGTACTGACAAGGATCTTTTCACTCCTCTGTACTAATCAATCCTAAGATAAATAACATGTCTTTAGCCTCTGTGTTTGTAAATGAAGAATGCTTATTGCTACAAAAATTCTGTCTTCAAAGGTATGTTAAAGAAAGAAGCCTTGAAAGAGTTGATCATTGACATGTGAGATTAGATGACATGTTAAGGTATGAGACATAAAAATAAATGTTCCCATTACTAAACATAATAGCATTTCAGCATAATATTAAGCTAAAGTGGATTATTTCATATTGGGGCATTGTAATGTGAGTATGTATTTCATTTATAAATCTTTCACAAACGCTGTCATATTGCTGGCATAAATGCAACATTACGCAACATAAAAATGAAGCATTGATTCATAGAGTCAAGATAGTCCACAAAGTGAATTTTTGAAAGTCTAAACCAGCAAGGCTGCATATGTCAATAACCTTTCCAGTTATAAGTGATATGGTTTAGCCAGATGAGCAGGAAATTCACAGAAGAGGAATGCCAAGCGATGTGTACTTGACGCAAGGTAATGGAGTTAATGTTCATGTCACAATGTTGAAGCAAAGAATAGACATTGTCCCTAAAGTTTGTATTCTGTTTCCAAGCAGAATTGGAAGTCAAAGATTGGGGAGGTAGAGTGGGAATAGGAGGAGAGTTAAAGTGGAGAACCACAAGGAGACTTCCAGACAAACTACAGAAGTTTTAGGTAACAGGATTTGACACAATGCATACCTGGTTGTGCAGCTGGTAGTTTCAGCAGCACTTATGTCCATGACGTTCTACAGCAAGGCCACCAAGCCAAAACCAAGTTGTTAGAATTGTAAATGACATTATCATTTTATATCTATTCCAGTGTGTTGAATGAGAAAGCCAAGTGAGCTGCTGTTTATTTTGTGGAATGCAGGTTTGTCTGGGGCTGTACATGATTTCCAAATTCCTGTTCCATTGAAGCTAGGTACTTTGATTAAATCTATTTGCATAGTGCATAAAGATGATCTGCTATGTAAACTTTCTTGGGCATATAGCTTTCCAGTTAAAGCAGTAGATTCAAAAATCTAATTCAAGTCTCTTCCAATATTATAATAATATTGATGGAATAAATAAAATAAACATTGAACATGCATTGCACTAATCCAAAGCAAGTCCTGTGAACCACTCATCCACTTGCTTGCTGGAGTATATTGGGTTCTAGTTAAGCAATGACATTTTTGTAATACTTTTCCCTTTATTTTCAAATCAGACTTTGTGTTATCCCTCTGGGCTAATAAGTGTCAAGTACCTATGTCATTTCTTTCCTAGCCTCTTGTGCATCTGTGAATTTAATCACTTTCCCTCTCTATATCATGTCTTCATTTGCTAACTTTTGAAGTTTCCCTCCCAAATTTCATTGTGAGTAGCAAGAACACAGAATAAACTCCAGATGGGCCTATTAACCAAGAGTTACTTTATAACACCATCACGATCAATCTGACTAAGTCCTGCCAGACTGGCAGCTGATGAGCAAATTGGTGACATCACTTTCAAGGAAATATGGATCTATATTCCCAGATCCCATTGGCCTACCGCACTCCTCCGTGCCCTACCGTTCACTGTGTAAGACCTACTCAGGTTTGTCCTCCCAAAGTGCAATGGCTCACACTTGTCTGCATTGAATTCCATTTACCATTTTTCAGACCAATTTTCTAGCAAGTCCAGACCCTACTGCAGACTTCAATAGTCTTCTTAACTCTCCACTAGACCACTAACCTTGATGTCATCCGCAAATCATTATCATCCAGATCACTGATGTAGGTGACAGATAACAATAGAGCCAGCACTGATCCCTGCAGAACACCACTAGTCTCGAGCCTCCAGTCAGAGAGGCAAACTGGTACTACCAGTCTCTGGCTTCTCCCACAAAGCCAATGTCTAATACAACTTCAAACAAGAGAAAGTCTGTAGATGTTGGAAATCCGAGCAACACACACAAAATGCTGGAGGACCTCAGCAGGCATCTCAGAGAAGAGTACAATTGACTTTTCAGCCTGAAACTAAAGTCCACATAGAAAACATCCACTGCCTCATCTTCATCAATTTTCCTGGTAACTTCCTCAAAACACTCTGCGATTAGTTAGATATGACCTATCATGTATAAGCTATGTTAACTATTCCTAATCAGTTCCTGTCTATCCAAATACTTACATTTTCGATACATTAGAATACCTTCCCATAACGTTCTCACTACTGATGTCAAACTGATTGGCCTACCATTTCCTGATTTATTTTTGGAGCCTTTCTTAAACAATGGAAGACCACTAGCTATCCTCCAATCCTCTGTCACCTCACCTATGGCTAAGGATGTTTTAAATATCTCTGCAAATTTTTACACAAGCCTTCCACAGGTTCCAAGGCAATCTATACCTTGAGGTTCCAGGCCTTGGGGATTTATCCACTCTGAATTGCCTCAAGACAGCAAACATCTTCACCTCCATAACCTGAGTAGAGTCCATGAACTTCCTGCTGCTTTGCCTCATTTCTATCGGCACTGTCAATATTCTGAGTAATGCAAAGAATCCATTTAAGATCTCCCCCATCTCTTTTAGCTCCACACATGGATTACCATTCTGATCTTCCAGAGAACCAATTTGTCCCTTGATATTCTTCTGCTGTTAATATATCTATAGAAGTCCTTAGGATTCTCTTTCACCTTATCTCTTATAGAAACCTCTTGCCTTCTTTTAGCCCTCCTGATTTCCTTTGTAAGTGTTCTCTTGCATTTCTTATAGTCCTCAAGTAGCTTATTTGCTCCTTCCTGTCTATACCTGATGCACACATCCTTTTTTTTAACCAGGGCCTCAATATCTCTCAAAAACCAAGATTGTTGACCTTACCTGTTATTCTGACAGGAAAATGCAAACTCCATTCTCTCAGAATTCCACTGTTGAAGGCCTCCGACTATTAAGTACAGAAAACAACCTGTCCCAATCTACGTTTGCCAGATCCTTTCTGATACAAAAATCAGCCTTTCTCCAATTTAGAATCTCAATCTGAGAGCTAGCCTGATCCTTTTCCATAATTACCTTGAAACTAATAGCATAATGATCTCTTGATGATCTCCTCAAACTTCTGTTACTGCTCAATCCCTGATAGAAGATCCAGTATCACACTCTCTATAGTTGGGGTTTTAATGCACTGAAAAAGAAAACTTTCCAGAGCATATTTGACAAACACTTTCCTATCCAACCCTCTTATAGTATAGGAGTCATGGTCAATATGTAGAAAGTTAGAATCTCCTGCTGTCAGAACATTATGTTTCTTGCAACAGTCTATGATCTCTACAAATTTGCTCCTCTAAATCCTGCAGACTGTTGGTGGTCTGTAATATAACCCCATTAACATGGTCATTCCTTTCGTATTCCTCAATTCTACCAATAAAGCCTCACTATATTAGCCCTCTCCCCTCTGTCCTATCTGATTGCTACCTATGACATTTCCCCTAACTAGTATTGCCACCACTGCTCCTTTGATCCCTCCCACTCTATTGAGCCCAAAGCAACAGAACCCCTGAACACTGAGCTGCCAGTCTTGACCCCTGCAACCAGTGCTCACTGATACCCACAATGTCATAATTCCATGCCTAAGCTCATCCACCTTTCCTACAATACTCCTTACATTGAAATATACTCAGCTCAGAACCTTAGTCCCACCATGCTCGACCTTTTGATTCCTGACTTTGAATATAGCGTTAACAACATCTTTCCCCACAACAGCTCCACTATCTGTTCTGGTCGTCTGGTTCCCATCTCCCTGCAACTTTAGTTTAGGTCACCCACCTACACTGCTCGCCCTCCCATCCATAATAATAAATGATGGTTGTCTCTTGGGGTCAGAGGTGCAGGGTGGCAGTGTTTTTTACGTGGCTGAGTTGCGAGCTTGACATCAACCCGGCACGGATGGAGAGCATGCCACTGCATTGAACTCGGGAACCTCCTATCTTGAGTCCAGTGCTGATCTCACTGCGCCTCCAGCCGACCTTTGTACAACCTAACCAAAGTGTGAAGGATATGAAAGTGGAAAAGCCTTGCACAGAGACGATCCCACTCTCTCGGCCTCAGAAGTCAGGATCCAGTAGCACGAAAAATCGTTACATCTGGCAAATTCCTCGGCTGCATTGGATGGCTGAGTCTTAAGTGCCCTGCCATGCACTATACACTCCACAATGCGCTGATATAGGAATAGAATTAGGCCAATTGGCCCATTGAGTCTGTTCTGCCATTGGCTGATCTAATTTTCCTCTCAGCCCCAATCTCCTGCCTTCTCCTCATGTCACTTCATGCCCTGAACAATCAAGAATCTATCAACCTATGCCTTAAATATACATAATGACTTGGCTTCCACAGCTCCCTGTGCCAAAGAATTCCACAGATCCACCACTCTCTGGCTAAAGAAGTCCCCCCTCATCTCCATTCTAAAAGGATGTCCTCTATTCTGAGGCTGTATCCTCTGGTCTTAGACTCTCCCACCACAGGAAACATCCTCTCCACATCTGCTCTATCAAGGCCTTTCACTGTTTGATAGGTTTCAATGAGGTCACCCCTCATTCTTTTGAATTCTAGTGAATTCATGCCCATGGTCTGTTTTTTTATCAAATTATGGTATTGTTTGCACTGTTGTAACTATATGTGGTAACTATGTGGTTTTGTAGCTTTAGTTTTTGGTCTTGTTTTATCTGGTGGATTTAAGCTCCCTTCTGGGTAAACGCGCTAAGATGGTAGCGTGATATTAATACGCAGCAGCCTCTCCAGACTCTGGATTGGGGATTGCCAAACGTTATGTGGATTTTCTGGTGTAGTCTATTTTGTCATGTGCTTTGTTGATATCATTCTGGAGGAGTGTTGTCTCATTTTTTAACTGCATTGTATTTGTGATTTTTAAATGACAATAATCTGAATCTGAATAGATGCTCAGATCAACCAGACACTCTTCATACAACAAGCCATTCAATCCTGGAATCATTTTCATGAACCTCCTTCGAACCCTCTCCAGTTTCAGCAAATCCTTTCTAAGAGAAGCAGACCAAAACTTTTGGTCACCTCATTATAGGAAGGATATGGAAGCTATGGAGAGGGTGCAGAGGAGATTTACCTGGATGTTGCCTGGTTTGGAGAACAAGTCATATGAAACAAGGTTAGCAGAGCTGGGACTTTTCAGTTTGGAGCATAGAAGAATGAGAGAGGACTTGATAGAGATCTATAAGATTATGAGAGGCATAGATAGGGTAGATAGTCAGTACCTGTTTCCCAGGGCACCAATAGCAAACACTAGAGGGCATATGTACAAAATTAAGGGAGGGAAGCTTAGGGGAGACATCAGGGGTAAGTTTTTTACCCAGAGGGTTGTGAGTGCCTGGAATGACTTGCCAGGGATGGTGGTGGAGGCTAAAACATTAGGGGTATTTAAGAGCCTCTTGGACAGGCACATGGATGAAAGAAAAATGGAGGGTTATGAGGTAGTGTGGGTTTAGTACTTTTTTAAAGGATTATATGGGTCAGTGCAACATGGAGGGCTGAAAGGCCTGTACTGTGCTGTAGTGTTCTATGGTTCTAAAACTGATCATAATACTCCAAATGAGGCCCTACCATCACTTTACAAAGTCTCAACATTACTTTCTTGCTTTTATATTCTGGTCCACTTGAAATGAATGCTGACACCTCATTTGCCTTCCTCACCACAGACTCAACCTGCAAGTTAACCTTTATGGAATCCTGCACAAGGACTCCCAAGTCCCTTTGATTCTCAGTTTTTTGTATTTTCTCTCCATTTAGAAAATAGACAACCCTTTCATTTCTTCTACCCAAAGTGCATGACCATACACTTCCTGACACTGCATTCCATCTGCCATTTCACAGCCCATTCTCCTACTCTGTGTAAGTCCTTCTGTAGCTTCTCTATTTCTTCAAAACTACCTCCTTTCTGTTCCCCTAACTAATGAATCCTGTATCATTACAACTTGCTTCTTCTCCACCCCTTTTGAGCTACTGACCCAAATTCAGTGCTAAGATCTGACCACTGCAGCATTTCTCTGCTACATCATTCCCCCAACTTGTTGTCAACCTGTTGTTGAGGGAAACAACAACAGGGGAACTCCGTATTGGCTGCTATCCCCTTTGCCCCTCCTGATGGTCACACAGTTACCTGGATCCTACACCTAGGGTGTAACTACCTTCCTATATATCAACTGCTCAGCTTCCTGAGTGATTGGAGTTCATCCAGTTCCAGCTCCACCTCCTTAACACAGCCTATTAGAAGCTGCAGCTTTATGCACTTCTTGCAGGTGGAGTTGTCAGGGATACTGGAGGTCTCCCTGCCTTCTCACATCCCACAAGAGGAGCATTCTACTCCCTGTCTGGCATCCAAAACTGCTCTAAATGTGCAACAAGAAAGAAAGAATAAATACATAATTTAAAAAAATCTATTTACCACCTGCGCCTCTCCTCAACGTAGCATCATGAGCCAAAGTCTCAACTCTGCATTCTAACGCTGGTCCACTTGCACACCAGCTGCTCTGCCTAAACCTAACCTCTTATTGGATCTTGCCAAGTGCCTCATTTTGCACAATCCAATGTTTCCTTGGGAACTGTGGTATGCATATTTTGCACAATCTAATCTCCTTGGGAACTGTGGTGTGCAAAATGTACTGACTTACCCCGCTTCCTTCTTTTAAACTCTCTTTCCCTCTACGCAATCCAATGTCACCTTAGAATCTATGGCGGACAAAATGTGGTGACTGTCCCCGGTCGTTTCTTTTAAATTCTCTCACTCTACACAATCTAATGTCTTCTTAATACCTGCGACAGGAAAAATGCAATGCACTTTCACACTAGGAACTCAGTACAGGTCTGACAACTCCAAACGGGGCTTATGAAAGACGCTGAGAAACATCAGCAGCAGACACATCATCTGTATCACATAATCTATCATATCCCTCAAGCTGCCATTACAATCAAGCCTGGGCAGTAATTGTAATTGTAGTTCACTGAACAGTCCTTGATGCTACATTTGCCACATGCTGCCTTGGTGGTAACATCAATCACTCTCAGAATCCAGCTCATTGGTGCATTTAGTGCTGTGTAGAGGTGAACTCACTGGGAGAAGATGGCCTGGCACCCACATCAGATGCATCCACCTCTACCACAAAAGCTCTGGAGGGGTTCAGATGGTGAAGAATGGAGCAGTGGTGAATTTTCTCAAGCTTCTTGAATGCGTGGTCTCTGGCAGCAGACCAGGTTATCCGTGAGCTAGATGACTCAGTGAGGGAGATGAGAGGAGTGGTGATTTGGTTGTAGTTCCTGATGAAATAGCAGTTGAAGTTGGAGAAGCACTGTAACTGAGTGAGCGCACTTGGGGCCATTCAATGATGGCCCACACTTTCTCTGGGTCCCTGGTTACGCCTTGGGGTGAAAGGACATAACCCAGGAAGACTGGGTGTGGAAGTGGCATTTCTCTAGCTTGCAATACAGTTGGCTTTCGAGGAAACACTGAAGGACTGAGTGGGTGCTACAGACAAGGTCTTGAGGGTCCTTTGAGTATAAATTGATTCAGATTCAGATTGAGGTTGATTAAACATTTGTACAATGAAATGTGTTGGGGTGAGCCCACGCCCCCCACATTCTGGTGCCAATGTAGCATGCCCACAATGCTGAGCAGAACAACACAAAACACAACAAAATAGAACATACCAAACTACAAAGCAACAGTGAAGCAAGCCCCATTCCTTCCTCCATCCCTCTCACCCACACGCGTACTGTACAGGCTTCTAACCCCAAGACAAGCCACCTTCTGCCTCTAGCCTCCAGCAGACTTGAGGAGTCCCAGTCACTGGGCTGCAACTTCTTCAGTGGACTTGCAGAGAATCGCAGACCCTGGCTCCAACCATCAGACCTCGAATGGACTTTCAATGCACCTTCAGGCTTCAATCTGGACCTTTGGTCGGCCTTCAAGCTTAGATCCAGACCTCTAATCGATGTTTGGGCTTCGATATGGTCCACCAATTGACTTTGGGCTTTAATCTTTGGTATCAATCCAGTTTTTGGCAATATTGTCAATATTAATGAGGGCCCAAAGTCCAGGCCTAAAACGTTAGACTCACTGATGATGGGACCCTGAAAACTAGGCATCAGCCTAATCAGCTGATCAGCTGATCAGCCCAAGCTGCTGGCATTTGTATGCATTGCAAAAGCTCAGACCAGGCTTCGACCTGTCCTCCAATTCCTGTCCCTAAACCCTAGCCTGAACCCTAACTCCTCCCTCTGTCCACCAATCCATCCCTATCTATGAACATTAAAAAAATGAAAAACTAACTAAATTTGAGCTGCAACCTCAACAGAGACCGCAGCTACGCGGCATCTTGAATGGAATACAGCAGCTGCCTCAGTTTTACAAACTCAGCAGTTCTCCAGTCTAGGCAATATTCTTCATTTTTTTGTTCATTAATTTCTTTTATTCACACCACCAGTACTCTGCTCGTACCTTAAGCATGAATTTCACAAAGACCAACTGTTTAATAATGCATCTGTGATACTATTCCTTTCCCATTTGCACTGAGATTCTCTAACATTAAAAACTCCAGCACAGAAGCTGGAGAAAATAAGATCAAGAGAAAAAGCAGGGAAAGATTGAAAAGAATGGATTTTATTTCTTACATCCTTCTCATCTATGAGGAGTAAAAATCTTTACATTACATCTCTGTCTAAATGTGCAATGTGCAATCATAGTAATTGATAATAATTAATAGAGCAGTCAATGTAACATAGAAATACACTCAAATCAGTGTGAGTTAATCAGTCCGATGGCCTGGTGGAAGAAGCTGTCCCAGAGCCTGTTGGTCCTGGCTTTTATGCTGTGATACTGTTTCCTGGATGGTAGCAGCTGGAATAGATTCTGGTTGGGATGACTTGGGTCTCCAATGATCCTTTGGGCCTTTTTCTCACACCTGTCTTTGTAAATGTCCTGAATCATGACTACAGATATGCTGGGCTGTCTGCACCAATCTGCAGAATCCTGCGATTAAGGGAGGTACAATTCCCATACCAGGCAGTGATACAGCCAGTCAGGATGCTCTCAATTATGCCCCTGTAAAAAGTTCTTAAGATTTGGGGGCCATGCCAAACTTCGTCAACCATCTGAAGTGAAAGAGGCGCTTGTGTTTACAGACCACATGAGGTCCTTGGTGATGTGGGTGCTGAGGAACTAAAGGCTGTTTACCCTCTCAACCCCAGATCCATTGATGTCGATAGGGGTTAGCCCGTCTCTATTCCTCCCATAACCCACAACCAGCTCCTTTGTTTTTGTGACATTGAAGAAGAGGTTGGTTTCTTGAAACAACTGTGTCAGAGAGATGATTTCTTCCCAGTAGGGCACTTCGTTATTGTTTGAGATTAGACCAATCAAAGTAGTGTCATCAGCAAATTTAATTATCAGATTGGAGCTGTAGGTGGTGACACAGTCATGGGTATACAGGGTGTAAAGAGGAAACGTAGTACACAGCCCTGAGGGGCTACTGCACTGAGAGTCAGAGGGGTGGAAATGATGGAGCCCACTTCTACCATCTGCCAGCGATCTGATAGGAAGTCCAGGAACCAGCTGCACAAGGTAGGGTCAAGGCCGAGGTCTCTGAGCTTTTTGTCGAGCCTGGATGGAATTGTGGTGTTGAATGCTGAACTGTAGTCCAAGAACAACATTCTCACATAAGCATCTTTCTTCTCCAGATGATCAGATAAGCTGAACTAAGGAGATGCAGTATATCTGAAGAATGGTGTTAAAGAAGAGGAAGGTAAAAAGCTGAGGGAAATTGGGAACTATAGGCCAAGCTGCCACAGATGGCATAAGTGTGTGAAGGCCTAACATCAGAAAAATTGAAAAAAAAATACAGATACGAAACATCATCCATTTCAAGAAGGTTTAAAGATAAGTAAATGAGGGAGCAATAATGTTCCTATCTATTTCAGCAGTGTTGAGATTGGGAGGGTTGAAAGCTTCAAGTTCCTAGTTGTCAACATCACCAATAGCCTGTCCTGGTCCAACCAGGTTGATGTAATGGCTAAGAAAGCTCACCCACACCTTTACTTCCTCAGGAGAATAAATATATTCAACATTTCCTCATCAACTCTTGCCAGTTTTTATCAATGCGGCCCAGAATTCATTCTGTTATGATGCATTACAGTTTGATATGTCAACTGCTCTGCACATGACTGCAAGAAACTACAGAGAGTCGTAAACACAGCTCAATACATCACAGGAGCCAGTCTTGAGTCTACGAACTTCACTCTGCCTCAGTGAAGCAGCCAGCATGATCAAAGACCGTTATCACCTTGAACATTCTCTCTTCTCCCCTCTGCTATTGGGCAGAAGATGAAAAATTCTGAAAGCACATACCACCGGGCTCAAGGAGAGCTTCTATCCCGCTGGTATCAGACTTTTGAACAGACCTCGTGTATGATCAGATGGACTGTTGGCCTCACAATCTACGTGTTTTACTGTTCACCTGCGCTGCACTTGTTAAGTAGCTTTTGCACTTTATCCCGCATTGTTATTGTTTTACCTTACTCTACTCAGTGCAGCAAATCTACTCAAAGATTTGATCTGGATAGTGCAATGCCAGCTTTTCACAGTATCTCAGTACATGTGACAATAATAATTCGAGTCCCAGATGAGTTTATGTATTTTGCATTAATCAGTCCACAATATGTTGTTCGTGTCAGACAACATACTTTATAGACTCTAAAAATAAAAGCAGACAGCAATCATCATACTAATTTCTATTTTTATTTGGGTTTAACATCTGTGGATTTATATTCAAGGCCTGAGTTTTAAATGTTTGTTTTCTTGGGATTATGATATCCTTTTGGACAATGAGAACAAAGGTGAATTATTAGGATCCCTGGCCCTTTTATTTTTCTCTTCGTCCAAATGTTTCTTTGAGAGAAAGGGCTATTATGCCTGGAATGTCAAAATTAATCATCCTTGTTGATATGGGCTGTCACTTCTGGAAAAGCAGATATGTACTGGAAACCATCAAGGAGTTGGTAAAAGAAATGTTGGGGGCCAATGAACAGGAGGAAGTGGTAGTTATTTATGGGCTTCCATATCATTCGATTTTGAACTGCAGTATCATAATCTGTTTTCCATCGTCTTGCCTGTGATGTACTAAATTAAATAATAATGTATTTCCCTAGAAATAAAATTGGTAAAACAGATACATATTTTTGTAATGAGCAGCATATCTTGATTATTAGTTGCCTGTTGGACATTCAACAGTAATGCGCTCAATAGCCTCCAGTTGGACAAGTTGGATAAAAACTCCCAGTCAATGGCCTGCTATTTCTTGCACAAAATGAGAAATCAGGATGGTTGGATTTTATTTATTAATAGGGTATCGAATATCTTATTATATACAGGAATATACTCAAAATACAATTTCAAAAAGTTCAAAATAAATTTATTATCGAAGTACATATATGTTGCTATTTTCTACCCCATGATTTGTTTACTTGTGGGCATTCACAGTAAGTACAAAGAAACACAATAGATTCAATGACAAACTGCACACAAGACAAACAATCAATGTGCAAAGGACTGCAAACTGCAAATACAAAAAGAAAAAGTAAACAAAATAATACAAAAAGCAAACAAGTAATAAATATTGAGAACATGAGATAAAGAGTCCTTGAATTTGAATCCATTGGTTGTAGGAACTGTTCAGTGTTGAAGTGAGTGAACTTGAGTGAAGTTATCTGCTCTGGCTCAAGAGCCTGATGGTTGAGGGGACATAACTGTTCCTGAACCTGGTGGTGTGGCTCCTGAGGCTCCTGTGCATTCTTCCTGATGGCAGCAGCAAGAAGAGAACATGGTCTGGATGGTGGGGATCCTTGATGATGGATGCTGCTTTCCTGCGACAGTGCTCCTTGTAGATATATTCAATGATAGGGAGGGAGTTACCCATGAGCTTTGATTGTACCTGCTATTTTTGTATGTTTTCTCTGTTCTTGGGCATTGCTGTTTCTATACCAGGTTGTGATGCAGTCAGTCAAGATACTCTCTACAGAAGCATCTCTGTCTACAGAAATTTGCCAAAGTTTTAGTCAACGTGCCAAATATTCACAAACTTCTAAGTAGAGGTGTTGTCATGCCTTCTTGTAACGGTACCTACATGCTGGGCCCAGGACAGATCCTCTGAAATGCAGACTCCAAGGAATTTAAGGTGATTCACCCTCTTCACCTCTCATCCCAATAAGAACCGTTCATAGACCTCTGGTTCCCTTCTCAGTAGTCAATAATCAGCTCTATGATTTTTGCCGACATTGAGTGAGAGATATTGTTGTGGCACCATTCAGCCAGATTTTCAATCTCCCTCCTGTATCCTGATTTATCACCATTTTGATTCAGCCAATGACAGTGGTGACATCAGCAAGATTAAATATGGCATTGGAGCTATGCTTACCTTCACAGTATAAAATGAATATCTGAGAGAAACTGGATCAGCAGTAACATATTTTATTTTAAGATGGAAATGGATAAATATTAGAACAGTCAGCAATATTGCAACACATGATTGAGCTACAAATTCACCTAGGTGACCTAGTATCACCCCACCAAACTTATTCTCTCTTTGCTGGTCCACTCATTCCTGTTTATATCCAAGACACTTCTGATGTCCTTCACCACATAAAATACTTTCAAGTACCCCAGTTCCACCCAGCTTATCAGTAGCGTGGACGTACATTTCCATCCCACACCAGGTGGTCAGAAGATCCTCCACTTGTCATTTGAACAAATGAGCAAAGTCAAAGTTAAACATTTATTATCAAAGTTTGTTTTCTTTTACAACCTTGAGATTTGTCTTCTTGCGAGCAGCTACAAAACAAAGAAACCCAAAAGAACCCATTAAAACCAGTTCTACCAATATACTCATTTAGCTGGCTAGACTAAAACTGAACAACTTCTTCATCTCTGCCAGATCAAAAGTGTAATGATGGGCATGTGTACTGGGCCAAGTTACACATAGCTTTCTGTGGGATATTTACAACAGTCTCTGCTTCAGTCCTACTTGGCTCCCCTCCTCCAACTCTTTTTTTCTGAGACATTGTTGATTGCATTGGTGCTGCTTCTTGTCCTCATATAGAAGTCGAATGTCATTACCTTTGCTGCCATTTTCCAACCTTCATCTCTGACTCTTCCCTTGCCTTGTTGTAATTTTCTGTTTTCATCTCATTGGACTGGCTAACAACAAAGTTCCATTACAACTTCATACATTGTCTCACCTATAATTCTGCCTACCCCACCTCCTGTAGGCATTCTATTCCATTCTTACCATTCCTCTGTTCACATCATACTTGTTCCAATTTATGAGACTTACCATACGGTTGTCTCCCAGATCTTCTTTCTTCCAGAACAGTTACATTTTCCAACTGCTAGTTGACAGGACTCATGATCATGTGCCTTCAGTGCCTCTGGTCTCATCTCCTCCCCTCCTAGGCAGTGCAAGGAAGGACTCCAGCTGGCCCTCAACTTCCAACCCACCATCCAATGGACCATCCCACACAATTTCTACCAGCTTCAACAAGATTCCACTACTCGACACATTGTCCCCTCCCTCCCTTTTCAATAGTTCAATTCTTCCCTCACCACCAACCAATCCCTTTATTATTTTGTCAGGCAACTAAAGGAAATGCAACATCTGTACTTCAACAATCCACCACACCCCATGTACATTATTATCCAAGGACTCAAGCAGTCTTTCCAAGCGAATTAACAATGCACTGGCACTTCTTCATATCTATTCAGCCTTTGAACACAGTGAGACAAGGTACAGTGCAATTCTATTAAACGGGTGCTAGCTCAATAGTTAGAGAATTGTACAATGGATTTTTCCTTGTCTTGCCAAAATATCTGACCAATTCTTGCTTGGGTGTTAATAGAGCACAGAACATAGAACATTGTACAGGACTTTTGTCTCATGATTTGTGCGATATTTTTATCTAAGCTCATTCTAACCCTTCCGTCCTAGTCGGTGCTTTTGCTGCTACTTGACATATGGCTACTGCAGCCTCTTTCCTCATCTATTTTGGCATTGCTTTCCTTTTGTGCAAAGGAAAAAATATGTCGCCACACAAAGGTAACCTGGGCAAACCAGAATAAAAAAAACAAAAATTATTACTAGTGCTCAGATTTTTATTTCCAAACTAGTGGATATGTATCTATCTATATGTAAAGTAATACTGTCTTGCACAGTGAGTCTCAACAGATTTCCAGTGATCTATTTGAATGTATGATTGCTCTCCGAGTCTTGCGTGCACACACAAAAATGGCTGGGGCTAATATGTGCCTGTTGTCGTAACAATATTGGAAAGAGGGTAGTGATTTTCTCAGTATGCTTCGTGTCTGTTAAAACAAAGTGAGCAATCAGGTATCTTTCACAAAGGTAATACCAAATGAACCATGGCATCATCGATCCTGATTGCTGCAAATTACTATGAAGCCAAACTGGAACAGGCATCACAGTGTCTTGGGAATTGGCCTGCAACTGGCATTCGACTTTACAAAAATTCCAAAGGATTTGCGTATCTAGAGAAATGGGAAGTTGTCTGTAGATAAATTATGATTTCCAGCTTAAAATGAGGATTTATAAATTACTCAGTACTAATCTGGCAAAAGATGTAAATACTTTGGGAGATGACTGTGAAAGCTAATTCATTTAGTTTTTAAAGCATGTGATTCCGGTTATTGAACATACTGCCACAAGAATCTGCGGGAGATCTAATTTTGTAAATGACTGAACAGAAACTAATCCATTTTGGAAAATAAGATCTGTTTTAGCCTCTGTAAGACAGGTGTTTACATTTGGTCAGTTTGATTTTCTATGAAGCATCTAAGAATTTCCATTTTAATAGAACTTACTTCATGGAAACACAGATCAGAGATTAAAAAACTATTAGGTTCTGCTACAACATCCATTAATCCCCCCTTTGCTTAACACGTCAGTGAAAGTAGTCTGTTACATTTCCACTCAAATGATATAATAAGCTGCCTTTAAAACCCTGATTTAGAGCTCCTAGACTTATGATAGAAGTTGATTTTGCCTGTAGGGTGAAATATGAATGAGTCTTCTGTTTTATACATTTATGTTTTAGTCTTGTTTTAATTATAACCTCTTCAGTTGGCTCCACTTATCCTTACCTCCACAATTTTGTGTGGCAGCTTGTTACAGAAACTCCAATGTGTAATTCTGGCCACAATATATTCAATTTTAAAGCATCTAATTGTATCCTTACAATTTGACACATTTTAGCTTATGATTTGGAATAAAGAATGCATTGAACAAGTTAACCTTTTCAAGAAATACTTTACACTGTTAAATATAATTAACAATTTAGCAATTAATATAGTTTTAGATCATGTTCATGAGAGTAAAGTCAATCTAATTCCCTTTGTCAAGTGTAATCAAACCAGAAGTGATATCTACATTTTACAGATTTAATTATAATTGTAACATCTTTACTTCTCTTCAGTACTTAAAGTGGATCAATGATGAAGTGGAATGCAATTTCTATTTCATAATTTCTGAGTAAGCAATAACTCTCTAAGGATATGAAATAAAGCATATGCACATTAAGTATTATCTTGTGTCATAGCAAATAAAAATATATGTGAGAGGGAATCTATTCAATAAACACTGTATGTTCTACTCAGAGTAACTGAATTAAAATGGTCATAATGAGGCTGCCCTCAGGTTGGAGGAGCAACAGCTCACATTCCTTCTGGGTAACCTCCAACCTGATGCCATGAACAACAATTTCTCCACCTCCCCTTCTTTTTGTCCTTTCCTCATTCATTCTCCTTCTCTTCTCTTCATTTAGCTATTGCTTACCTCTGGTTCCCTTTTTATAGATGCTGCTTGACCCGTTGCGTTCCTCCAGCATTTTGCATGTGATGCAGAACCATTTTTGTTTATGAGGTAAAATGTACTATATTCATACATAATGTTTACTAGACTGCCATCCAATACTGAATTGTGACCAATGAGTGCTCGCATGACATTTTACATGGAGCGTTCCCTTACTCAGACATCTGATCAAGTTGGCCATTTTTAACAGAGTACCTAAGACAGACAGACAGACAGACATACTTTATTGATCCCGAGGGAAATTGGGTTTCATTACAGCCGCACCAACCAAGAATAGTGAAGAAATATAGCAATATAAAACCATAAATAATTAAATAATAATAAGTTAATCATACCAAGTGGAAATAAGTCCAGGACCAGCCTATTGGTTCAGGGTGTCTGACACTCCGAGGGAGGAGTTGTAAAGTTTGATGGCCACAGGTAGGAATGACTTCCTATGACGCTCAGTGTTACATCTTGGTGGAATGAGTCTCTGGCTGAATGTACTCCTGTGCGTAACCAGTACATTATGGAGTGGATGGGAATCATTGTCCAAGATGGCATGCAACTTGGACAGCATCCTCTTTTCAGACACCACCGTCAGAGAGTCCAGTGCCACCCCCACAACATCACTAGCCTTACAAATGAGTTTGTTGATTCTGTTGGTGTCTGCTACCCTCAGCCTGCTGCCCCAGCACACAACAGCAAACATGATAGCACTGGCCACCACAGCCTTATAGGACATCCTCAGCATCATCCAGCAGATGCTAAAGGACCTCAGTCTCCTCAGTAAGTAGAGACGGCTCTGACCCTTCTTGTAGACAGCCTCAGTGTTCTTTGACCAGTCCAGTTTATTGTCAATTCGTAATCCCAGGTATTTGTGATCCTCCACCATGTCCACACTGACCCCTTGGATGGAAACAGGGGTCACCGGTGCCTTAGCCCTCCTCAGGTCCACCACCAGCTCCTTAGTCTTTTTCACATTAAGCTGCAGATAATTCTGCTCGCACCATGTGACAAAGATTCCCACCATAGCCCTGTACTCAGCCTCATCTCCCTTGCTGATGTATCCAACTATGGCAGAGTCATCAGAAAACCTCAGAAGATGGCAAGACTCTGTGTTGTAGTTGAAGTCTGAGGTGTAGATGGTGAAGAGAAAGGGAGACAGGACAGTCCCCTGTGGAGCCCCAGTGCTGCTGACCACTCTGTCTGACACACAGTGTTGCAAGCGCACGTACTGTGGTCTGCCAGTCAGGTAATCAATAATCCATGATACCAGGGAAGCATCCACCTGTATTACTGTCAGCTTCTCACCCAGCAGAGCAGGGCAGATGGTGTTGAACACACTGGAGAATTCAAAAAACATGACCCTCACAGTGCTCGCTGGCTTGTCCAGGTGGGTGTAGACACGGTTCAGCAGGTAGATGATGGCATCCTCAACTCCTAGTCAGGGCTGATAGGCGAACTGGAGGGGGTCTGAGTGTGGCCTAACCATAGGCCGGAGCTGCTCTAGAACAAGTCTCTCCAGCGTCTTCATGATGTGGGAGGTCAATGCCACCGGTCTGTAGTCATTGGAGCCACTGAGGCGCGGCATCTTCGGTACAGGAACGAGGCAGAACGTCTTCCACAGCACAGGAACCCTCTGGAGACTCAGGCTCAGGTTGAAGACATGGTGAAGTACTCCACATAGCTGGGGGAGCACAGGCTTTGAGCACCCTGGGGCTGACACCATCTGGGCCTGCAGCCTTGCTTGGGTGGAGACTTTTCAGCTGTCTTCTCACCTGTTAAGCTGTGAAGCCCACCATGGTGGTTTCAGGTGAGGGAGGGGAGTAGTCATGAGAGCAGGGTGGGGGGCTGTGAGGAGGGATAGGAGGGGAGAGTGTTGGTTGGGGTCCGACAACAGATGAATCATGTGGGGGATGGGCAGGGGCCACAGTGTCAAAATCTGTTGAAGAACAGGTTAAGTTTGTTGGCCCTGTCCACACTGCCTTCAGCTCCTCTGTTGCTGGTTTGCCGGAACCCAGTGATGGTCCTCATCCCACTCCAGACCTCTCTCATGTTGTTCTGCTGGAGTTTCCACTCAAGCTTCCTCCTATACCTGTCTTTAGCCTCCCAGATCCTGGCTTTCAGGTCCCTCTGTATTGCCCTCAGCTCCTCCCTATTTCCATCTCTAAACGCCCTCGTTTTAGCATTCAGGATGTCCTTAATATCCTTTGTTACTCATGGCTTGTTATTTGAATAACAAAGGACAGTTCTTGCTGGAACATTGCGGTGCACACAGAAGTTGATGTAACCAGTGATGCACTCTGTGAGCCCATCAATATCCTCTCCATGTGGCTCCAAAGGCATGTTTGATGACAGAAGGCTCCTTAACCTATTACTGAGGAATCATTCCTAACATGTACAGGTTTTCAGGAAAGGAAATATAAATAAGAATGGCTGAATTATATTTATATCTTACACAGTGACTTAAAGACAGGAAATCTCAGAGAGAGGGATAAAGGACTTTGCCAGGATATAAATAGAATTGATTATTTTAAGTTCTCAATGTATTAGGCTGCAGAAAATGGCATAATTCTGTATGATTGCTTGATGTGCCATTAAAGATGCAACAAAATCTGATACAAACCCTATTTTTGAAGCTCAGAGTCAGAATTAGAATCAAGTTTAATATCACCAGCGTTGTATTATGTCGTGAGATTTGTCGTCTTTGCTGGAGCTGTACAATGCAATGCATAATAACAACCATGAATTACAGAAAATAGCTAAATTAAATAAGTAGTGCAAAACTAGAAATAAAAAAGTAGTGAGGTAGTGCTCATGGCTTCAGTGTTTAGTGAGGATTAATGGCCCTGTATTGTAACTTCACACCATTACAAATATTTCATTGCATGTTGTGAATCAGAATCAGGTTTAATATCACTGGCATATGTCATTATGCAGCAAAATTCTTTAAAAATACCACCTTTAGAGGAATTGGGTAGCACAGATTGACCTGACCTTCCCAATTTCTATATTCTTTTTGACATTAAAATTTGTTGGATAATTTACTTCATCATAAGTAGACATCAACAATCTCACAATTACTGCAAAGTCCAAACCAATATATACAAATTAAGGAACCATAATCCAGGAATGAGACCACATCATTATTTTGAATAAAAAGAACTGCGGATCACCGTAATGCTCTCAGCACCAAGGTTTGAGACCAGTGTTCTCAGCTTTCCCTATGTAATCTTGTATTGAAAGTGACGAAAGGTCTCGGCCTGAAACATCAACTGTGCTTCTCCCTATAGATGCTGCCTGGCCTGCTGCATTCCACCAGCATCTTGTGTGTGTTGCTTGAACTTACAGCATTTGCAGATTTCCACGTGTTTGTATTGAAAGTGACAGCCTCTATAGGCTAAGCTCCTTCCCATACTGCACACAAAAGAGCAGGTTTTGGTGTGACAACGCAAAGGGTACAACACCCAAAGGGGCCACGGGTGCCAGGGGCAAGGTTTGCTTGTTTACTGAATGTAATAACCCTGAATGTAAAGTTTCTTTGTATGGTTTTATTCATTTTTATATTCTTTTTCTATTAAGAATGAAGTTTATTTTTATTTATTTAATTATTCAAAGATACTGCACAGCAGTGGGCCAATAGGCCAAGACTACCTAATCACATCCATGAGACTGTAGGGTAATGTAGTGGGTGACAGATGACACATATTGTCCATAATAGAAACTGTTCTACATAATTCACAAACACTGTCAATGAGTTGTTAAATTCACTTTAAGAGATGGAGTCTGATGTAATGACGTCCTTGTAAGGTGACTTTTTTAGTTTGTTGGCAATGGAAGTAAGGGGCCGCAGCTTTTCCTAAAACATATAAAATGAGAACGTAAGAAATAGGAGCAGGAGTAGGACATCTGCCCGTCAAGCCTGCCCCGCCATTCAATATGATCATGTCTGATCTGGTTATGGACACATCTCCACCTACCTGCCTTTTCCCCATAACCCTTAATTCCCCTACTATGCAAAAATCTATCCAACCTTGTCTTAAATATATTTACTGAGGTAGCCTCCACTGTTTCATTGGGCAGATTCACCACTCTCTGGGAAAAGCAGTTCCTCCTCATCTTCATCTTAAATCTACTCCCCTGAATCTTGAGGCTATGTCACCCCATTCTAGTCTCACCTAACAGTGGAAACAACTTTCCTGCCTCTATCTTATCTATGCCTTTCATAATTTTATATGTTTCTATAAGACCTCTATATTACCCACAGTCCAATCCACTGTGCAAGTGGATTCCCCGTCCCTTGCAGGGTTCTCTGAAAGGATCCTAAGGAGATTCACGAAAATGATCTGGGCAATGAAAAGGTTAATGTATGAGGAGAGCTTGATGGCTCTGGGCCTGTACTCACTGGAGTTTGGAAGAATAAGGTGGGATCTCATTATTGAATATTGAAAGACCTAGACAGAGTGGATGTGGACAAAATGTTTCCTATATTAAAGGAGCCTAGGACAGGATGGCACAATCTTAGAATAAAAGAATGTCCCTTTAGAACAGAGATGTGAAGGAATTTCCTTAGCCTGAGTGTGCTGAATCTGTGGAATTCATTGCCATAGACAGCCTCAGAGGCTAAGTCTTTGAGTATACTTAAAGTGGAAGTTGATAGGTTCTTGATTAATAAGGGTGTCAAAGATTATGAAGAGAGGGGCAGAGAATGTGGTTGAGAAGGATTATAAAAATTCAATGGTGGGCTGAGTGGCCTATTTCTGCTCCTATGTCTTGTGGTCTTACACTAACCACTACACTACAGCACTGGCCTTTTTTTGGGCTGAAGGGCCTTTTCTCTGCTAATTCCACCACCCATTTGCACTGATCCCATTTCATTCCCACATTCTCCCCAGATTGCAGCCCTCACCCACACAATGGAGGGGGGGGGGGGGAGGGATGAGTACAATTCATAGCAACTGATTAACACACTGATCCACACACACATCACTGGGATGTGGAAGGGGACCAGAGTCCCCAGTGGGGAAACCACAGGGAGAATGTGCAAACTCCACATCAACAACATCAGAGGTGGGGATAGAATCTATCTCTCTGGCACTGTGAGGAAAAGCTCTCCCCACTGAGTCACTTTTATTTTTGAAATAAAGGTATTCATCATTGATATGTTGCATGTTCTCGCAACTCTCAGCATGTGTGATCTTTGAATTCAGCTCTTAAAGGGTCAAGTCGCTGGGCCAAATTGGAAAAGTCAGGTACAGGCCATATTGAGACAGCAGGGTCCAGACCCAAGAGCGTATCAAAACAACTCAACCCAATGTTTCAATGACAACTTAGGCGCCGGGCCAGACTGAAAATGTCAGGCTGTCGGGGCCTGAGGAGAGAGACAGGCCAGTCCAGCTTGTTGCTCTGCTCTGCGTTAAAATCAGGGTCAATGAATGGACTCTCCCTGTAGACTTCATCCAGAACGCTGTTTGTGTTTGCTTATTCCTTTCGTAACTTTTTTCCTCTCTGCACATTGGGTGTTTGAAGGTCTTTTTTAATGGGGTCATTTGGTCTCTTGTTTTGTGGCTGTCTGTAGGAGACAAATCTCAAAGTTAGTACCTCCAGTTGAACTTTGTCCTTTTGTGTGTTTTCCCCCTAGCCATCAGTCTGTGGTTTTGTATTGCCCTATGCTCGTTTGTTTTCATGCCCCATATGCTCCTGCTCTGCTCCAGCCCCTGTATCACTGAGTGCTCTGTCTCTCACCTGTTTCTCATTATTACCTGTATTGCTGCCTCCTGTGTCTCATTGAGCTCCACCGATCATCTGCCTCTGTTTATTGCTCAGTGTGTTTCAGTCCTGTGTTTTCACATCTTTGTTGCCAGATTGTGCCAATGAGTTTTCTTGAGCACTTGTATCTGTACTCTGTCTGTCTGAATAGCAACTCTGCCTGTTTCCCAATTCTGGTTTTTGGATTTCTCTGGAACTTTTGATCTCTGCCTGAACTTTGACACTGACCTTATTTCCCCTCTGGATTTGCTACTCAGTAAATATCTTGGTCCGCGATTGGTTCCCTGCTTCAGCGCCCTGACAAGAATGTATACATTGTCAATAAATGTACTTTTACCTTTGACATACAGTATAAGCAACACTCTTCAAGCTAATGGGGAACATTGCCACTCAGTGAATGGATGCTCCAATGGGAATTGGACAGGCTGTTGAATAAATTCTGTCAACACACACAAAATGCTGGAGAAACTCAGCAGACTGGGCAGTATCTATGGAAAAAAGTGCAGTCGATGTGTCAGGCCGAGACTCTTCAGCAGCACTGAAGGAAAAAAGCTGAGGTGTAGACTTAAGAGGGGAAGGGAGAGAGAAACACCAGGTGAAACCAGGGAAACCCTCCAGGAACACATCCAGGATCTCCTCCCAGCTCCCAGCAAGGACATGAGTACAGTCTCTGAATGTCTGCTTGGTAAGTGTTGTAACGTGAGTATTAGTAAAAGTAAGTTAGTACTACTCAGGATCTCTGTTGGTAGCAAGAGGCGGGATCCGGGGTTGGCGGGGTCTTTACTTCCGCTCTTTTTACTCCCAGTACGCATTGTATATAGTTCCTCCACCCAGGCCGCACGAGGTACCTGGAAGCCTCTGTATTGTACATATCATTTCCCGTCCCAGATAAAGATGCTCTTTTGGCCATCAAATTGTCGAGTGGTCTTTTTGTAAAGTAGAAGTTACCGCAGTAGGGAAGCCTAACATTCAGGTAATGTCCGTTCCCATTCTGCCTGATTGTAATAGCTAAAGGAAAAGCGCATCTCTCATCCTATTGTTGAGATTGGAGCCTGGCCGACATCCCTAATGAAGAAGTGAACAGCAAAGTGTGAAATGTAGCAGACTCAATGGAAGCAGCTTGGAGTTATGTCACAGTTATTGCATGGAAGTAGGCCCATCAATCCCCACCAACCATCCATTTACACTCTTCCCATTTGATTCTTCCAAGATTTCCTTCTCCTTACCTCACTTACACTCATCTTAACCTACCAACCTGTACTTCTGAGCCAATGAGTCTGAACTCTACTAGGGAGGTCAGAGGCCCAATGTCTGACAGCCCGCTGGAGGCCCAGAGGCCTGCTCTGTGTGGGTGTGTGGTTAGGTGGGTGCATGTTGTTTTGCCTCTTGTTGTGCTTTGTGTTGTTCTGCCGAGCATGGTGAGCATGTTATGTTGGTGTCAGAACGTGTGGTGACATTCGCAGGCTGCACCCCAGCACATCTTGAGGTGTGCTGGTTGTTGGCACAAACAACGCATTTCACTGTATCGTTTGATCTATTTGTGCTGAGTGAATGAATCTGAACCTCAGGGACGTGGGGGCTGGGGAAACCAGCAGCTCCGGAGGAAGCCCGTGCAGTCTGAGGAAGAAGGTGCAAGCACATGGCACTGGGGGCCAGGACTGAACTCCCTACCACCGAGCCTTTCCTGATTCTGAGGCAAGGGAGCTGAGAGAGTCAAAGTGTTAAAGCATAGGCGTAACATCATGTTTCAGATCACCAGAGTTTATGAATCTCAGTGATGACAAAGACTAAGCGTTGGTCCTTCAAGTAAGGAGCAAGGTGAGTAAAACTTGGTTGTCCTGTGAGTAAATTAAAATTGCATTCTAGCCAATTACCATATGAATCTCAAAGCAAATTTTACCTGTTACATTACATTTGGAAGAATTTGATGCTGCATAAAAGCTAAGCAGATTAAAAAAAAACACATTATAAACAAAGAGCAAGAGCTCCCCCCCCCCACCACTCCTTTCTTTCTCCCGAGGCCTCCCGTCCCATGATCCTTTCCCTTCTCCAGCTCTGTATCACTTTCGCCAATCACCTTTCCAACTCTTAGCTTCATCCCACCCCCTCCGGTCTTCTCCTATCATTCCACATTTCCCCCTCCTCCCACTACTTTCAAATCTCTTACTATCTTTCCTTTCGATTAGTCCTGATGAAGGGTCTCGGCCCGAAACGTCGACAGCGCTTCTCCCTACAGATTCTGCCTGGCCTGCTGCGTTCCACCAGCATTTGTGTGTGTTACAAACAAAGAGCTTCTTTCCACAAAAGCATGAATCAATTTTTACGACAAAATTGTATCAAATGTCTGTATGTTACTGTCTTTTAGATTCACAGGTTCCTAGACAGCATGGAAACAGGCCATTTTTGACACAATTCATCCTTCCTGGACAGGATGCCTATTGATGCTAATCAATATTTTGTCTTTGTTTTGCCCATATTGCTCTAAGCTTTTCCTATCATGTACTTGTATAATGTTTTTAAACAGTGAAATTGCACCTGTTTCTACCACTTCCTTTGTATCTTATATCATATACCAGCCAGCATCTGTACAAGAAATGCATACTTCTTGTGGTAGGACCAAAATTCCAACCTGCCAAAACAATGTCCAGCTCTGTTCAAAATTATTGAAGATATTACTGGTCTACTTTAAACACAAGAATGTCTGCAGATGCTGGACATCCAGAGTAACACATGCAAAATGCTGGAGGAGCTCAGCAGGCCAGGCAGTATCAATGGAAAAGAGTAAACAGTCAACATCTCAGGCTGAGACCTTTCATCAGGACTGGGAATGAAAGGGGAATAAAAACATTGGGGGAGGGAAAGGAGGTTAGCTGGAAAGTGGTGGGTGAAGCCAGTGTGTGGGAAAGGTCAAGGAATGGAAGAGAAGGAATTTGATAGGAGAGGAGAGTGGACCATTGGAGTAAGAGAACAGTCTTTCTGGTCTATTTTAAAATGTTTTTCTTATTTTAACAGATATTAATGAAAATGAAATACTTTATTTTCATTAGCAATGAGTAACGGCAAAAGCTCATTAGTTCTGTTTTGGAATTATTCAATGGCAATTTATATTTTCACTTGTGACAGATCTGTCTGAAAGTTTCATCTGAAAGTTGAAATACCTGAATGTATAGGAGCCATTTAGTACTGTACTAAATTGTTAAGTAGATGTTGTGCTCAAATCCCTGGAACAAAATCAGAACCCAGTACCTTATAACTTAGAGCAAGAATACGGTCAATTCCCACTGATATTCAGGAACATATTGGCAAGGGCCGGATTTGGATCAATCGTTGATAAGTGTGTGATAGCAACAGAGAGAATATAATGAGACAGCATAACATAAAAGAGACAGACAACCCAATTACTTCAGAAAGTACGGCAACCAAGGAACAACTAATTGATATGAAATTGACATGACAAGCACTCCATACAAGCAAATAAACAGGATACCTCCAAACTGCTTCTACCCTCTCTAACTGGGGTTCTAATCACACTTCTAAATTGCTGCACAATTTTCCCAGATTATTTTGCTAGAAACTCAATCTCAAAGCTATTTAAATTAACAAAATCAAATACACCGCTAGAAATCCACAAAGTATGAAGATTTCACTAATTTCTTTTTGCTTAATTTACTATTAAAACTAAATGGATGTTGTCCTATTTTAAAAACTAAAGGTTATCCCAGCAATGACATTAACTGTGACTGCTTAAGGTTAAAATTAACTCATAAGAACTATTTATAAATTATTATTTATTGCACGGAGTAGGCCATTCCAGCCCTTTGAGCTATGCCACTGAGCAACCCCAATTTAACACTAGCCTAATCATGGGGCAATATACAATGACCAGTTAGCCTACCAACCAGTATGTCTTCAGACCTTGGGAGGAAATCGAATCACCTGGCGGAAACCCACATGGTCACAGGGAAAACATACAAACTCCTTAAAGACTATGCTTTCATTTCTGTATCTACTAATCTCTTCCAATTTGGTGTTAAATGATGTTAAGCCAATCTGCCACATAATAAAGATGAACTTTTTCATCATTGGTACAGTACATAATTACTTCTTGCATCTGTTTCTGCTGAGCCTGAGTTGTAGTAAGCCATAAAATAATAGGTGCTGAGTGCCTCCAGAAGTGTACTCCATTGTACCAATCCTCAGCGAGGGATCAGAAAAGAAGAGACTGAGAAGCATCAGCTTCCTGGGTGTCAAGATCTCTGGTCCCAATATATATCTCTGGTCCCAGCTATAAAGAGGGGAAGACAGTGGCTATATTTCATCAGCAGTTTGAGATTTGGTTTGTCACTTAGAACACTCAAAAACTTCTGCAAACGTACTGTGGAGAACATTCTGACAGTCTGTATCACTGTCTGGTATGGGGTGGGGGTGGGGTGGTGAGGGGTTACTGCACAGGATCGAAAGAAGCTACAGAAAATTGTAAAATTACTCAGCTCCATCATGGGTACTAGCCTCTACAGTATCTAACACTTCTTCAAGGAGTGCTGCCTCAGAAAGGAGGCGTCCATTGTTAAGGATCACCCAGGACATGCTCTCTTCTCTCTGTTACCATCAGAAGCCTGAAGGCACACACTTGGCAATTCAAGAACAGCTTCTTCCCCTCTGCCATCCGATTTCTAAATGGATATTGACCCCTTGAACACTACTTCACTTTTATAAAGGTTATTTCTGGCTTTGCACTATTTTAATTTAGCTATTTAATATACATACATATATACTTACTGTAATTTATGTGTTTATTTTCCTGCATTATCATGTATTGCAATGTACTGCAGCCGTTAAGTTTACAAATTCACGACATATGCCGTTGATATTAAGCCTGATTCTGAATAGAAAATCCAGACAGTCCTGGATCATTTTTAGTTAAAAAATTTGGGTTTGAGAAGAAAATATAGCCAACTTCATTATGTAAATGTTTTTCTTTCTTTGCAGGTTTTAAGTGTTGAACCTTTTTAAAGTATTCAACATCATTGGCAATGTTACTCGTCAGGTACTCTATGATTATTCCATTAGGGAGTCTTAGCCCATTTGAAGAGCATAGGAACCTAGTCAGGGTAATTACTGCCTGTGGGTATTACATCCAGGATTTTGTTTCTGAAAATAAGCAGCAGGTACAGCTGTTTCTCTAGGTTACAGGATAGCTATTTTGATCCATTTGACCTTGGCAGGGCCTCCCCAAGGCCTAGGGAAAGGTGTTGCGGGGGAGGTGTCATGTAAAAAGCAAAATAACGCCAAGCACCCTCAAGTCCTGTTGTCAAGGACACGTGTGGGAATTAAGAAGGAGAGATTTGTTTCAAATAATTAAAGCAATTACTGGGTACATTTAAGAAAAGAAAAATAGCTTATTATTATGACATGTCAATCCTTATTTCCCTTTGCAAGACTGATATTTATGTGTTTTTAAAATCTCCAATTTCGGTTGGAGGAATCCAAAGAGCAGGGGTCCAGTGTTCTGCTGCTGCAGGGTGCACCAGATGGTGGCACTGTGACAGGTGAAATGTTTCGCTTCACACACTCATTTGTACTTGTGTCCATTTCACACATACTTGTCAAAATCTATTGACCTTTGGTCCAGAACCTGAAAGAGACATCTTTGATATTTGACCCCTTATTTTGTGGAATTTGCCAATTATGAATTCAAGCTTGGGTTAGTCCTTTTTTTTATACAAGGACTTCATTTATTCTAGGGATAAACACACTACAAATTAAAAGGAACTTTAATCATATGTACATGTTTTTTTTTTCATTTGTGATCCAGAATTCCTTGTGCACTGAAAATCACTATGCCTGATCATAAATTTACCAGTGCTGAACCAACCCAAATTGAGGACATACTTTTGGGCAATCTTTCATGTAGTGCCAGTACAAACATGCACAGAATAGGCGATTGTTGCTTACTTTTCAAACCCGCATAACTTCTTAAAGAGTTGTCTGAAAATGCAGGATAAACTGGAAGACGGTGTGTTTTACTCTGGCAGGCTTCAGCCTCCACACAAATAATGAGAGTTCCTACTGTAAGCGAGCCTCTGAATGTTTAATGGAAAAAAAAGTCTTGCATTTGAAAGTGGTTTGTGATCAACTGTCACATTCTTTTCAAACATACACAATGTAAAGTACGTATATGTTTATAGATGATATTGTGGTCTCATCACTCATCCAGTCCATGATGTATTTTCTCAGCATTTGCTCAAATAGAGCAGTAGAGGGAGCCATTCTCATGACTTGGTCAATGTTCTACTGGCCCATGTTACAAGGTCAAAGGCAGGATTAAACCAACAGCAGAGGTAGAATAATTAAGAGGATAGCCAAGATTGATAAGGCAAAATATGAGTGCCCATTTGTTTTATTCTGTTGTTTAATACTCACTCAAAACTACATTTGTTAATTATAATAATGTTTAGGATGAACCTCGTTCTATGAAAGAACAGAATTAATCATTTAAGTCACTAGGTTTCCAGATCCATGCATGAGTCTCATATATTATTAACTCTTTATTCTACTGCCTATTTAGGTTACTCCAAGAGTCTCAATGAGCCTATTGGATTCAGTAAATTTGTGACATATTTTGAAAAGCTATTGAGATCTGCAGCATTCTAACTCTAGAAGTCACAGTAATTAATTACAGGTTTTATTTCAGATGCCGTGAATTATTTTGTACTGATCACACTACATCAAGCCTAATTTAGGTGATGAGAACTCGAACAAATTCTTGAATGCACTCCGGATTTGCACTCAGCCCATTTGCCAAGAAATTCAAGTGATCCTGATAGGTTTGGCTGGACTACACTATCACACGTGCAGGTGGCCATCTTAATCTTAGGATCACAAATCTGCAAAAATACTGACCGGACTCTGCACATTGTTAAAGTGAAAACTGGGCCTCAGTCATAAGCAGGGATGACTCAAAGTATCTAAGGTAAACTCTTTGTCTTAGACCATTACAGTTGTTGTGGATATGACCAATAATGATGATTCCATGAAGAACTCTCCTTTGCAATGCTCCATGAAGAGCGTAACATGAAGAATAGCCTCGCCACACACTTAAATTTGATGCAAGGGGGATGTGCCCAGCGGACATAACAAAATCAGGAAATGGTCATCACAGTATTTTACTCTGTTAATACTACATTAATACTAAAACTAATAGCATTGTATGATTAAACTCTGTCATCTATCTTTAAAATCCAGTCACAATCTCCCTTCAACTTTCAGTCAAGCTGTGACAATTTGTTTCAACTGAAGAACTGAAGCGAATCAGCCAAGTTTATGTTTGGATTCAGTAAATCCAGAATGTCATTACAAATCAAGAACAGCCTCTCATCACATGTCTGTATTCCCTTCGTGAGTTCGACCCAGGCTTGCCCACACAACTTTCAGTTTTAATGGCTGACTGATTTCTGATTAGTGTGAAAATCTAACGGACAGGTCCAATCAGGTTGAAACTGTTAAAAGCATTAAAGAAAATGATCTGAAACAATTGAGAGGTATAAACCTCTGCCAGATAGAAATGGTGTGATAGATAGTGCACTGAATATACTGTCCACATGCTGCCAAGAAAACTCCCTGTCATTTCTACTCAGGCTGTCTGATGGACTTCCCTACTTTTAGTAAGCATTCATGGGGTCCTGAGATAATTTGAATGGACCAGAGTAATTGCCGACAAAAAAAATCTGGCTTTATTTCTTAGTGGACAAATATTTGAATGGAACAAAAATTGGTCGGATAGATTTTTAGCAACCTAACAGAGTGCTATCCAGAATATGATGCTGAAGAGACACCATGGGATAATGCCTGCACTTTGCTTTCGTGCCAACAGCAGAAATTCAGTGGAAGGATTCATTAGTAGATCCGGTCGGTGGGGTAGTGGCATCAGCACTGGACTTTGAGACAAATGGTCCTAAGTTTGAATCCAGCCAGCTTCTTGCACTCTTTCCATCGTGCTGGGTTGAGATTCGAGCTAGCAACTCGGCCTCATAAAAAAAAGTCAAATGCTACAGAAATGGAAGAACACAAAAAGTATTAGAATAGAGGTCAGATGTGAGCACTTTTGGAGAGGAAACTTAAGCAGCTACCTTTGGTACAGAAAAGGTTATGCATATGCACCTTTTATACAATTATTGGCAGAGTGGAGAGAGGTCATTACTTTCTTGCATACATACCTAGAAACTACACACTTTGGAAATCATTGTTCCCACAATCTTTACAAATGCTGGCAAATAAAACAAATAGAAGCCAATGCAAAGGTTCAAAAGTTCATTTTATTTTCAAAGTATACATCTATAATACAACTCTGATAATTGTCTTCTCCAGATAGTCATTAACTACAGAAAGACCATGGATGTTGGTGAAAGAGAAGATATCAACTCCACCCCAATCAGCATGATAAAGAAAAGAAACAAAACTTGCAAACCCCAAAATAGCACCCACTCCCTAGCCACAGCAAAAAATAGGCACATAACAGTCAACAACCCTCAACACATAACACATAACAATCTCTGACCTCTTGACTCACAGAAAAGGACAGCGATGGTCATATCAAACCCCCAAATTTCACATACAAAAAAATTAACAGATCACCCACCCACCAATCATCCTGAAGAAAATGCTAAAGGAAACCAATATAAAAGTACAGTTCAATAATCACATAAACCTCAGAATTTGGGAAACTTCTTTTTGCTGCATTCGTGGAGAGCAGCCATATGAACTACATCCTTCCATAAGGAGTAACCACCAACCTGACTTGGGCCTGAATGCCGCCAATCTGGGTCAAGCACACCGATCTGGCTGCTGACCATCTCGTGGCGAATCATCGCTGACCCCCCCCCCCCTCAACATTCACCCCAATGCTTCAGTCTTCCTCGCCACTTCGATACGGAGTCATTGTGACCCTACACCTTGTCTCTGGTCTTTTCCAGGAGTCAGCTCGGACCTTTTCAGACCCGTCATCCCTCCATCTCTGATCTCCACGAGGCAACTCTCCAGACACAGGACAACATTGGATCCTTTGATCAAGATTCAATCTGTATGCCACACAAACAAGATAAAAAGAACAATACAATATCAGTGTCCTAATTTTATTTCACTTCTAAATGTTATTCCCGGAGGGTTTCTTTAACAGACTATCAGAGAAATTGCAAAGTAATTTGCTCTTGGCAAATTACAATGCAAAGCAAAATGCTCTGGAAATGTGAAATGATGTTACCTGACCTGCTAAGTATTTGATGATGTAAAGCAATGTCTCAACCCATTGTTTCTTGAAAGCTCTATTTTCAAACCTGTGACTGCAGAAATGGTCCACTTTCTCACTTACAATGACATAAGCCACCAATTGTATTTTGAACTATCAGATATTTTGTAGTTCAGAAACTTGCCTCTTGGACAAAGAAAAGCTTCAAGGCCACTAAACGGTTCTGACCAGCAGAGCTGAGAAGCCAGTAGTCATGATATTTTTATATTTTTGTCCTTAATATAATGTAATCTAAGTTTGACTGTTCCACATAATATCCTGAAAGGATTTCTTAAAATTGACATGTTAAAAATCATTTCACATTGATTTTAGTGGCTTGTGATGCCAACTTTTATGAACTAGCAATGCGATTTTTCAAAAGTAGTAACATCAGAGACATTTTAATTTAATTTTATTTATAGGTAGTCCTTCAAACTGCTTTGACTCCAGTTCTATGCGTTTGGCAATGGCTTATGGTGCCAGTGTTAGGACAGTAGACTCCAGCACAGATTGGACAGAAGAAGCTTAATGGGGCAGGTAGATAGGTAGCTTAGAAGATGTTGAATTTCTTTTGCATTTACTGAGACCTTCTTTGAGCTCCTGACAAATAAATTTGATGCTCTCAGTACCCTGTATACTCCCACTACACAGTGAATGATTATAGGACAGAGGCTTGTTAGAGGTGGCGATGGTTGCACTTTTCCAAGGCAGCTTAGAGAATATCCTTTTACTTCTTCCTGTGTCCATTCTGTAATCTCTTGGCATGTAAGAGCTCAGAATAAAGTGGTGTTTCAGGAATCCGATGTTGGAAAATAATGTAACCTAATCAACATTGCTGGCTGAGTATAATTAGGACCTCAGTGCTCAGGATGTTGTCCAAGGAAAGGACGCTGACAGTAGTTCATTTGTCCTCCCATTAGGTTTGGAGAATTTTGCAGAGACTGAATTAATCTCCAGTGCTGTGAGGTGCCTGCTATGAGTAACTGAAGTTTCAAGCCAATGCATGAGGAGAGCATCATGTGTGCTAAGAGCTTTTAAAGTCTTGGTCTTCTCTTTTTCTCAATTGACTAAAAATTGTGCTGGTTAACTGTTTTAACACCCAGTTAAGCTTCCCTTTATCTAATCCTGATAAATCTCTTCAGGGATTGTGAAGTGAGGGTAAGCAGGTGGTGCTAGCGGTCAACATCTAACAGCTCTGCCAGTGTAGTTTACACAGTGACTGGGACTCGGTATGAAAGCGCTGCTGTGGACAAATACGACATCAACCTCTTTTCCATCCTCTTGCTGTGAAAGAATATCCTTCTGGCACCATTCAATTGGACTGGAGGTCACACTATTTTCATCATTGATCAAATTGTGAAACAGCATAGTTCTACAGACTGACTGACTTTCTTCAAAGTTCAGTGTTATTGTACGTGACCCATAAAAGAGCAGGACATCACAGGCACATCATCATGTGATGTAATATCCCGTTTCCAAGAGCTCACACAGTTCTTTTTTTTTGAGGCACTCAGTTGGTCTCCGTTCAATTAGTTAGCAATGGGATGACACGATTGGTTAAAGTGTGAACAGAGCAATGTAGAAATTCACAATAAACCCAAATTTATCATTGTTGTAGCTTTAACCAATGGGTTGATTTTGAGCATACCTACTATATGGAATAATTAACTTTAGCCTCAGAATGGTTCCTTAAATCAGAGAATAAGTGGGGCAATGGAAAAAGAGGATATACCAAAGAGGCTGCAGCACCTTGAATGCAACAGTTTTCCAAATACAAATCCCAGATGTGAATGTAGGATTACCACACCAAATCAGATCCCACAAATGAATATGTCCAAGTTCCTTTTCAATCCTTTTTCTTCAAATATGATCTGTACCAACTTATGATGATTACTTCCTAAATTATAACCAGTGAGAAAGAAATGTTCAGTGTAATATTTTTGCAATATATAAGGCATTGGAAGATAACAAGATCTCGAAAGTTTTTCTGTCACGTATGAAATGGCAACATAGACAAGGCATATGAAAAATATGGAAACTTAACTGCAGAAAAAAGATGGTGCTGACTAAATATGTGTCATTATTTACCCCTGACACAAGAAAATAGCTATTTTATTTACCATGTTCAGAAATGTCTTCCAACCCTTTCCTCCCAACCTAAACTTCACTTCCCAGTAACCTTGAGAATGAATGTCACAGCTGGCAACCATGAAACTATTGCCGAGAATTATTCACTTCAATAAAAATGCAGAACATAAGAAATAGAAAGTAAAAGCAGTTGCAACAAAAACTGAGCATGAGTAACATACACCAGAGTTTCTAAATTGGAGGCAATTACTCACTTCTGTGTATTGAGGGTCCACATTTCACATCTCATTTTCCACACTTTTCTTTTCCTTTTGAAGTTTTCTCTTTGTCACTTCAGTAATTATTTTCTTAAATTTCTGTTGTTCTAGCTACAGGAGTTAAGTTGTAACGCATATTTTGAGTAATAATGTTTTTGCAGGGTTCTCCCATTAGTTTACACAGAATTTTGCTGATCTAATCTTATCAGTTAGAAATTTGGAAATCCCTCCCAGTTAGTGGGTCAGCCAATGAGAAGGAATGTGGTTTTTTGATCTTAGATCAACCATGCCACATGCATGAAGCCAGCCTTGGGAGTCTCTGATACTGAGAGGCTAGTATGCATGCATCTGCTATTCCTGGCCCAATTTAAGTTAAATAAAGATAATATTTGGAACCACTGTTGGGTATGTGGTTTCAAACACAATCTGACCACTTGGTACTTCAATATTGCAACCGGCCCATCACGTCCACCTCCATGTCAATCTTTATGCCCACCTCCCTACATTTCCTCATCGGCAGTTCCATTTTCATAGATAAATTACTGTGGAACAGTACCTCTAAATAATACCAGGTCTTTGACCATAGGGCAGGGTTGGAGTGGGGAGTTAGTAGCTAACTTTGCTTTGCCTTTAACGACATCTGCACACATACATTGTTCAGTAAGGGGCACTAAATTGTGATTTAGAAGGAAACCCCGATCCAAAGACTGACATTAATTATACAATCCTGTCAAATCAGCCAACTGACAATGGTGATTCAGACTCATTTCAGGCCCATGTCTGTATATGTATAGTTTTTCAAAAGATTCAATTGTATTTCTTTTTACCTTGTAAATGTCTGCAAGAAAATGAATCGCACTGTAGTGTATAGTAACATATGCGTACTTTGATATTAAATTTAATTTGAACTTTGAACTTATTTTTATATACATTCTGTTCTATCAGCTCTAAGGGATGTTCTTATAATTTTTACATTGAACTTGCATTCTTAATATGATGGAAACCTCAAATGCTTCTCAAGTTATAGAAACAGTTGGGATGAATTATTTAACCTGACATACTAATAGAGACCCAGTGGGTTAATACTGGTATATACACATTTACAATAATGTGTACAAGTGTTAGGCACATATACATACCTAGGGAGCCTAAGACCTTGTAGTAATTCCATGTATTGCACTCTACCGCTGCCCCATAAAAACACAAAATTCATGACTTACAGTATGTGAGTGATGAGGAACCTGATTCTGTTATGGGTGTCTATTGAGGACTGAGCGTGGGAAGGGGCTAGGGTAAGAATATTGGTTGGCAAAAGGAGGAAGGAGAGGCAAAGGAGCAGAAAGCACCAGAGAGACATTCTGTAATGATCAATAAACCTACTGTTTAGAATCAAATTACCTTGCCTGTTGTCTCAGGGCTGGGTGTGTCTGCACCAACGCCAACCCACCCCCCAACTACTAGCACTCCTTCCTTGTCACCTGTCCCATTCCTCTCTCCCGACACTTCACCCTTGCCATGCTCAACATCCTTTGTTCCCACCAGATTTTACAAACTCTTTCTCCACTCCAAGTTGACAAGTACAGTCCTGTGCAAAAGTCTTAGGCACCGTTGCTATATATACACCTTAGACTTTTGCACAGTACTCTATGTACAATGTTATAAAGCTAAAATTTTGATCTAACTTCCATATGATAAAATAAACTCGTCAAAAGTTATTGAATTTTGTCTAGTTTAAGAATTTATGAGCTGATGTGATAATGTGGAAAAATCCTTTATAATGTGCAACATAAACAATAATGAGTTCCTTCTACCAATTAACCATATAATACTTTCTATTAGTCTGGAAACAAACAAAAATCATAGCCAAGTAGCCTTCGACCTCTCAGTGAAGTGGAGGTGAATGCAGCTTCAATGAACTGAATTAGGGAATGGAATGACAGACACTGTTTCCATACTATTTTCCATGTTCCCTATTTTTAGATGTAAAGTTACAGAAGCACGTAATTTAGATTTGTAGGTCTGTGGCTGAGAAAAGCAGAACTTTCACCTCACAATTCAAAAGGGTTGAGTTGTGAAAACTCAAAGAGCTGTTTGTGAAAACTTGCCATTTGTGAATAGGCCACTGTGAGTTGCTGGGAGCTAAAAATATTAAACACTCTTGATGGATCTTGAATAAAGAAGAATCTCTAATTAAAACAGAGACTTAAGACAACATATACAATCTGCCATTAAAATCTGCTTCTTACTTTCACATTGAATTACAAGTATTGCAATGTTAGAAGCCAGCCAAGTTAGTTCTTACGCGGCGCTTTCGACAAAATATCAGCAAGAAAATCATCAAACTGGTTTTTAAGACATTGAAGTTATTCATAAATAATTGCAATATGCAATGCAATATTGTAATTATTTCAGAAAATGTGCTTTAATTGAGTTGTGAATTGATCTTAACAATCACAATGCACTATGTATATGTAGATGCTATATATTTAAAATCAAAATCATTTGTAGAAGAGTGGTTCTTTTAAGTAGTTACATTAAATTTTGTGTGTGCTTTGGTTAATGATGCAATATCCTAAAAGAGTAAAGACAATTTAAAATACAGATATTATATGTGCATGCTACCTGGGAAGCTAGTAGAATCTGTATGATAATTCGCAATAAGTTGATATGCTCCCAAAAGGTGTACACTCAGAAGAAGCCCAAAGTGAATTTTTGGGAAACCAAAATTTCCCCAATTTCTGTAAAGTTACTAACTTTATTTCTCATGGCATAGTCAAAAATTTTGGCTGAATATAAGCATTTTTTCTTTATTTTTGGTGCCGATCCATGAATGGATAGCTGAAATATATGGAATCTTTTTATAATGGAAGCATATTTGAGGTTGCTGACTGCCAGTCATCTGGCCTACACTGGATGAAATATAATTCACCCATTTTCCCAGGAATTGTTACAATGATATTGGTGTTGATTTTTGTTTTTAACGCTTGGATGTTAAATGTGGTCTGGAGGAAAGTCTGGTTGTGGGCAGTTGAATTCCAGCAGGCTTTTCATCCATTTAGTAGAAGGAAACAAATTGTGTTCTGAATAATTCTCCCTAGTTGATTTTCTTTTTTCTCTCTCTCTTCAGTCCATTGTTTATTCCCGATCATATCGAACAAAGTTGCTGCACTACTGATAAGCTTAACTGAGCCCAGCACTGAGGTTAGATCTGAGCTACACCCAGTGTTCGCAGATGACTAATGAAAATGCAGCAAGCTTACCCTATGCGGTCCTGCTGAGCGCCTCCTTCTGATACGAGCCAGCTCTAAGCTGAGGAGTAGGATTCTACACTGTGGCAAGGACGTGCAGGGTTTTGATCGGAAACATCAACAACATCTGCCCTCCCTCAGATGTTGCATGACTCTCTGAGTTCCTCCAACAAATTATTTGTTGCTTCAAATTCCAGGATCTGCAATCTCTTGCATCACCAACCCAGAATATGCCCTGCCCAAACTTCAACATCTGGCTTAGCCACCCTATCTCATGTTTTTTGACAGCTATTGAAAATACTTTGCAAGTACTGTACAGAAATATGTCTGAAATTCTAAAATATTAACTTCATTTACAATTCATTTACAAGTTTAAAATTGAAGAACACCAATAACAATAATATGACTTTTTAAATATTTGAATATGACAATATATTTTTAATCCAGTAATGCTAAGACAATGCTTAATCCCTTGCAGCCATTCCCAAAATTAAAATTGATAGAGTAATATTTGTCATACCATTTCTGATTCAAAAGAGTTTGCTTGATGATAAATTTGTTGGAATTGATGCAATTTTGTGTTTTGCTTTTGAAGCTACTCCAGAATCAAAGCACAGTCAGAAAATCTCTGAAAGAACAGCTATTAATGATGGTGGAGCTTTGCATTTTGCACATAGATGGAGGTAATGTAGGCAATTCTATGTTGCAAAGTCAAGTCCAACGTGAGTTAGTACACTTGAGTTAACACTAGGAGAAACATTGAACAGCAAAATATGGTGCAGGGTGTTCCAAATGTTCCAAATACTTTGCAGGGATTCTTGAAGATATTAAGTATAAAATCAGTGAGGAGTCATTAAAATTATTGAATCTGTTTCTGGTGAAGGATATCCCATTTGGACCATAAGCGTGAGTGGGGGTCACTTTGCTGCCTTTTCTGCAATGATAACAAAGTTCCAATGCAGTTTAAACTTGTGAAAACATTCTTGGAATCAGTCTAAACAGACAAAGCATATTGGCTCTCATAGAGGACTATCGACAACTCCCACGCTCTCCTTCTTTCTTATAGATCTGTAACGTTCTTTTTTGTCCATATTTCTAAAACTCTTTCGAAATACATGACCAAATCTGCTTTTGCTGTCACATCAGACAGTATATTTCAGAATAGAAATATTTCTCTTCATGTCCCACTACCTGCCCTTTTTTAGCAAATTTTTAGCCAGTCTTTCAAGCCGTCCCCTGGTGTAGCCCATCTTGATGACAGCTTCTAGCTTGCATTATCAGGTGCTCTTTGGCTGGCCTCTTTTCCATAGAAGGTTGATCATCATGGTGGTTTCCACCGTGCAGCTTCATATGCCTTCCAGGTGAAGGTCCTTGCTCTCCCACGGATGAAGTCTTAGGAGCTTCTGTTGGCATTTCTTTCGCTCTGGATATTTACAGGATGTGGTTTTTAACCCCATGTCCAACCCTGCCATTCCTGCCCTTTGAGCCACACCACTCAGCAATCATCCAATTTAACCCTAGCCCAATTACGGGACAATTTACGATGACCAATTAGCCTACCAATCAGTATGTCTTTAGACTGTGGGAGGAAACTGCAGCAGTCAGAGGAAACCCATGGAGAGAACGAACTCTTTACAGTCAGCAGTGGGAATTGAACCCATGTCGCCTGTGCTGTGAAGCATTACGCTATCCACTATGCTACTGTACCTAGATCCCGAAGGTGAAAAGATAAAGGGTTGTGCCACATATGTCACACACTCTCCACAACAACATTCTATTGCTTTTACATTTAATATTATAGCCTAGGTAGGATTTGCAGACACATTGCCAACAGGAAAGTTTGAATTCCTTCTTTCTCTTAGGTTGTACGTAAGACAAAGAAGTTTTGACTCTCTTCAATGCAAGGATTAAAGATCTTGCAGTTCACAGTCACACAACAGCTTGACAGCCCAGCTTTCCTCTCTGACATTTTCACAAAACCCTTTCTAGAATCTTCTTTGTCAGAAAGCTGACTTATTGTTTATCTTCTTTTCATGGGATTCTCATCCTGTACAAGTTAACAAATAAAACAAAGTAATGAAACTGAAAAGCCAGGCCATATTAGTGTACGAAAAGAGACTTTTAAAAAGACATCACAGGTGCTAATGGTTAAGAGATCTTCAATGTAAGACAGAGCTAAGGTCACCTTTTGTTTGTCATTTGGACATGTAGGTTTTGGCTTTGGCTTGGTATGCATACTTTCATACAATCTAATTTATCTTATAGTTAGCCTGCTTTAAAAATATAAAACTTTTTTTGGCATTGTTACAATTATGTCGGAAATTTTCTTGTAAACAGTTCTGTCTTTCATCAAATTATATTATTTTATGATTTTCTTACCTCTATCTCAGCCCACTCATTTTCTCTTTAAAAGTAATTTAAATTTATCAGTTATTTTTCAAGGAAAGTCATGTAATTTAGGGTTTTAAACATCAGAATTGGTGGTTTAAAACTTGTGCAGAGAACTTGCATTAGGATTGCAGAGGCCCTTCCCACCTTTTCTGTCTAACCCATTGAAATCATCTTTCTTTTCAATATTTATCTAACACCATTATATACATTTATGTTTTTGCTTCAACTTAAGTTCACATGTTTGAAGAAAATAAGGTTGCTGCATCAATCCCCTGTATATAGATCCACATCTAATATCTACCACGAGGAGTGAGCAAAGAGATCTTAAAGGTCTCTGTCAAATAACTGCTGAGATTTTCTGTAGAAAAGAAAACATCCCAGGCAGTTTCATCTGCATTGATAGGTATTTGATCTTAGTATTTTTATAATGATATCTACTGAAGTTGTAAAGTTATGTTTAACAAGATCTCTGGCATTTTTGTGTTGGTTTCATAGATGAAGACCAGAACTATTATTAGTACAGTTCTAAGACATGATTTAAGCCAAGACTTCCCAAATGTTTAACATCTGGGCTTTTCAAAATTATCCCTACAGAAATGAATCCAGGACTTTGTTTTTTTATGGTTCTACTAGACTGCATCACTATTTTTTGTGATTTGTGCATTTTACCACCCCATTCAACCCCTTTACCATATGCCAAAAGATCACCTCTGCCGAGGTTTTAAAGTTGCAAGCCTGACCAAGCATTACTGAAGAGATTATCTGGCATATTACTACTTAGAGACTTTTATTTCTTAATGCACTGAGTCCCATTAAAAACTCAAATAAGATTTGGGTGGCACAATCAATCATAACACAACCAACTATTTCCCAATATCTGAGTGCAGACTTTATTAATAGAATGGAATCATCCCACCTTCCTGGATAAATTACCTTCCCATTGGATTCCTGTGTGATAAGCAATTCATCACAAATAGGGAGTGGAAATGATATGATCCAGGAAAGTGGAATTGCATTTTTATCAGAGTTTACTGCATTTCAACTGAGATCAGAGGATGTAGGACATTAAGAACTTCTATGTTAACCCCTCCAGTTATGAATCATCTGTAAGCGAGATAAAATCCTATGGCATTACAGGAAAGGTACTGGCATGGATAGCGGAATGGCTGACAGGCAGGAGGCAGCAAATGGGAATAAAAAGGGGCCTTTTCTAGTTGGCTGCCGGTGACTAGTGGTGTTCCTCAGGGGTCTGATTGGGACCGCTACTCTTCAGGTTGTTTGTCAATGATTTAGATAATAGAATTGATGGCTTAGTGGCAAAGTTTGCAGATGATATGAGGATAGGTGGATAGGTGAGGAAGCAATGCAATTGCAGCAGAACTTGGACAATTTGGAAGAATAGGCAAAAAGGGGCAGATGGAATACAGTGTTGGGAAATGGATGATAATACATTTTGGTAAACAGAACAATAGTGCGAACTATTATCTAAATGGGGAGAAGGTTCAAAGATCAGAGGTGCAGAGGGGCTTACGAGTCCTCATGCAAGACTCCCAGAGGGTTAATTTACAGGCGAGTCTGTGTTAACAAGCCAAGTGCAATGCTGGCATTTATTTCAAGGGCAATAGAATATAAAAGCAAGGAGATAATACTGAGCCTTTATAAACTAGTCAGGCTGCACTTGGAGTATTGTCAACAGTTTTTGGCCCCATATCTCAGAAAGGATATGGTGTCATTGGAGAGAGTCCAGAGGAGGTTCACAAGGGTTATTCGGGGAATGAAGGATTAACATATGAGGAGAGTTTGGCAGCTTTGGGCCTGTACTCACTGGAGTTTAGAAGAACTTGGGGGGATCTCATTGAAACCTTCCGAATGTTAAAAGGACTAGATAGGGTGGATGCAGAGAGGATGTTTGCTACGGTGGGGGCACAGCCTCAATATTGACAGACAATCCTTTAGAACAGAAGTAAGGAGGATTTTTTTTAGGCAGAGAGTAGAAATTCTGTGCAATGCTGTGCCACTAACTGCAGTGGAGGCCAAGTCCATGTGTATATTTAAGGCAGATATTGATCATTTCCTGATCGGTCAGGGCACCAAAGGATATGACCAAAAGGCAGGTGTATGGGATTGAGTGGGGTCCAGTTTCAGCCATGATGGAATGGTGGAGCAGACTTGATGGGCTGAATGGTCTAATTCTGCTCCTATGTGTTATGGTCTCATGGTTTCTGCTACCTCACCTGCACTATGATATATGCTACCATCGGAGGGTATCTTTCACATCACTATCCTTTGGCAACATTATCTAAAATGCATCTACTTCCAAATCTACAATGAATATACCATCCACTTCTTCATACTACTTCTCTCAATATCTCCACTGTCCTGATTTCTCTGACTTCTAACAATGATTCAGCAGAAATTCTGTGCAACAGTTATCTTCATGATAGATATTTCTTAGCATTGACTTAATCACTTTCCTGGCATTCTCTGGGATGAAACCAACTGCTTGCTATTATATCTGATTATGTAATGAACCATGTTTCCATATCATTATAAAGATGTCTTAATTCCACCTCTGTAAATGTTCTTGCATCTTCTATCTTGAGGTCGTCCAAAATTCTACCATCCATGACCTCACTTGCAGCAAAATCAATTCACCCATGAAATTCATGTTTTAATTATCTACACTGTAAACAATTGAAGCCATTCCCTCCATGCATCAGGCTTTCCAAGATCTATTATTCAATTAAGCTTTAATCCCTCCAAAAATATTCCACTTCTCCACATCTAACTTCTTAATCTTCACCGTTTGTGCAACTCCACCATTGGCAATTGTGCTCTTCAGCTACCAAGGACTTAAGCCCCCCAAAAATTCCCCTTAATCATCCCACCTCTCTTTTCTCCATTAAAGTTCCTTAAACTGCCATGAGATCAAACTTTTAATCACCTATGCTGTGCTCTGAGCCTAGGTAGTGGCTCCTAGCCAGAGTACAGAAGACTTGTCTCACATCTTTAGTAATTCTGTATCAGGGAAAAGAAAGAACAGCCAATCCTATCATTCTTGCTGACTTCTATGTGTAAATATATGCTTGTTTTTGGCAGGGAACTAGATTCATTTCAACCTCAACGCAGACATTATGAAGTAGTCTAACTTATGAAAAGCAACCACTTGAATGAGGTATGATTATTGACCATGAAGTATTCTACCTTAACCTAAAAATGACTCCAAAAGCAAAATAATTCAACTGCTTGAAATCTGAAATAAGACAGAAAATACTGAGGACAACTCAACAGTTCTGACAGTATCTGTGGAGAGGAAACAGAACTGATATTCCAAATTGGTAACCTTGGATTTCTGACCCAAAATATTAACAGTTTCTCCCTCCACAGATGCTACTTGATCTGTTGAGTGTTACCAGCAATTTTTGTTTTATCCAGAAAGCAATTGCCAGCAAACCAGGAATGGTATAGTCTCTGTAGCTGGTCAACAAATTTTAAATCATATCAAATCTTACTACTGATAATATAGGTAAAACTTTTAGGTTTCTTCTAAAAGCATTCTCAGCTGAGTGGAGATCTTCACTTTTTACAGCAATTTTAAGGCTACAATTTTGTTTTAGCAATTGTGTAAAAGAAAAATCTAATTGCTTAATATTCTCAAAGACCCTGCACAATTTTTGACAGTAATAATTCCATGTGGTTGTGCAAAGGTTCAAAGTAAATTTATTATCAAAGTGTGTATATGTCAATACATATATTAATTGGATTCCAATTAATTGGGACATTGGTAATCATGGCAGCTGCTTATTTGGGACAACTGGTAAAGAACAAAAACTAATCAAGAAAATATCCATATTCCCTTTGTTTACTTGGGACACTATGCCATTTAATTGGGAAAAGAGACTATTGCTGAACAGTTTCTAATTAGCATCAGTCATATGCACTTGTGTGGCTGTTAGACACTACATGTGCTTTGAGCAAACAACTCTTAAATAGTATCAGTTGCTTGAGCTTGTGTTTTGAAAATGAAGATCTGAAGGATCCAATCATTGAAAACATTGTATCAAAATACCTGGGCAGGAAATATGAAGATGAGGAAAGTGATGAAGATGACTCACCTGAACTTGAGCTAGTGCCGACACAGGACGCTGGGAAATTTATTGTTAGTTTACAACACTACTTCATGCAGGAAGGCAATGAAGACACTTCATTATCTGCACTGGTTTGGTGCACTGATTTTGTTTATTTAAAAACATCATTTGTTACTCACCTAAATGGTCTTTTTTTATATCTTTTTAACCATTTCCATGAAACTCAGCAATTGAGGTAGCTGTTTACTTGGACCAAAATGTTCAGTTCCTGATTTGTCCCAATTAACCAGAAACTCTGAGATTCAATTTCTTGCAGGTATTCACAATAGAACAAAAAATACCATAGAATCAATGAAAAACTACACATAAAGACTGACAAACAACCAACGCCCAAAAGAAGACAAACTGTGCAAATATTGAAAAAAGACAAATAATAATTATACATAATAAATCAGTGGATAGATATATCTGAGAACATGAGTTGTAGAGTCCTTGAAATTGAGTCCATAGGATGTGGACTAAGTTCAGTGTTGAGGTCAGTGAAATTATCCCTGCTGAATCAGAAGCCTGATGGTTCAAGTGTAAGAACTGTTCCTGAAACTACTTGTGTGCAAACTATGGCTGCAGTAGCTCCTTCCTGAAGGCAGCAGCGAGAAGGGGCCATGGCTTGGAAGGTGGGGGCCCTTGATAATGGATGCTACTTCCTTGATGCAGTGCTCCCTGTAGATGTGCTCAGTGGTGGAGAGAGCTTTTCCCAGGATGGACTGGGCTGCATCCATTACATTCCAAAAGCTTTTCCATTCTTGAGCTTTGGTGTTTCCATACCAAGCCATGATACAACCAGTCAGGATATGCTTCACTGTGTATCTCAGAAATTTGCCAGAGTTTTAGAAGACATGCTGATTCTACGCAAACTTCTAAGAAAGTAGAGGCACTGTCATTCCTTCTTTGTAATGTGCTTATCTCAAGACACACCCTCTGAAATGATAATGCCGAGGAATTTAAGGTTCCTCACCCTCTTCACCTCAAATCTCCCAGTGAGGACTGGCTCTTGGACCTCTGGATTCTTCCTCTTATAATCAAAAACCAGCTCTTTAGTTTTGTGAGAGTTTGTTGTTATGGCACCATTCAGCCAGGTTTTCAATCTCCCTCCTATGTGTCAATTCATCACCACATTAGATTCACCCACAACGGTGGTGTCATCAGCAAACTTAAATATGTTGTTGGATCACAAACACAAGAAAATCTGCGGATGCTGGAGATCAAAGTAATACACACAAAATGGTGGAGGAACTCAGCAGGCCAGGCAGCATCTTTGGAAAAGAGTAAATACTTTATATTTCAGGCTGAAACCTAAAGTAAACGTTTACTCTTTTTCATAGATGCTTCCTGGCCTGCTGAGTTTTTCCAGTGTTTTGTGTGAATGTGTTGTTGGAGCTGTACTTTTCCTTTATGTCAGTACTTTCACATTCTGTCTTTGATTCTAGAGTTCTATAACATCGGATGCCTACAACATGAATGATGATTTGGCCTCTCAAACCTATTTATGAATTCATTGCAGTCATTTACTGATAAAGAAGAAAATTTTCTCTGTGGAGATTCATGAGACTTACTGTTCATTATCAGGATTATCTCGTCCAAGTTATCCTGAGGAGATGATCTTGGAGCACCTACTTGACCAATAGTTAAAATTCTGGTACAACTAAGAAGCCTTACCTTCTAGGTTATTAGTCCAAGAATATTTTGGAGAGGATTCTAAGTGACAGGATTTATGAGCATTTGGAGAAGCATAGTCTTAATAGGGATAGTTTAACAAGGTTTTATGAGGGGCGGGTCATGCCTCACAAGCCTGATTGAATTTTTTGAGCAAGTGACAAATCATATAGATGAAGGTAGATCAGTGGTTGTAGTGTTTATGGATTTTAGAAGACATACGAAGAAGTTCCCCATGAAATTTTCATTCCGAAAGACAGGAAACATGGGATCCAGGAACACTTGGTAGTGTGGATTCAGAATTGTATTCCCTGTAGAAGGCAGAAGGTGATAGTAGATGAAATGTTTTTTTTCCAGAGGTTGGTAACTACTGGTACTCCGTAGAGATTTGTTGTGGGATCCCAGCTCTTTATGATTTTTATAAATGACTTGGAATAAGAAGTGGGAGAGTGGGTTAGTAAGTGTGCAGATAACTTGAAGGTGGTGGTGTTTTGGAGAGTGTAGGAGGGTTTTTGTAGGTTACACTGGGACATTACTTGGATGCAGAGCTGGGGTAAGAAGTGGCAGATGGAATTCAATCCAGAAAAGTGTGAAGTGATTCACTTTGCAAGGCAGAATACAAGTTTAATGGGAGGATTTATAACAGAGTGACCATAGATCTCTGAAAGTTGCAGTGCAAGTTGATAGCATGATTAAGAAGGCATTTTGTATTGTGGCCTTCATTAGCCACGAGATTGAGTTCAAGAACCCATGCTGCTCTATAAAATTCTGGTTATACCACAAGCGGATTCTTGTATTCAATTCTGGTCTCTTCATAATGTTGCACTGGTATGGGAACACAGATGCCCGTGAATGATAAAAACTACAAATTAGTGGATACAGCCCAGTCCATCACAGGGAAAGCCCTCCCCACCATTGAACACATTTACAAGGAGTGCTGTTGCAGGCAACAGAATCCATCATCAAGGCCCTCCCCCCACCCCACACCATCCAGGCCATACTCGCTTCTTGCTGCGGCCATAATACAGGAGCCTCAATTCTCACACCTACAGGTTTAGGAACAGTTATTACCCCTCAACCTTCAGGCTCTTGAACCAGAGGGGATAACTTCACTCGCTCCAACGCTGATCTGATTCCACGACATATGGACTCACTTTAAGGACTCTACAACTCATGTTCTCAACATTTACTACTTATTTATTTATTATTATTACTATTTTTTTCTCGGCTCAAGCAGTTAAACCTGAGGTACAAGCCTAGCCAAGCACACTCATTTCTCAATTGCTAGGAACTTTCGGACTATTTTCATGCTGTTTGGTATTGTGGTTTTTTGAAGATTTAAATAAATATTGCAATGTAAGCCTAATTGCTTAACACATTTGAGCATTTGAGCAATTAGAACATTTGGGATGAAATCAGGTGTAAATATTACTAATTAGAAAATGTATACCCTGTTCATATTCCACATTCTATCAATTTTCTCTTCTAATTTAGCATATTTCTGATGATTTCTGTATGTCATGTACAGTATTCTGTATGTTGGAAAGGTTATTTACTAAGTAAGTTGTTCTTGCTTGTTGATGCTGTAATATTATATTCCGATGGTTATTATGGATTTTCCTATCAGTAATAATGGATAAATTATAATATAACTTGTAGGACTCTAACTCTAAAACAGGATCAGGCTTGTATTTATAGTAAGGTATATTGTACTTCATGAATTTGTATTTTAAAGCAAGATTTTGGCGAATAATATTTATCACTTGATTGTAGCTGTGTGTAGTAATCAAATTGAGTTAAACCACTGTGCGATCCTATAAGGTATATGATAGCTTCTGCTTTCTATTGGCATTTTCTCATTTAAAGTCTTGAATTTGTTGGTTTTTTATTATACTTTTTGATAACTTTTTTGTGTTAACCACCTGGTCCTGTATAAACACATCTATTTCTGGGAAGAGGTCTCTAACTCTGAGCCAGGCAGTTGACCCTTTCTCATCGACATCTAGTCTGCTCAGATCGAGGGGATATCTTCCTTGGAGGGTCAAGCTCTTCCGTTGGTTCACTTTCTCTTCTGTTGTGATTTATTTTTTATTTCTCATGGTTGTGCTTTCAATTAAGTTTAATGTTGTGTATTTCTTAACAGAATTGTATATGCTTACAGGGAGTGCTGTATCCTGCTTTCATTGATGTACAGTAAGTATATCCTTAGAACTTTTAACTGACTGTTGTGTAGATGTTTTATGTCTGTTATTCCTCTTCCTCCTGCTGTACTAAGTGTGTTTGAGTAAACGCAGTGTTTTCTGAAATTTATCATTTAAGTTCTTACTTTTCTTTGTAAATTTTCCAGATTGGTTTTGGACCAAGATATGATGCCTAAAGAATACATTAAAATGGGTATAGCTAAAGTGTTCATTGTCTTTGCTATATTTTTACTATTGAACTCTGTCTGGCAGATTTTCATAAGCCTTGAAGTAAATTCTGTCAAACGTTTTCCTTTATAACATTATGATCTATTTTCTTTGCTTGTTGATATCCCAGATAGTTATGTTTCATACTCATTCATCAATTGTACCTTATCCTGCTGTTCTGTTTTATATTCTACTAACTCTATGCACTTTCTTTGTGTTTTATGTTTTGCACTTGTCTAGTCTAAAGATTGTGTTTATATCTTTAGAAAACAATTCCACTATTTGAATTAATTGCTTTAGCTTTACTGATAAAGGAGCATATAATTTCAAATTGTCAAGGTATAATTAGTTCAGTTTCTAATTTGATACGCTATTTTCATCCAATCCAGTAAATTAGAGGGTGGGATTAAAGCTAGGTAAAATTATAGTAGACCTAGAGAATCACCCTGGAAAATGCCTCGGTTTATTTTGATAACAGTGGTTGTTCTTCTTTAGTTGTTAATAGACAGGGTGATTACAGTCGGTCAATGCATGATCAGATATTGTAGGAATTTCACAGATATTGGGTGTAGTTTATATATATCAAGAACTTCTATTAACCATGAGTATGGGACAGAATCTATTACCAGTTGTCCCTTTGTATCCTTACAGCATCCTTTCTGCTCTTCTGAAAGTATATTGTATACCTAAGTGAGTGGTGATTACTTGTGAGATACAATAGGACAATATTTTCATAGATCATTTATGATTTCTCCATTTGGTAAGTGATACATTTTACCTTCTATCAAAATTTCGGGCATTTTTTCAAGATTTCTAAGAAAATTGTTGATATGTATTAAGGCAAATAAATGTTTTACACCAATACTTCTCAATATTATCAGTGCCAGTTTCCAGTTGAAGGTATTTTCTATTACATTTTTAAGCATATCCATTACTATGTCAGGTATTAGTACATTTTCAGTTGTGTGAGTCTTTTCATTCTTCTCCCTGATCTAGCTTGCTTCTTGATTATGCATCACTGTGTTTCACAAGATATTAGACCAAAAGTTCATTATCTCTGTGTTTGTTGGTAATTCTGTGCTAGGGTTGGTGGCGTTTTGGTGTGTCAAATTTAGTTTCAATGTCCTGTATAAACCTTTATCATTGTTTCTGAGCTGATAATTATGTTTTCTTCATCTGGCACATATTGTGTATTTGTTTCATCTGGTTTTGTATACACCAAGCTTTTGTTTTACTGTATCTATAAATTTTGCAATGCTTTTCTTAGGTTGATCATATTTTGTATGGACCCAGTACTTCTTTAGCTTTCCTCTTAACTTTCTTACTCGGGTTATCCACTTTATACTCCATTAGACGAGCTATTCCTGCTCTTAGGTGCCTCTGCTTTTGAGCCATTGCACTGTTGTTAATACAGCACAGTATGTTATTGTGTGTAGTTCTTCAAATGTTTCAAATTTTCCTAAATATTGTGGTAATATAATATTGTTGAAAGTATTAATAATTTTGTCAATTTTGATTTTAAAGACTAAGAGAGTAGGGGGGAGAGGAAGAAGTACAAGTTGACAAGGGATAGGTAAAACCAAGAAAGGGGCAGGAGAGTGAAGTAAAGAATTGATTGGTGAAAGAACTAAAGGGCTGGAAAGGGGGGAATCTGATAGGAGGGGATTGAAGACCATGGAGGTAAGGATAGGAGAGGAGCACCAGAAGGAAGTGATAGTCAGGTAAGGAGATAAGATGAGAAAGGAAAATGAGAGAGGATTGGTGAAGGGGGGCATTACCGGAAGCTCAAGAAATCGATGTTCATTCCACTGATCTCCCTCCTAGTATTTATCCTTGCGAGCAGAACAAGTGCCACACCTGCCTCTACAACTCCTCCTCACTACCATTCAGGGTCCCAAACAATCCTTCCAGGTGAGGCAACACTTTACCTGTATGCTGGATTTGTTTACTGTGTCCGATGCTCCCAATGTGTCCTCCTGTATATTGGTGAGACATAATGTAGATCATTTCACTGAGAACCTATGCTCCACCCACCTGAAAAAGCAGGATCTCCCAGTAGCCATCCGTTTCAATTCTACTTCCCATTCCCATTCTGATCTGTCAGTCCATGGACTCCTCTACTCTTTTCTATAGATGCTAACTGGCTGTGGTGAACTATGTGCCTGTCGGGACACGCCCCTGCTGACTGCTCCTGTGGCTCCTCCCACAGGCCCTGTATAAAGGAGGTCTGAGGCCTGACGCTCGGCCTCAGTCTCCAGGACATTGTATGATAGACACTCACTCCTGGTTCCTTCTTCCAGTCAATAAAAGCCGATATCTCGCCTTACGTCTCAGTGTGAGTTATTGATGGTGCATCACTGGCCTGCTGAGTTCCTCTAGCATTTTGTGTGTGTCATAATAGGGAATAGCTTTTAATACCTACAGCCGGACATTGGCTTCAGCCACTTCTAACCAGAGCATCGTCTAATTTGGGTATAGATATGTAGAGAATTGTTTCTGTTTTAGTCCATAGGTGGGATTTTTTTTTTGCACCTGCTCTGCACATCTGCAGAACTTACCCCAATTCACCACCTGGGGACATACCTGAAGAAGGAACAGAGAACCCCTTATGAGTTATTATTATCATTTTATTGTTTTTTCTCAGTTCAAGCTGGTGAAACCTGGGGTACAGGCATAGCCAAGCACACTCACTTGTCAATTGCTACGAACTTTCAGACTATTCTAGTGGTATTTAGTATTATGGATTTCAAAAGATTTACATGGATATTACTGTGTAGCCCTAATTGTTTAATGCCATTGTGTAGAGAATTTGGGAAGATACCAGTTCGAGGAATTATTATCAGAGCAATGTATATCCTGCTCAAGTCCCAAAGTCTTTCAATTTCTTCTTTTAGTTCAGCATATCTCTGGTATTTTTGACTTGTTGGTTTCTGTAAGTTATGTGCAGTTATGTGTATCTATTAAATACATTGTTCTACTTGTTTATCCTGGATTACTATATTCACACAGTTATTATGGAATGTCCTATCTGTAATAACTGATCAGTAATAATATAATTTGTAGGACTCTGATTCTAAAGCTGGATCAGGCTTGTATTTATGGTAAGATGTGATTTCTTTTATGAGTTTGCATTTTAAAGCAAGATTTTGTTGCATAATGTTTGCCACTTGATTGTGCTTGTGTAAGTAATCAGATTGAGTTAAACTGCCGCAGGATCCTGTAATGTGTTGGATTGTTTCTGGTTTTCCTTGGCATTTTCTACATCTATCAATTTGAATTTGTTGGTCTTTCATTGTGTACTTTTGATTTTTTTTTTTGAGTTAACCAGCTGGTCCTGTATTGTCTCACAAGGATCCCTTCTGTTTTGGGGGAGAGGTCTCCAACTCTAACCCAGGTGTTCCTTGTCAACATCTAGTCTGCTCAGATCATGGAGATGTCTTCCATGGAGTGTCATGCTCTTCCCATGGTTAGCTTTTTTTAAATAATGATAATTTCTTCATTTTTCTGGGCTGTTAAGTTTAGTGGTGTTGAATCCTGTTTTTGTTGATGAAAATACATCCACAGATGTTTTCTCTGACTGTTCTGTAGATTTTTAATGTTTGTTATTCCTCTCCCCACTTCTGTCCTAGGTAGTGATAATCTAAGTACATTTCAATGTACATAATATTTTCTGAAATTTGCCATTTCTGTTCTTATTTTTCTTTGTGTATTTTACATTATTATTTTATATCTTTGTTCTACCTTTGCAGTTTGCTGTATTTTGAATTGTTGAACTCTTACATGTGAGATTTCTCATTCATTCTATTGTGCTTCTTCCTATTTACTCTGAATGTCTGCAAGGAAGTGAATCTCAGGTGATATATATGTGCTTTGATGATACATTTAGTTTGAACTTTAAACTTCATTATGGAAAGGATAGGGACATTTTGGAGAGGGGGCAGAAGAGATTTAACAGGATGATGCTTGGTTTAGAGAGCACACCTTATGAGGACAGGTTGAGCAAGCTTGGGCTTTTCTCTTTGGAGAGAAAGAGGATGAGAGGTGCTTTTAGACAAATGTGATGATGATGATAAGAGTTGTAGATTGAGTGAATATCCAGAGACTTTCTCAGGGTGGAAATAGTTGGCATAGCCTTAAAGAGTTAGAAGGAAACATCGGAGGCAGATTTTTTACACAAGCATGTGGTAGGTGCATGGAATGCTGCCAGGATGGTGGTAGAGGCAAATACATTAGGGGTTTAAAAGACCCTTAGATAGACGTATCTTAGAATAGTTTATAAGTTCAACAGAACGTTATGGGTCGAGAGGTCTGTACTGTGCTTTCTGTTCTATATTCATTGATCGATGTTTTAAGGTAAATCATTTATTATCATAGCTAATTGCAAATTTGAATTTCTATTAAGTTTTTAAGCATATCAAAATATGTGCTGCCCCAAAATGCTGTGCATGAGTGCCTGTTTTCTTTGTGTCTTGATAATAACTTATTTAAAGAATGATTTAGTCTACTCCAACACTAATGTTGCCATGATGTGTCAGATACTGGAAGTACATGATTATAGTAGTCTCAGCAGCTGCATGATTAGCTCCAGAGTAAACATGCAGAAAAACAAAAGCCCAAAATTTCACATCAGGGACTTTCTACATTCAGTTCTGTATAAGTGTTGTTGATCAAGCAAATAAATTAGGTTAAAAATGCACTGAGTTATTTCTGTCCCATACGGCCTGTTCTAACTCCACAGTATCCTTTTAACTATCTTGGTGAAATAGAAGGGTGAGGTAAAAGGATAGGGTCAGGGAGAGCTGGGTTAAACACAAAAATGTGTTTGTTATTTTTATTGAAATATCTACTTGAAATTGACCAGAATAATGTTTAACAGATTTTCTCCAATTAGTTTAGCAAAGCAGCCATCTTTTTGTGATTAACTAACCAAAAATACTTCAGATTTTAGCAAAAACAAAATAAAGAGAATGAAAGGCAGTTCGTTCTAGCTGGTAATAATTCTACAAGTTGGGGGAATTTATTTTAAAGGAAAGATACTGAGAATGAAAAAATGAAGTGGCTGGTACCACAACCAAGAGCAGTCACGTGCTGCTCATTACACTATGTTAGCAATAATCCAGGGGGAGCATACATGGCAGGAAAGAAATCTACATTGCTTAGGCACTTCTGATGCCCAGAGTGACACATTTCTTTGTGCTAAATCCAGTAAAAACCCTCTCTGGAAAGGATAGGATGTATAGGTACAAGGATGTTCTCTCAGTCAATGTCAACACAGTATCTTCAATTCAGTTTGAACTTTTAGAAATTGAAGAGAGTCTTCCATCCATCACCTCCAGTTACTTCCACCAATTCCTGATACCAGACAGGCTTCTCTCAAGTCACCATCTTTCAAGATCCTTTTGTGATAGTCTGTTCAACACTGCGATTCAGTCCCAATAGTCACAGAGTTTCTCTCCAGGTGAAATTGCACCCAAAATGAATTTGGTCCAGGCGTTTCCAGTCACTTTAGTACCAACCTCTGACAGGTCAGGATCAGGTGATATGATGTTATATCGTTGATCTTGTTTGGGCTGAAGATGAAACTCTAAAGCTGAGAGAAAGGTTTGGGTAAACACAGAAAAACAAATAGTACAACATGCTGAAATCTCCAATAACTTGTGAATTAAAGAAATCCTTTTGTTACTGTTTCATGGTCAATAACTGACAGATTCATATTTGGTCAAAATATTTTTATGATCACTTTACCTTGCTCCATCATTGTTTGCAACCAATTTTTCTTCTATGAATTAAACTATGATCTCTGCCTCACTGATCATACCACAACACACTGTGGCATGAGACCAGTAACAGCAGGAATTCAGGAGGGCTTTTGACAAGGTGCCACCAATGAGGCTACTTACCAAGTTACGAGTCCATGGTGTTACAGGGAAGTCACGGGCATAGTTAGAGCATTGGGCTGATTGGTAGGGGTCAGTGAGTGGGAATAAAAGGATTTTTTGCTGGATGGCTGCCAGTGACTAGTGGTGTTCCACAGGGGTCAGTATTGGGACCACTTCTTTTTATGCTGGATACCAATGATTTAGATGATGGAATATATGGCTTCATTGTCAAGTTTACAGATGATACAAAGATTGGCAGATGAGCAAGTAGAATTGCAGAAACAGGAAAGTTGCAGAAGGACGTAGACAGATTAGGAGAATGGGCAAGAAAGTGGCAAATGAAATACAATGTTGGAAAATGCATGGTCGTGCACTTTGGTAGAAGAAATAAATGTGCAGACTATTTTCTAAATGGGGAGAAAATCCAAAAATCTGAGTTGCAGAGGGACTTGGGAGTCTTTGTGCACAACACTCTAAAAGTTAACTTACAAGTCGAATCGGTGGTGAGGAATGCAAATGCAATGTTAGCATTCATTTCAAGAGATCTAGAATACAACAGCAGGGATGTGATGCTGAAGTTTTATAAGGCAGTGGTGAAATCTCACCTTGAGTATTGTGAACAATTCTGGGCTCCTCATCTAAGAAAAGATGTGCTGGCATTGGAGAGGGTTCAGAGGAGCTTCACAAGGATGATTCCGGCAATGAAAAAGTTATCATACGAGGTACTCGCTAGAGTTTAGAAAGAGGAAGAGTGGAGATCTCATTGAAATCTTTTGAATGTTGAAAGGCCAAGACACAGTAGATGTAGAAAGGATGTTTCCCATGATGGGGGAGTCTAGCACGAGGGCACAACCTCAGGATATGCAGGGGTCCATTTAAAAAAGAAATGTGGAGAACTGTGTTTAGCCAAAGGGTGGTGAATTTGGGGAATTTATTGCCACAGGCAGCTGTGGAGGTCAAGTCATTTGGTGTACTTAAGGCAGAACTTATTAAGTTCATGATTGGACACGGCATTAAAGGTTACAGCAAGAGGGCCAGGGATTGGGGTTGAGCAAGGAAAAAAGGAGCAGCCATGATTAAATGGCAGAGGGGACTCGATGGGCTGACTGGCCTGATTCTGCTCCTATGTCTTATGGAATTTCATCTAAGCAATGGAACACACAGATGGCCACGCATATTTAAGTTCACTCATTTTTCACTGCTGCTACATTTTCCTTCAACTATGTAGAATTCTTCATGAAATTGCTCTTGAATTGTCATGCACATGGGCCATTACGGTTCAATATTCTACCCTCCAAGCAGGTGGACAAAGACACAGCAATCATACAATTTTCTGCAGCTCACATCAGATACCACATAATGCTTTCTGATGCTCACAGAAACCATCATGGTGTTGTTTCTGATGTCTCTTCAGTCAACACCAGAATATTTACAGTTTCTTAATTAGCATTAGCAGTAAATACTTTTAATGGTTTACAGTGAAAGCAGGTGAGATCCAATTTATAGGTACATTAGTTTACAATTTTTAAATAGAGAATGGGATGCAATGATATCCAAAGGAGTTGGTTATCCTTGAGGAGTAGGGCTGAGTTATGAAAAAGCAAGGATTGAAAAACATTTTGTATTATTGCTTGCTAACCTACAATAAAGCTCTCCAATAATGTTCTACAACAGTGTTCCCATCCTGAGGAAACCCAGACCCCTTGCTTAATAGTACTGGTCCACGATATGAAAAACATTGGGAGCCCCCCTGCTCTACAATAAATAAGTTAAATAATTAAGGCAGTTTCAATAGAGTCCGCGCATGTAGCTTAGGAGATGACCAGCTAAGTTTTTATCAGAACTTGATATTTGATGTTGTTGTAAGGTGATTAATGATCATTCATTCAAATTCACAGAGATTCACAGATTTTCACAGTTTTGAAAAGGCCATTTGGCTCTTCCAATCTAATCAAGATGCATATCTACACAAATCCCATTTGCCTGAATTTGGCCATTAAAGGGCCAGTGAACTAGGCTCATCTCCACTACTGCTTATATATTTTGTATATTTTTTGTGTATTCTCCCATGTATATTCTCCCATGACCACGTGGGTTTACCTCTAGCTGCACTGGTTTCCTTTCATGTTCCAAAGACGGATTAGTAAGTTAATTGGTCAACAAGTGTATCTGGGCAGCATGAGCTCATTGGGCCTGAATCTCTAAATAACTAAAAATCTATTCCTATAGATAAATAAATTAACTATTCCTATACATGTACCTGTCCAAACACGCTTTGAATTTTGCAATTTTACCTGCCTCTACTATCACTTCATACAACTCAACTTATTTATTTACAAACCCCTATATGAAAAATATTCTCCATAGATTATTTTAAATCCTTCCCTTTTTATCGTAAATCGAGGCCTTCAGTTTTCGATTCCCATTCCCTGGGAAAATGCCTGTGACAATCTACTCTATATATGCCCGCTCATCATTATAGACCTCTATGAGCTCACACCCTCAATCTTTTTTCTCAAAGGAAAAAAGTCCCAAAGCATCTAATCTCTTCTCCTGACCAAGTCCAGCAGTACTGACAACCTTCCTGTAACTGTGTCCTCTGCCTTCACTAGCTTGGTTGCATGTTTCCTAAGGTGGGATGCCCAGAACTGCTCAAAGTACTCCAACTGTGGCCTTATCAATGATTTTCTTAGCTGTAGCATGACTTCCCAATGACTCCACCCAAAGCCTTGGGCTGATGAAGGCAAGCATACACCTTCTTCACCACTGTCCACCCATGTCACCACTTTCACAGAACTGTACCTATAGCCCAAGATCTCTCTGATCCACAATGTTCTCCAAACACTACCATTGACCGTATCTACCCTAGCATGGTTTTTACAGATATGTATACAATGAGACAAAAACATTGTGGGTGAGTTAGATGAGCAAATTACAGGTAAATTGGAAAAAGATGCAAGAACTTCAAAGCTTAAATGTACTGACATAGAGAGGAAAATCATGAAGGAAGGTGGATTGCTTGATGGTCACACGTGAATTATTTTGGTCATTTCTGTTTCTGAGCAAACAATGAGGAGAGCAGGACTTGATTTTTTTCTGGGGAATGAGCTAGGGAAAGTGGATTATGGTTCTGTGAGAGAGCTGAAGGTATCATTTGGGACTAGCCTTCCATTTTATATCTACACTAGCCAGTATTCCAGTCGATACGACATCATTCTGAAGTTTGTGGGAGGTTTAGAAATCAAAGAAATTTCACGAGAATGAAAGTGAAATGGGAAGACACATGACTTGAAATTACCATTTTCCTTTCTTTTCTTTTTCAGTAGTTTTATTGATTATTTGCAAAGATGAATACAAATACATTATGATATTATGAAAACAGGAACAAAATTGAAATATCCCATATCTGTATATAGTTACTTAAATGTAATACTGAAAAGGTATATGTTATTCTAATCTAAAACAAAACCAAAACCCAATAACAAAAAAAAAGAAAAAGAGGAAAAAAATAACTGTTTTGTTAAAAGAAAAGAAAAAAAATCCTGAACATAGTTGTAAATTCAAACATATAATAGCCATCATCATTGCTGAATGAGTCAAAGATCATGAAAGTAATTCCAAAAAGGTCCCCATAATGTGAAAAAATCTTTTCTAGGTACAGAAATAGAACACCTAATCTTCTCTAAATTTAAACATGACATAATGTCAATCAACCAACAGGCATGAGTAGGCAGAGTGGTATCTTTCCACTTAAGCAACAAAACTCTTCTGGCTAAAAGAGAAATAAAAGCCAAACTATGCAGATCATTCGCCTTACCATTTACTTTTAATGGTTATGGTCTGCAGAAAACAAAGAAATACCTGTGAAAGTGGCAGCGTAAGAATTTTATCTCAAGTTATTGGGATCCTTTTCATAGTTCTTAGCTCTCAATGCAAGGGACTTATGCTCGACCTTTAGATCCCAGTGAAAAAAAAAATTGTGGACACAAATAGGTGCCTGGTAATGTGTTCAAAGTATATTCATTATCAGAGTATGTATACTTTATACAGACTTGAGATTCATCTCCTGACAGCCAGCCACAAAACAAGGAAAACCAATAGAAACCATTAAAAAAGACCATTTCAACATTTCAAGAGCTTGGAGAACAGCTGAAGAAATATACTAGAACAGGATGAAAGATCTTAGTAATATGGCTAAAATGAAAAACCTCAGGTTATTCTACTTATTATAGAGATGTGTTCAAATGGCATTTCTAGAAAATTAAGATGAAACTGTTTCCAATGACAGATGCAACCAGCACACAAGACAACTAGTTCTAGTCTGGAATGTACGGCTTGAAAAAGTAATGTAAGTAATGACTTCCAAAAGTGTATTAACTAAATACTTGACAAGAAAAAACTATTGAGAAAGAACAGGGAAGTAGGACAAACTGAATAGTTCATTCAAACACCAGCCTAAGTACAGTGAGCTGAATGACCTCCATCTGCACGGAATTAAACTGTGATTGTATATACAAACATAATGGGTTAGATATTGTGAGAAGAACAGTGGAATTGGCAGCACTATTAGAGCAAGGTAAACTGAACAGCTGGAACTATTGCCCTCTTGTGTAATTAAACATTTACTGCTGAATATCTGGCAATTGTAAGAACATGGAGAAGAAAACTGGTGTTGCAGATTTTATTTTTTTTACACTTTCTACCCTTATCCTTTATCCCTCTTTAATATAATTCCAATTTTGCTTTGCTTTCCAGTTATTGTTTGAATGCTGCTTATATTTCACGGTATCAACTCAGTGTCTCAGGGAGTCTTCTTCAATCTACCCTACCCACTGATTCCCGATGTGTGATGCTTGATTGAAAAATAGGTCTTATTGACGATAAACTTGTTTGAAGCTTATGGGCTGGTGAATAGCTTGTCCTGTTCCTTCACCACTGATTGCAATATCCAGGCCATTGAATAGGTTAAAAATATCCACATGCTAAATGTGTTAACTGATAGGACTTTCCCAAGTGCATTGTTCTATGTACAATGGAGAATATTTGTAAAATATTGATGAGTTACTCCTCATAAAATATGCAGAAAACATGATGCGATTTGGCTGACACTCTGTCAAATGATTGTTATAAGCAGTTTGCATTTTGCCTTGAATGCCACCATCAAGCTTTACTTAAGTGCATCTCTGATTCAATCTGTTTTAATTGCTTCTATTGCTGTTCAGACAACAGATCTTCTGTTACTATGGCTACCATTATTGCTTTCTGATGGTGTAATCAAGACCATTGAAAATTATTCGGTTTCCTTTATTTTCAAAAGGACTAAAGATAATAAGTATAAAAACATGAGATGCTTCAGAGTTACCTTACAGCTGTGGATATAATTAGCCATTTGTGAATTAGGCACTGTGTATTTGTAGTGATCCATAACTAGGTAGGTAGCTGATAACTGACGTGGCAGCCTTACGAATATGTTTGCCACAATCATTGGAAAGAAATAACCAAACTAAAAGCATTCACAGTTAAGACTATGAATTCCATACAAGATAAAAACAATTTCCCCTACTTCAGACTCATTTTAAAACTTTGGTATTTCACAAGCTACGGTTTTATTTAACCTATTTCCTTTCTTCAAAACTTGTTTGCAACTTTATACGATTGCCAAAAAGCTACTGAAATCTTGATGGTACTGTTATTCATTCATGTGGAAGTCCAGCTGCTTTGAACTTTATTAAACTACAGATTACATCAGGACAAAACATATTCCAAGCTACACAGTACATACACTCACATTAACTCTCCAGGAAAGTCCAATTGGTGGTAATTTTAAACAGGGTCCCTGGTTAATTTCAAAGAAGTAACCTTCATAGGTGAGAGGAAATGCAGAGCATTTTAATCCATTATAAACAAGCAATTGCTTCGCTTAAACAATGAATATAGAATTATCATTTCAAAAACAGAGTGTATCAAGAATGTAATTCAGCATTGTGGGATAAAGTAAGGGGAACGAACTAGCTGATACGTTATGGAAGATTTGCTTTAATTTTATGAGTTTTCAATTCTCTAAATTTGTTCACAATTTCTATGCTGTCATTCTTGTTGGTAGCCGGCCAGTGACATTCACACTGGCCTTCGAGGCGAGTGGTCCTGGGTTCAAATCCAGCTGGCTCTTTGCATGTTTTCTGTCCAGACTGGGTTGAGCATCAAGTTTGCAACTTGGCCTCATAAGGCTGACAAAAGTGCTAAATATTGTAAAGTTGCCCCCCCCCCCCCAGTGAGCCACAAATCATGGAAAGGAATGACAACAATTATATTCTTTCTGGTACTGTATATAAGATCACGATTGCCAAAAGACTTTGTACATTTACAAACTTTGGAGCACAGAAGTTTTCATTAAGAAGGCCAACTGATCTTGGACATGTAATGACAGATTTTCTTTCCAGGGATCCTATTTTAATATTTTTGATAACTGTCATTTTTTTATTAAGATATCCATAGATTAAGAAAACAACAGGTTGTTTAATTTGCTATAAAATACACAAAGTCTCAAATTTCCAGAAGTTAAACCCCGTGGGAAGGAGAAAGGTCAACTGGCTCAGAACAAGATATGAGCAGAAGTGGAGGAAGAACAATACAGCAAGATGGTTGGCCTGTACAAACAAGGCGCCTGGACAAGATGGGGGCACGCGGAACCTCGAGAGCCCACCTGGACAGAGCTCTGCAGAGCCGAACTATTGCGCATCAAGTTTCTCACCCAATCAGTCTGTGGCATTCTCCCAAGCCCGGCCAAACTGCACAGGTGGGGCATGGCAAACACTCCAGCATGCCAACTGTGCCAGAAGAGGGGCACGGAGCACATCCTCAGTTACTGCCCGAGGGCATTGTGGGGAAGGGAGATACTGCTGGCGCCATGACCAAGTCCTAAGGTGTATGGTGGACGCAATCAGCACGGTGATTCAAGACAGCAAAAATCAGCATGCTCCCAAATGGTCCATCACCTTCATTAGAGCGAGGGAGAAGGCCCAACATTGGCCTAGCTGCTCGGGAGGGCTTCGTGCCACTGCACGAGACTGGCAGCTCCAAGCTGACCTAGGGAGGCAGCTCAAGATCCCGGAGATCATTGCAACTACTCTGCTCTGCCTGGACATGGTGTTAATATCGGAGTCTACAAAACAAGTGGTCCTGCTGGAACTTACTGTCCCCTGGGAAGACCGGATTGAAGAGCTCAAGAGGGCTAAATACACAGGCCTTGTAGCAGAATGCTGGAGCAATGGCTGGAGAGCTCGCTGTGAGCCAGTGCTGGAGCAACGGCCGGAGAGCTCGCTGTGAGCCAGTGCTGGAGCAACGGCCGGAGAGCTCGCTGTGAGCCAGTGCTGGAGCAACGGCCGGAGAGCTCGCTGTGAGCCAGTGCTGGAGCAACGGCCGGAGAGCTCGCTGTGAGCCAGTGCTGGAGCAACGGCCGGAGAGCTCGCTGTGAGCCAGTGCTGGAGCAACGGCCGGAGAGCTCGCTGTGAGCCAGTGCTGGAGCAACGGCCGGAGAGCTCGCTGTGAGCCAGTGCTGGAGCAACGGCCGGAGAGCTCGCTGTGAGCCAGTGCTGGAGCAACGGCCGGAGAGCTCGCTGTGAGCCAGTGCTGGAGCAACGGCCGGAGAGCTCGCTGTGAGCCAGTGCTGGAGCAACGGCCGGAGAGCTCGCTGTGAGCCAGTGCTGGAGCAACGGCCGGAGAGCTCGCTGTGAGCCAGTGCTGGAGCAACGGCCGGAGAGCTCGCTGTGAGCCAGTGCTGGAGCAACGGCCGGAGAGCTCGCTGTGAGCCAGTGCTGGAGCAACGGCCGGAGAGCTCGCTGTGAGCCAGTGCTGGAGCAACGGCCGGAGAGCTCGCTGTGAGCCAGTGCTGGAGCAACGGCCGGAGAGCTCGCTGTGAGCCAGTGCTGGAGCAACGGCCGGAGAGCTCGCTGTGAGCCAGTGCTGGAGCAACGGCCGGAGAGCTCGCTGTGAGCCAGTGCTGGAGCAACGGCCGGAGAGCTCGCTGTGAGCCAGTGCTGGAGCAACGGCCGGAGAGCTCGCTGTGAGCCAGTGCTGGAGCAACGGCCGGAGAGCTCGCTGTGAGCCAGTGCTGGAGCAACGGCCGGAGAGCTCGCTGTGAGCCAGTGCTGGAGCAACGGCCGGAGAGCTCGCTGTGAGCCAGTGCTGGAGCAACGGCCAGAGAGCTCTCTGTGAGCCAGTCGACATTGGGTGCCGGAGCTTTGCCGGCCATTCATTGCAGCGGACTCTTAAACTCCTTGGAGTAAAACGACTGACGTGCAGGAGCCAGCTGGTGGCACAGTGGCATCAGCGCCGGACTTCGGAAGCGAAGGCTTCCAAGTTCAAACCCAGTCAGCCCGCCCCGGGCACGCTTTCCATCCGTGCCGGCTTAAGCGCTGAGCTAGCCACCTGGCCTCGTAAATAAAAACAAGGGTCGAGTCAGAAGCGTTCATTCTGTGACCCGGTTAATCCGAAAGGAGACCAATCCTGACTCTACGCACCAGACAAGAATGGCTGACTGTCTGGTGTGACAAGCTATGAAATGAAAATGAAGTGGCAGAAGAGCCACCAAGAACGTTCTGGAAGCTGCTGAAAAGGCTTCACGGTGGCTGTGGATCCGAAGGGGGGATCCATGGATTAATGCACCACTTGGACACAAGTCGGGGGCTGATCACCCCCGGCTTGGTTGCCCAGGTGAGGATGTCTGATGATTAAGGACCTGAAACACCCTACAACCCCAGGTTCATCACTGAAGACGTGTCCAGGTAGAACCAGAAAATGTATTCTACAACTAATTTGCTATAAAATACACAAAGTTCTCAAATTTCCAGAAACCCTTAACACCACCGTTAATAGTGAGAATTTTGTGTCCAATGTCCAATTGTCTAATTGGGTGTCACAGTGTCCAATTATTGGGTAGCTTTTCTAGTTTTTCTTTTTTGTTTGTTTTAAATTTGTAATGAAAATGAGAATAATGTTAGAATGAAGAATGATGTTAGAATATATATATATATATATATATAGAACATAGAATAGTACAGCACAGTACAGGCCCTTCGGCCCACAATGTTGTGCTGACCCTTAAACCCTGCCTCCCATATAACCCAACCCCCACATTAAATTCCTCCGTAGTTTTCTCCGTAAATTTCTCCGTAAGAGACAGTCTAGTAGTCTCTTAAACTTCATTAGTTTATCTGCCTCCACCACAGACTCAGGCAATGCATTCCACGCACCAACCACTCTCTGAGTAAAAAATCTTCCTCTAATATTCCCCCTTGAACTTCCCACCCCTTACCTTAAAGCCATGTCCTCTCATATTGAGCAGAGGTGCCCTGGGGAAGAAGCACTGACTGTTCACTCTATCTATTTCTCTTAATACCTTGTACGCCTCTACCATGTCTGCTCTCATCCTCCTTCTCTCCAAAGAGTAAACCCCTAGCCCTCTTAATCTCTGATCATAATGCATACTCTCCAAACCAGGCAGCATCCTGGTAAATCTCCTCTGTACCCTTTCCAATGCTTCCACATCCTTCCTATAGTGAGGCGACCAGAACTGGACACAGTACTCCAAGTGTGGCCTAACCAGAGTTTTATAGAGCTGCATCATTACCTCACAACTCTTAAACTCTGTCCCTCAACTAATGAAAACTAACACCCCATAAGCTTTCTTAACTACCCTATCTACCTGTGAGTTTTTTTTTAAAGACAGAAAAGGTTATATATGGTTCCTTAGCGTTGTTATACCCGGGGGGCGGGGGGGGGGCAATGGGGATAAGTTTAAACAATCTACTAAATGATCCCAATAGCATGCGCCTCTGACAACCAAGTCCAGCTCCTGGCCTTCACAAGTGGCTCAGCTACTAAGCCTGGCAGAACCATTTCAACTGACAAGAGAAGGGGCAAAGGCAGGTTTCTGGTGCCTTAAAACAGATGCGGCTTGGCAGCTCATCTAGGAGAAGGAAGACTCTGATCTCAAATCTCTGCTGTCTTGCAACTACACCCACTCACGGGGAAGGATTCCGGAATAAACCCTGAGGAAACAATCTGGAGCTGGAGTCCCTAAGGCCATCTGACATTGAGTTTAATGAAGCTCCAGCGACACTTCTGGCACCAAACCGTATCAGCCTCTGACAGTTTAGGTTCATCAGATGCATGGAGAGGGGACGCCTGCTACATGGGCAACAGCTTGCCCTCCATATCGTACTGCCCAGGCTTGCGCATTTAGACAGCTAGGATGCAATAGCCATGGTCAACTCTGACCGACGGAGGCCAAGAAGAAGAAGAAAGGATATCTATATTTGTGTGTGTGCATATAGTAAGACAGAGTAGACTCTGCACAGTTTATGGGAAGTGTTTGCAATGCCCTCACAGTGCACTCTGAAGAAAACTTCAATCCATCCTGAATGTCTTTGCCAAGGCACACAGGCCCTGGAAGTTGTTTTGAATATAAAACACACAGGCCCTATATCAGTTATTGGCCAACCAACCATTCATCCAACCTTCCATAAAAGTTGGCAGTATCACTCTTGAAAATATGGACCACTTTCCCTACCTTGGAAACATTCTCTCCTCAGAAGCAGACATCAACCACTGCCTGAGTGGTAATAGAGGAGCCAATGCAAGGTTAAGGAAAAGGGTATTTAAAGTCCTACAGGTCCAAATAAAACTTTTGTTCTATAGAGCAGTCGTCCTTCCTACATTGCTGAATCTTGAACCACTGGCAGTAGATACCTCAAAGCTCTGGAACACCACCAGATGACTTTGAGGATCAGCCAGAAGAACAAACACCTCCATGAGGCCAACATGAGCCCACCTCCACTGTGATAAGACAACACTAACTCTGACAGATAAGTCACTTCATTCAGATGTGAAACTCACCTCTCCCCAAACAAATCCTTTCCCAGTTTTCCTAGCTCCTGGTGGGCAAAGAAAATGCTTCAAAGATAACATCAAAACCAACTTGAAGAAATTCAGCATTATATCTAAAAACTGAGGAGACATTTCACTCAGTAGACACTCCTGGAGAAAACCTGTTCAAGAGGGCGCCGCGTTACCTGAGATCCACCTCTGCTGTGGCACAGAGAACAACTGCAAAAGGAGAAACGGAACAATGAAGAGACCCAACCATTAATCACAGCCTCCATGTACTCTTGTCCAGACTTCACCAGAATATGCAGATCGTGCATTTGCCTCTACACCTACCTGATGACCCACCAGTAGACAACCCCTGAGAGGGACTTCATACTTGGCTCAAGTGATTGCACTGTTTATGGAAAATTAAATAACATCCAAAACCAACATTTTTTATTGTATGCTGTTGTTTTGAAGTAGTAGTGTGTAATATATCAAAGAATATTTTAAAATAATTACCTCTGATCTCTGGAATGTGATTCTGAACTGAGTGCGACATAAAAATAGAATATCTTGGAAATACTTAAGAGCTGTGGAGAGGAAAACAAGTTAACAATGACTTTCAGTTAGAACTGGAAGTGGTTTATATACCAACACAGAGCCAAAAGAGATGTGTAGAACGCAACTAAGTGGAGAAAACTGTGGAATATGTCTCTCTGAATTCCAAGAAAATGTAATGATTGTAACAGATTTTCTTGATTGCACGAAGAAATGAAATCATTGGAAATATAATTTTGGTGAAGTATTTTGCACCACTGTAAGGACAATCTTATGTATCATCCTATTGAAATAAAATGATAGTGTTCCTTTAATTTCTTGAATTATTAAAGAGATGATTAGTCCTGCTCAACTGCGTATGGAATATGAAACTTAGACATGTTGGTTAAGTGCAAATACTGGAGCAGCTACAAATTATGACAGCTGGTTATTTGTCCAAGGTCTAGGGTTTATTCAGGTTTTCAACTACCATTAAATAAATAGACATTCAGTCAAATTTCTTGATAGCTCTATTTATTAAATTAGAATATCTAAAGTCTGGAAATAATGATACAATTACCAACATACTCTGCTATGAATTTCAATTATACATATTCAATCTAAGTTCACTTTCATGGTTCTGCAACCAAAATCTTGCAAATATACAACCCTTGTGTCCTTGTTGTACCTTGTAGTGAAATCCCGTAATAAATTAGCCATGACCAATTATATACTATGAAATTTTAGTGATGAATTTTGAATGTTAATATATTAAAATTCACTTTCTAACATCTTCTGTGGGTAAAGTAATCCCTTAAATGCTTTTTATTGATATATTGGGGTACAGTGCAAAATAGGCCCTTGTGGCCATTCGAGCTGTACTGCCCACCAATCCCCCGATTTAGTCCTAGCCTACTCATGGGACAATTTACAATGACCAATTAACCTACCAGCTGGTAGGTCTTTAGGCTATGGAAAGGAAACCAGAGCACCCAGAGGAAACCCACATGGTCACAGGAAGAATAGACAAACTCCTTACATGCAGTTCAGAACCCAGTACGCCGGTACTGTAAAGCTTTGTGCTAACCCCTACACCACCATGCTGCCCGGCTAGTTATGACTGTTTGCTTGACATCCTTACATCAGTGGAGCCCAGCATTATAGTACTTCTTAGCTTAACTAATCCAGCATTCATAGTCAATGATACTGAGTTTGTTCTTTCTCCTTATTTCCATGGCCCAGGAATTTTTTAAATTTTATTCGAAGGATCTTTGGGACAACTTTTAGTAAGAATGTCGGAAAAGTATGAGCCTAAAGCACTGTAATAATGAGATCAATGGCACTCTAACAACAGCCAAGTAAATAATAACGACTCTTGCAATGAAACTTGAAGTAGCATTGTGAGACTCTATTCCCAACCTATATCCTCTCCAGGGCATTTTCAGGTGTGTGCATGATAAGAACATTTCAAGGTTAATCCTTGTGATAGCTCTGATACTGAGAAATTATTGATAACATTGAGATCTGAAAGCTATCATTGAATACAATATTTAAATATTTCTGAAGCTGTTTCCCCTGTTGGAGGCTGCCCCTTCACTCTATAAACAGATAAGTGAAGATAGTGGCAATCAAAAAGCTAGTGTGGGTACAGCAACAAAATTAATGAATCATTATCCTCCAAATCCATTGGAAGAATAAGCAGTTGTGTCAGCATCTTCTCAAGTCATGTTCAGTCATTTCCATTGGGAAGGCCATCTTATTTGCATGCCCAGCAACAAATTCTTGAAACAGACACTCAACTCTAAACTGATTCATGAGAAGAGATTAACAGTTGGACAGAGGAAAATACTCAAGGATGTGCTAAAGTTGCCTTGAGTAAGTGCAAAACCCTGGGACACCCTGACCACGGTTGCTCAAAGTGGAGGAGAAGCTTTCAGGCTGATATTGAGAACCTGATGACCATTCCTTCGGAACACATGGAAGTCCAGTATAAATGCTGAAATTGTGAGAAGAGTACACTACCTCTCTAATTATCCCCCAGCACTTCCATCTCACCAGTGGAAGAATCTGCTAGTCTCATGGTAGCTCCGTCAGTCACTTCAAACTATCAAGCAAGTCATCCTCAATCTGGAGGATCTCTGTAAGAAAAAAAAACTTTTAAACTTGCCTTAATTTGTTCTATAAAAACATTTACGATCCAACAGCAATCATAGGAGCAGATTCAAGTTCCAATGTTGTCTCTTTGATAAGTTTGTCTATATTTACAAAAGCACAGATTTCCATTTTCATTCTCAATTGGTTTTGGAAAAGTCCTAGCAGAGATCAGGTTATTGTAAGTTCTTTGAGAGAAATTTGTAGATACTTATGAAAGCCTTGAAAATCTTGAATGATATTCTTCAAGCCCATGAAATTTTCCAAAGTTGCACATGGCAGACAGTACAATAATCTCAAATACTTTCCTTTTGTGACCACTGTACGAATAAATTCAGGCTTCATATAAATTCTATTTTACCTACCTTCAAAAATATTTAACTATGTTTCAATAAAGCAATTTTTTGTAAATTAAAGCCTTCTGCTAATTAGTTGAATGCCAGAGAAAAAGACTGCAGCGTTTTCCTTTGTATCCTGAATACCAAACAGAGCATGCAATGCAGCCTATGCATTCAGCATCACAAATAAAAAGTCACATTTTATCCACATTCGCATGTGCTTTGATTTTGCTGTCAGTGGTAATGGAACACCATTCAGTATTTGTTTTACTAACAGCTGCCCTTTGAGTATCCGTAGGCCTCTCAACATGTAGGTCCAACAGTTGGACATCAGATTCATTTTAGGTCTTGGATGACCAGTTGTTCAATTAATCAGGCTGAATTACTGAAACTCATGAATGATAGAAATCCATTCTTAGTCACTTGTGCGAAATGCAGTTTACTAGAGGCTGCATGTTAAGGTCAATTGAATGATTTTCAGAAACAGGCAAGTTAGGCAGTATATGTGAAAGGAAAAATATTTAACATATCAGGTCAATGTCCCTTCACCCAGAGTTGGAAACCGGGTTTTTCTTCCTCCACCATTGATGTTGCCCTCACTTGCATCTCCTTTACTTCCCAAGCACTCTCTGCCTTAACGGGGACGGAGTGCTCACTTACCACCCCATGAGCTTCATTATCCAGCACATCATTCTCCACGACTTCCACCATCTTCAACAGGATCCTATCACCAAACAGGTCTTTATTCACCACTTTCCGCAGGGTTTTCTCCCTCCATGATTCCCTTGTCTATTCATCCCTTCCCCCTGATCTCCCTCCCAGTACTTAACCCTGCAAGCAGGAGATACTACAACTCCCTATTCATCTCCTATCCAAGCATATCCTGACGAATTGTTACTCCGCCATCATGGAGAGTGTCGTCAACCACATCTATCACTGGTTTCTCACCGCCTCCTCCTTCTCCAAGTCCAGGTTGCAGTGATTGGTTCACTCAGCAGAGAAGATTACTGGCTGTCAGCTATCAACACTAAAATACTTGTTCATCGCCAGAACAAAGAAAATAGCTGAAAAAATTTGCTGATGATTTCACCCACCCTAACAGTCACCTATTCGCCAAATTGCCATCAGGGAGATGCTACAAGTCCATCACCACCAGGATTCAGGATTACACATCATCTCCAAAGCCTCTTTTCTGTAGCTCTCCAGCTTCTCAACTAAACCCAACCAGGTGTAATAGCCTAATCGACTCTGCACAAGGTCTGTTAAATGGTCTTTCCTGCTCTCCTTGTTCTGATGATAATTATTTAGTCTGTTTATATATTCTCATTTATTTAAGTATGATTACTGACAGTTGTGCTAATTGTTAATTGATCATAGCAGTTTGCACTATTGTCCTGTAAATTGTGCTGTCTGTTCTAGTATTGTCCTGTGTTTTTTTTGCTTGGCACTGAACCACAATAAATTCAGTTATGTTTCCTAGATTGGCAATCAAATGATTCTGCTTCCTTCATCTCCATTCAGGGCCCCGAACAGTCCTTCCTGGTGAGGCTACACTTCATCTGCAAATCTGTTAGGGTCCTCCACTGTATCCGATGTGCCCAATGCTGCCTCCTCTGCACTAGTGAGACTTGCCATAGATTGGCGACTGCTTTATCGAGCAACTTCATTCCATCTGCAAAAAGAAAAATTTCCTGGTGGCCAATCATTTTAATTCCTATACACATTCCCATTCCAATATGACACTCCATGACCTCATCTACTGCAATGATGAGGCCACTCTGTTACCAAACAGCTTTTCTCGGTAGTGGGTTTAGATTTTTTTTTGTATAACAATAAAATCAGTACTTTTCAATATTATGATTCAATTTAATTTACATGAAAATGGGTTAATGAAACTGTAAGTGTGATTCACATATATTGTAATTGATATATGATACACATCCTCCTGTACTGTGTATTCTTTTTTGTAAGAAATCAATAAAAATAGTGAAAAAAATGAAATACTCTTCAGGGTGGAAGAGTAACACCTCATACTTGTCTGGAAAACCTCCAGCTTGATGACATGAACATCAATTCCTTCAACTTCCAGTCATCTTTTCCCACTCTCCCTTCCCTCATCTTAAATTCCCCACTCTGTCTCCCTCTTGCCTCTTCTCTTCTCATCACCTGTCTGTCACCTTCCCCTGATACCCCTCCTTCTTCCCTTTCTCGCATGCAATTTGAAACTAACTTCTCACCATTTCTGTCTTGGTGAATATCTTTCCATAGACACTGCCTAATTCACTGAATAATTCTAGAATGTGTGTTGTTATTGGAGTTTTGCTGTGTGTTAAATTTTCAACGTGTTGATTTCAAGACCAGGTCTGTGGGTAAGGACCACAAAAACACTGCTACATGGAAATGCAAGGTATTTCTGACAGAGGTCCTGGACTTCCATGTTTAACTGTACATGAATGCTTTAGCAAATGCCTGCGCTGTTAGTCATTATTCTTCATGTTGCACAATATGAGCAATATAGATTATAATGATATACCATAAGACCTATAGTTTTAAATTTGCATAAATAAATAATTTCACCAACAGTTCATCATGAAAATGCAGCAATTTGTTGAAAAGTGATCCATATAAATAAGCAAGACTCCATTGGATTTCCAGTTTATTTTGGTCCATGAACAAGTAATGTTATAGCAAGCATGTGCCGTTTAACAGCCTCATGATCAGACAAGTAGTCCTCTTAGAAATATTAATGTATGGATCTCGTATCAACTTGATCAAAGAAAGATGGCTGCCAGTTACAATTTGTGCTGGCATTTGATAATAGGTCCTGTATAACAAATAGCAAGCAAAATAAAGTACCAGAAAGCTACAAGTTTGCTTTCAATCATGCTACCTCTCTGAGGCCTGCACATGCAGGCTCCTCCCTGTCTCTATCCAGCTAACAGGAGTCACCTGACGCTCATTTCTGACTCATCACCTGCAGCCTATTTAAACCCAGCTCTCATCCACAACTCTTGTCCACTCATCGAAACAGTTATCCTCAATCCACTATTCCTAGCCTTGTCACCTTGGTGCCCTGTTGGGTTAACTATCAGTCCACTCCTGTTTTTTTGACCTTCTTATTTTGCAGTCTGTTATTAAGGTTATTTCTCACCTCTAAATTGTGCCCGCTGCTCTGCGATTGGTTCAAGCCTCCTGGGCATTTCCTTCAGGATGAGTGAACCATCGATTGACCCAACAGAGCTTGGTCACCTAAAGGAAGTCATCTGCATGACACAAGCATACAAACCAGAAACAGCAGGAAACCATTGACCATCTCCTCGCCACTCTCTTCCAACTCTCCATCTCAGCACAGCGACCCCACGACAGTCAACCTCCTGCCTCTGACCCCCAGATTCCAGCATCCAAAAGCTTTGATGGATCCCCAGCCCGATGCTGCAACTTTCTGTCCCAATGCAATTTACCCTTCCAGCTCCAGACATCTCTGTATTCCACTGACCTGGCCAAGATTGCCTTCATCAGCTCTGTCTTGACTGGGCAACTCAGACCTAGGCTGCCAACAACTGCGACAATTAAACCCCCATTTTCAGTACATGTGAGGAACACACTGAGATGCACAGGGTTTCCTTAGAAACATAGAAAACCTACAGAACAATACAGGCCCTTCGGACCACAAAGTTGTCCCGAATATATCCTTACCTTAGCACTACCTAAGCTTACCCATAACCCTCTATTTTTCTAAGGTCCGTGTATCTATCTAAAAGTCTCTTAAAAGACCCGATTATATCCGCCTCCACTACTGCCGCCGGCAGCCCCTTCCACGCACTCACCACTCTCTGCATAAAAAACTTAACCCGACATCTCCTCTGTACCTACTTCCAAGCACCTTAAAACTGTGCCCTCTTGTGCTAGCTATTTCAGCCTTGGGGAAAAGCCTCTGACTATCCACGCGATCAATGCCTGTCATCATCTTATACACCTCTATCAGGTCACCGTCTATCCTTTGTTGCCGCAAGGAGAAAAGGCCAAGTTCACTCAACCTATTCTCATAAGGCATGCTCCCCAATCCAGGCAACATCTTTGTAAATCTCCGCTGCACCCTTTCTATGGTTTCCACATCCTTCCTGTAGTGAGGCAGCCAGAACTGAGCACAGTACTCCAAGTGGGGTTTGACCAGGGTCCTATATAGCTGCAACATTACCTCTCGACTCTTAAACTCAATCTCACGGTTGATGAAGGCCAATACACCATACGCCTTCTTAACCACAGAGTCAACCTGCCAGTTCCGCACGCCAGTTCTTTCACTCCAAGGCATAATGATGGACCCAGAGAGAGTACGCACCATCGTTGAATGGCTGCAGCTGCACACTCAAAAAACAGCTACAGCACTTCTTGGGCTTTTCCAACTTCTACAAGCTAGCTCATCAGGAGCTACAGCCAAATTGCCACTCTTCTCATCTCCCTCACCAAATCGCCTACCTCACAGATATCCTAGTCTGCTGCTGCAATCTATACTTCCAAGGACCTCGCGATCTTTCACCACCATTCCCATTCTCCACCATCTGAACCCCTGTGGACCTTTTGCAGTAGAGTTGAATGTATCTGGCAGTGGCACTGGGGCCATCTAGTCCGAGTGAAGACATACCCTTCTGCCTTTTTCTCGCTGAGACTCAACTCTACAGAGTGCCATTTTATGGGATAAGAGTCAGGGAGCTACTTTCCATTGAATGGGTCCTGGAGGAATGGAGACATTGGCTTATGGGAAATATCAAGTTCCTCCTGATCTTGACTCTCCGCCAGAGCCCCATAACCATTCACCATACCTGCCAACTCAACCCATGCCAGGTTTGCTGGGTCATCATCTTCGTGCAATTCAGCTTCACCATCTCCTACTCCAAGCTCCAAGAACACAAAGGCAGAAACTCAGTCATGGCAGCCTGACCTAGCTGAAATGGAAATCGACTCTCAATCCATCATTCCAGCCTGTCAAATCCTTATCCCAATTGTCTGCAGCCTAGAAAACCAGATCCGCCAGGCCCCACAGCATGAGCTTGCTCTGGCCGACACACCTGACAACTGCATGTATGCGCACACAGCCATGTGCTCTGCGACACTCCAGTGGGCCCACTCCTCTCTGGCCATCCAAGCGCACTCTGGATTTTCTGTAGCACCGGATCTGGCACCCCACCATGATTGCCGATATGCATCAGGTCATCGCTGCTTGCTCTCAATGTGCCCAGTCCATTTCCACTAAGCAGCAGTCCCCTGGGTTTGAGCGGCCCCGATACCCTATCTCTCACATCATAGGTTTGCCACCTTCCGACGGGTGCGATGATCATGACGTTGGTGAACTGGTTCTCCAACGTGGCCACTTCACTCCCCTTCTGTCAACTGCGGAGATGGTGAACCTGGCTCTCCAGGACTTTGCTCAGGACACTGTGCTTGGAGCAGGGCCCACAATTCATCTCCCATTTCTGGTGACCCTTCCGCCTACTCCTCCGCACCTCAGTGAATTTGCCCTCCTGCTGACCTGTCAGTCAGAAAAAAGCTGATCAGCAGGAGGAGAAGTTTCTGTGATGCTTCACTGCCTCTAACCCTTCCACATGGAGGGAGTATCTGCTCTGAACACTTCCTCTGCCATGGGTATGTCACTCTATGAAGTGCTTCATGGCTACCAACCCCCATTGTTCCCTGCAGAGGAGCCAACAGTGGAGGTTCTGTCGTCAGGATGATTTGTGAGATGTGACTTTCAGGAGATGCAATAGGTGGAAACTTTGTGGTGAATAGCACTCAGTAAACACACTCCTTACACACACGTATTCACACACACACACTTCCTTGTCATCCTGCTGTCGTTGCACTGAGAACAGGCACTTCAATGTCTCCACGGTATATTTTCATAATGGGTCTTAAACCAAGCAGGTGCACTCTGGTTGGCTTTATGGTACTGTTCCGTCATAAAAAGGTGGAATATGCAATCTCAATGGCTCTTCATGCAGCCTTAAACCACCTGGACAATACAAACACCTACGTCAGGATGCTGTTCATCGACTATAGCTGAGTATTTAGCATCATCATTCCCGCAATCCTGTTTGAGAAGTTACAGAGCCTGGGCCTCTGTACCTCCCTCTGCAACTGGATCCTCGACTTCCTAACCAGAAGACCACAATCTGTGCGGATTGGTGATAATATCTCCTCCTCATTGACTATCAACACTGGTGCACCTCAGGAGTGTGTGCTTAGCCCACTGCTCTACTCTCTGTATACCCATGATTGTGTGGCTAGGCATAGCTCAAACACCATCTATGAATTTGCTGATGATACAACCATTGTTGGTAGAATCTCAGATGGAGGTGAGAGGGCATACAGGAGTGGGAGATGCCAGTTAGTGGAGTGGTGTCACAGCAACAACCTTGCACTCAACGTCAGTAAGAAAAAAGAGTTGATTGTGGACTTCAGGAAGGGTAAGACGAAGGAACACATACCAATCCTCATAGAGGGATCAGGAGTGGAGAGAGTGCGCAGTTTCAAGCTCCTGGGTGTTAAGATCTCTGAGGACCTAACCTGATCCCAACATATCGATGCAGTTATAAAGGAGACAAGACAGCGATTATACTTCATTAGGAGTTTGAAGAGATTTTGTACGTCAACAAAAACACTCAAAAACTTCTATAGATGTACCGTGGGCAGCATTCTGACAGACTACATCACGGTCTGGTATGTTCTGGTAGATACCTTTTTGTAAATATTGGCAGTTTTCTTTGCACTATATTTGCTAATTTTATAGGTTTTATTTTTGCTGCAGCTAATAAGTACCCTTGCACTAAAGTGCTAGGCAACTCTGGCCAGTTTTCCAATAACACATGTATTTAACAACATCCAGAATGAAAAATGAAAATATCAGGTATTCATTAAAGGTATTCATTCTATATGCTTTCCAGCTGGGATTTAGGAAGACCTGCTCTGTGAATTTGTATTAATATGCAGTCCAAACAATTCATTGCCTTTGCAATGAACACCAAGAAACTATAAAATGGATACTTCACCACAAAGGCATCAAGGGTGAAATCAAGATAGCTGATTACTTTGTTTTAAATACAAAAAGTTAAATGCCTAAGTTTGATCCAACAGTCACAGTTCTTTAGAATATACTCATTTGTATTATTAATGAACTTATTCCCTTTTTCTGAAATCTTTATTTAAAATTGTATTCTGACTTTGTTGCAAAGATGTAACATTAATGCCTGTAGCTTTGGTTTTGAATTTATTTTATTTTATTTAGCAATCCAGCACAGAGTAGGCTCTTCCCGGCCCTTTGAACCATGCTGCCCAACAACCCCGTAGCCTCAATTAACCTACCTGGTACATCAATGAACAGCACCAAAACTGAACTCAGGACTCTGGAACGTCCAGAGTTGTGATAGTGTCGCGCCAATCGCTACACTACCGTGGCGCCCAATTAATAAACTACCAAGCCATATTTTGACAGCTTTTAAATAACATGGGTGCTTACAGAAATTCTCCAATAAATTATACTAACTTTTGCTGGAACTATGTTCAATTATTTTTAGAAGTTTTCAATAAGCATTTCTACATGTCGGCACTAACCATCAATTCTTTATTATTGTTGATACTGCCCACACTAGTTTAGTTATTCCATGAGTTAAACCATGGAACAGTCTTGACCCTTTGATGACAATTGCCAAAATGCCTTGAGTTAAACCAGTTTCCACAAACTTTTATTTAGCTTACTGAAAAGAATCTGCACACTTGCATTTTCACACAATGTAATAAATCTGATTACAACATGTGTAAAGAATGTCAGAGAAGAGTACTTAAACATAAAAATTAGTCTAAACACTTATAAGGTCTTTATAACCTTGATTTAAGTGATGAAGATGTTAAATTTCAGCAAAGGAGCAAATATTAACATTCTCTGACTTTGGTAATCTTTCTTAGTTTATGCTATTCAAATAGCCTTTCATATGAGGTATAATGGTAAACACTCCATTAAATTAACAAGCACCCCATAGTCAAAATATGCAGACATTTCTGTTCTCTGCAAAGTAACCCTTCAAAGAAGGATTTTATTGTTGGTTTATTTAATAGAAAAACAATTTCTATATAAGGAATCTGCAGGACCACCAGAAAAAAATAATGAATACTTTGCAGGGCAAACAACCAGTTCATATGTCGGCTCATATTCCTTTACACAAAGTACCTTAGTTGTGACACACATACATACTTTCACTCCTTCTACATGAATAGATTCTAATAGTGGAAATAATTTAAAAGCACATAACTGAGTCCTATCAGAAAATCACCAAAGACACTTGCAAAATTTCTACAGATATACAGGTATATTCAGTCTGGTTGCATCTCTGTTTGGTATGGAGGGGCCATTGCACAGGACTGGAAAAAGCTGCAGAGGGTAGAAAATTCAGCCAGCTCCATCATGGACACTAGCATCCTCAGCATCAAGGACATCTTTAGAATCATTAAGAACCCTCACCACCCATACCCTCTTTTCATTACTGCCATCCGTGAGGAGGTACAGGGACCTGAAACTACACACCCAACGTTTTCTTCCCCTCCACCATGAGATTTCTGATTGGTTTGTGATCCCGTGAATGCTATCTCACCATATTCCCTTTCTTTTTGCGTTGCTTATTTAATTTATACATATATTTTTAATGTAATTCATAATATTTTTATATATTGCACTGTACTGTTGCTGCAAGACAACAGATTTCATGACATATTTCAGGGATAATAAATCTGATTCCGATTCTATTAAACATGTGCAATACTTTACTTTAAGATAATTTATTGTAAGTGGGAGATTTTGCATGTACTGCTGTAAACGTGTACTCAATAATTGCTTTGTTAACACCACACTTAGTGCATTAGTGAAACTGAGGGCCGAATGAGTAATAGCTCCTTAATATAATAAACACACACACACACAGAGTAACTTGATTTGAGATGGTACATTTAACACAGAAATACGTCCCAACATGCTTCATTGAATTGGAATAAGGCAAAAACAAATGCCAAATGAGCACAGGAGGGATGATCCAAAGCACAGTGAAAATGCTAGATTTTAAAGAGTCTCTTCAAGGATAAGAAAGAGGTAGGGAACAAATGGGTTTAGGAATGAAATTCAACAATGTAGGGCTAAAGTGCCTTTGACAAAAGTGGTGATCACTGAGCAGGCTAGAGACCAGAATAAAACTTTGATAATTAAAGCACTACATTTAAGTAATCTACAAAAACAGTACGGAGTTCTTATACTGTATAAATAACTTTGACCATGTCTCCAAAGATAAATCAGAAGAACAACAGAGTTACAAGAGACTGCAGATGCTGAAATCTAGATGAACTCAAAAAGTGCTGGAGGAACTTTGCATAGGTCACCTAAAGCCAGAGTTTCTGTGGAGGAAGAATCCAATACCAGGTACATAAGAAGAACTCACCGACAATGCAATCTGGGTGAAATCACGTCAGCCACAAAAATTGGACTGGGCATTTTCATGCGCCACTTGTAGAATCAGTGGCTGCTTTCCCAGCATCAACGAGGAACCAACTCACCTACACACCTAGCGGTTAATGCAAAGCTATTACATTTCAGGGCATCGAAATTCAAAGTGCAATTCCAACGTCATCTGTAAGGAGTTTGTATGTTCTCCCACGGACTGCATGGGTTTTCTCTGAGTCAGAGAGGCATGGAGTCATAGAAACTACAGCACAGAAACAGGACCTTCAGCCCATCTAGTCCATGCTGAACCACTTAACAGCCCCATCCCATTGACCTGCAGACAGACCATATCTCCCCCATCCATGCACCCGTCCAAACTTCTCTTCAACGTTGACATCAAAATCACATCCACCATTTGCATTAGCAGCTTGCTCCACGTTCTTACCATCGTCTGAGTGAAGAAGTTTCCCCTTCAAATCCCTTAAACATTTCATCTTCACCCTTAATCCTCTGGTTGGGGTCTCACACCAACTCAGTGAAATAAACCTATCTATACCCCTCATAATTTTGTATGCACCTGTCAAATCTCCCTTCAATTCTAGGGAATAAAGTTCTAACCTATTCAATCTTTCCTTACATCTCAGGTCCTCCAGTTCAGGCAACATCCTTGTAAATCTTCACTGTACTCTTTCAATCATATTTACATCTTTTCTGTAGGTAGCTGACCAAAACTCCACACAATAGTCCATATTAGGTCTCAACAACATCTTAGACAACTTCAGCATATCTTCCCAACTCCTGTACTTAATACTTTGATCTATGAAGTTTTCTACACAACCCTATCTACCTCTAACACCAATTTTAATGAATTATAGACCTGTATTTCCAGATCTTTTTATTCAACACACTGCTGTATGCTCTAATGCTCACTGTCTAAGACCTACCCTGATTGGAGTTGTATGCATTAAATTCCATCTTCCACTTTTGAACCCATTTTTCCAGCTGATCTAGATCTAAGCTTTGATAGTCTTCCTCACTGTCCACTACACGCCCAATCTTGATGTCATCCACAAATTTGTTGATCCCATTAACCACATTGTCATCCAAATCATTGACACAGATGTCAAACAATGATAGACCCTGCACCTATCTTGTGGCACTCCACTAGTGACATGGCCTCTAGTCAGAGAAACAACCATTTACTACCACGTTGTCTTTTCCCGCAAAGCCAATGTCTAAACCAATTTACTACCTCATCTTGAATGTCAAGTGACTGAACCTTCTTGACCAATCTCCCAGCAGGACCTTGTCAAAGGCCTTGCTAAAGTCCATGTAGACAGCATCCACTGTCTTGCCTTCATTAACTTTCCTTGCAAAATCCTCAAAAGACTCAATAAGATTGTTAGGCACGACGTACCACACGCAAAGTCCTGTTTTGTGGGAGGGTCCTCCAGTTTCCTCCCATGGTCCAAAGACATACCAGATATTAAGTCAATTAGTCATTGTAAGATGTCCTATGGTTAGTTTAGGGTTAAATCGGGGGTAGCTGGGCAGTAAGGATCGAAGGGCTGCAAGGGCCAATTCCATGATGTATCACTAAATAAAATTGTAAAAATCAAAATAAACCTGATGGCTAATCTGAGTCAATCTCAGTGGAAGAATAAACCCATAGAAGGACATTCAGAACAACTGCAGTAACTTGTCAATGAAACAAATCTCTGGAGTTGATGAGGATTATTCAAATTGTTATAGAATTATTAAGCCACAGAATGAAGCCATTCATCCCAACAGATCTATACCAGCTATTGACATTTCCCCGCTTTTCCCTTAACCCTCTATGATATCAAGTAAGTCCTTATCTAACTCCTTTTCCAAGCCTGGATTTACTGTTTCCACACCTCCTGTTACAGGGAGCTCCAGGTTATAACCAGTCCTTCAGCAGTATGTTTCTTCCGCATTCCCCGCCCCCCCTCCCCCCCATGTCTTTTGCCCATTACTCTCTGTGACAGACTGGACTGAGAAAGAATTTATATCATGAAGAAGAAGATAAAAGAACGTTGACCAGTGGAAGCTGTTTCAGGTAGTGTGTGACCCAACTTCAACTTTACATCAAGTAGAAATGCAATGACAATCACTTCTGTTTGAAATCACATCAGACCCAAAAATTTCACTGGCCATTTCCATGCACTATTCACGTGAGCAGACGATGCTTTCCCAGCATCAATGAGGCACCTATGAATTGAAATTGAATTGCAACTATTTTCGGGATTAAACATGGCCACTAACATCCTTCCAGATCCTTGACAAAAGGACATTGAATTGGCCAAATTGGAATTTGCAGTGTTATTAGGCTGATGTACACCCAGAATTAAAGGATGGAATGGGACTTGTAGAAATTCCAATGGTACAGGGTAAATTAAAAGCAGCTGCCATGACCTTACCAAACACAGAAGGAATCACTAAAGGGCATCAGTCGTTACAAGCAAATTTCTCATGGCAGCCAAACAACAATAATACATAATAAAAAGTATGAGGGAGGTTGTATGCTGAAATGAAACATCTGCTCTACATTATCCTTTCCCTGGGACCCCTTATATGCAGGTAATTGATGAAGGACTGTCAGTGAGAAGTGACGTTTTGTGCAGTGAAGCATCACATTACATTGGTCAGGCTCAATTGTGGTAAGCTACATGAAACAAGTTGCTCTTACCACTGATGTCTTGTGTACCATGAAATGGACAAATGGAAAATTTATTACAATTGGAGTTCCTTGAGTGATTTCTTATTTTTAATGATTGTGGACTTCATTTGCATGAAATATTAGCCTCTTAAGACATCCCACAACCAACTGACACCAATCTGATCAGCAGTACATAGGTTCAAGAGTTCAACTGATGTTTGGTATTGCTAAGTGAATCTGATCTGTAGGAAGGATATTTTGTGCAAGATTGTCAAAGCAAGATGCCTCTTATTGGAACATACAGCGAATTAGTGTTACTTGCATGATGTTAGATGTTTTCCCAGATTCACGGAAGTGCCTATGCCTTGAAACTGGATTGCATCTATGTTTGGGGCCTTAAAATATGCCTGCTAATATCTTTTCATATCTCCTGCTAATGTCTTTTCATATCTCCTGCAAAAAGTCATAAAATTGGCCAAATTGTAATTTGCATCCAATATTATTGAAGGGCCAGATGGAAATTATCTGCATGAATGACATACAAACCAAATGTTTTCACTGAACCTCAGTGCATATGACAACAACTAGCATTTGTCCAAGATTCTATTATAATCAACACACACAGGATGAAAGACTATTATGCACATCTTGCCTCTCCAGCTAATGTTCCTACTTCTATTGTTCAGCCAGCAGTGGAGGGAGGGGAGAAGATTTGGTGCGCTATGAGCTTGCAACCTCTTTCAATATTATATGTATCATATGGGACTCCTTTATAATCACTACCTGCTTCATCATCTTAGCTAGAGTTGACCAAGGGTATTGCAAATTAACCTCACCCATTCCTCTTGCTACTGCTCTTGTCTGGTCTCCACCCAGGCTCTCATCTTTTTGCTGCTTTTATCAGCACCAGCCACTGTCTTTAATAGGCAAGGATGTGCAACTTGCAGCCCACCAAGATGAATTTGTTGCACCCAGTGTTCCAGGTCATCCATGCACAAATGAACTTAAGACCAACTTCTCCTCAGTGGGCCTACAGTGTTTTCATGATGCTCAAGTATGTGCGTGGCTCTTATTTCTCTTGTTTGCTGCTGTGGTAGCAGTGTGCCCTGGTACGAGTAGCCAAGCAAGCTCTTGCACTCAATGATCAACATTTCAGCAGGGTTGTTCACTAATAATGTCCAGCAGTATAGACCCTCTCAGGAGGGACAGATTATGCGTGCTTCCATTGTACATGCCATTCACCATAAGGAAATTCTCTTTATGATCCACGATTTCCTGCTCACTGTGTGAAGGCAACCTTTCCTCCACAAATAAAGATCCAGATTATAAATATGAGTCTTTTGACTCATGTGAGAATGGTCAATGTTTGCCTGCTCCATTGGGAATCTGGTAATGTTGGCCATCCTCAGTGTCTGACATACCACCTACTCCTCACTTAAATCACCGTGGATGAAATCGCTCCCCCAGGGGTACAGAGTCCAGTTGGCCTCCCTGATGCATCAATGAACAGTAAATTGTGAAGCACAGCAGAGATTGACTGTGTCTGCTTGGAAGGAGCCTGCAGTGAGGAAATGAAGAGCAAATGTGACCTTGGCCTCCATGGAAAGAGTAGCCCATCTACAAGACCTTACCCGAGGTCCTGGCTACAAAACAGAACATACCTCAGTCAAAACAGAGTCTGTGAATACATTGATTATTAGTGTTGTCTAGTTGAGATGTCTCTCTGAGAATACTCTGGCTATAGGCTATTGTGTTTCCTGCCCTCATGACCCCCACCCCACGAGGTCTCCAATTAATTTTAAGTAGCCAGGTGTAGCCTTAATGACAGCTCCCAAAATGGATTGTAACCAGAAAAATGAATCTCTCTGTTGAGTATCTCACTGGATGAGCATCTCAGCAGCAGGAAAAACATTCACTCTGCTTTTGTTCATTTGATGGACTTTGCGATGTGAATTCCCTAAAGCCAGCAGTGGACCGCGGAGAAATAAGTAAAGCAATGAGCCAGCACAAAACGCTCTTACCTTAACTGAAACTGCTCAGCAAGCATTGTTGTGTCGAGCTTTCTGCTCTAATGTGTGTCTGCAGAAGCAGAAATCGATATGTAATGTAATTTGGCTTGTGCCTGATACCAAGTAAAGTTCAGGCATGATGACATGTTTCAAGCACAAAAATGCCTGGTCCAATTTCATGCCTGGCACAACTTCATGCTGAAATTATCTCTGTTGCAATCTAAAAAGATAATCTGAGCAAATTCAAAATTAGATCATGTAACACCTTAAAACAGGCAATACATGTTCCAATTTCTAGGCTACACAGTTTGTCTTTCCATCACCCTTCCTGTAAGCAGATCAACCTATTAAGTGCAGTGAACTTGGCTGAGAGCAAGGTTATCCTAACATTAAGTAGAAGAAAGACCTCCCTGTTAAAAGTAAGTTACAATAGATCACTTATAGTTCCAACAACTGCCTCAAGTGAACAGTACCTGCCACAGACAAAATATTCACTTATTTGTTGCATTTTCAGATACAATCAAACCTCTACATATTCACAGAGCTTGCTTTTTCTATTTCTCCAAAAGGATGATCATTTTGCAAGTGCACCCAGGTTTATTTGGTTAAACCATCAAATTTCTATCAATGCAGCATTCCACAAAACAAAATAAGGGCTCACTACCCAAGAAATGAAGTTGTGCTCCTTAACAAATGTATACATGCTGGGCATTAACCTACAAACTGCTTGCCAGCGGTTCTGAGAGAAAAAGAACTTCACTAAGCTGTTTCACAGCCTATCTTCATATCTCAAGTCCATGGTAAGTAGCCAGAGCCTCTCAGCAGCTTAACAACATTGTTAAAAATTGTCAACTTCTGCGTATGTTGAGCCAATGGGAAAAGGAAGAGGAAGTCAGGAGAACACGCACCAACCCTCAGTTCAGAGTGAGCAGTGGAAAGGGTGAGCAGCTTTAAGTTTCTGGGCATCAGTGTCGCTGTGGATTTATCCTGGGCCCAAGATATTGATGCAATCCTGAAGGAGGCACGCCAGTGGCTGTCACTTCTATAGGAGTTTGAGGAGATGTGGTATATCATCAAAGACTCCAGCAAATTGCTACAGAGGAACCATGGAGAGCGTTCTGACTGGCTGAATCATTGCCTAGTGTGGAGGCGGCTACACACAGGATTGAAAGGGGCTGCAGAGGGTTGTTTATTCAGCAAGATCTATCATGTACAGATGCTTCCCCACCATCAAAGACATCTTCAAAAGACGGTGCCTCAGGAGGCCAGCATCTATCATTAAGGACCCACACAATCCAGGACATGCCTCTTCTTATTAATACCATAAGGGAGGAGGTACAGGAGCCTGAAGAGTCATTTCCAGGAACAGCTTCTTTCCCTCGGCATCGGGTATCTGAATGGGCCATAAACTCATGGACACTATCTCACTATTCCTCTTTTGAACTATTTAGTTATTACCAGCTTCCGGTATGATGACAGTGTGCTTGGTCACAGCAGACTCTCCAGGTCCAACAAACGGTGCAAATGTGCAGTGTGCTGTGCCTGACTGTATGTTCTATCATTTACACCTTGCCATCAGAGGAACACTGTTTCGTTTAGCTATATAATGTGTATGGTTGAATGACAATTAACCTTGAACTTCAACTTAATTATTTTTATAGTAACTTGTAGTATTTTTTATGTCTTGCATTGTACTACTCCCAGAAAACAACGAATTTCATGATGTGTCAGCAACTTTAAATTCCTCAGTGTTTTCATTTCAGAGGATCCGTCCTGGTCCTGCAAATAAGTGCTATTACAAAGAAAGCATGACAGCACCTTTATTTCCAATGGCGATTGTGAAGATTTGGCATGACATCTATAACTTTGACTTACTTCTACAGATGTGTAATGGAGATATATTGACTGGTTGAATCACAGCCAGGAAACACCAATGCCATTGAACAGAAAATCCTACAAAAAGTAGTGGATACAGCCCAGCCCATCATGGATAAAGCCCTCCTTCACCACCATTGAGCAGACCTACATGAAATGTTGTTGCAGGAAAGCAGCATCCACCATCAGTGATCCCCACCACCCAAGCCATGCTCTCTTCTTGCTGCTGCCATCAGAAAGAAGATACAGGAGCTTCAGGACTCACATCACCAGGTCCCAGAGCAGTTATTACCCCTCAGCCATCAGGCTCCTAAACCGGAGGGGATATGTTTATTCGATGTCACTGGCTCCTTCACTGAGCTGTTCACACAATCTATAGACTGGCTTTCAAGGATTCTTCATTTCATGCCTTTGATATTTATTTATTATTTAATTATACTTTTGTATTTTGTTGTTCCTCTTCGTGCCATATGGTGCATTGGGTAGCAACCTTGCTATTTCTTTAGCATTTGTCTGTCTTTTACAAGGCCCATTTGCTAGCTCTATACTCAACCCAGCACGAATGGAAAGCGTAAAAGGAGTCAGCCGGATTCGAACCAAGGACTACTCACCTCGATACCCGGTGCTGATGCCACTACACCTCCAGCCATCTATATTTATTATTATAATTAATTTTTTCTCAGCCAAGCACAATCATTTCTCAATTGCTAGGAACTTTCTGACTATTCGAGTGGTGTTTAGTATTAGTAGATATTGCTGTGTAGCACTAATTGTTTAATACTATTGTACAGTGACTTTGGATAGGTAAAAGTTGTAGGTCTTTCAATTTCCTCTTTTAATTCATCATATTTCTGTAATTTAAGTGTGTTTGGAATGGCTGTATCTATTAATTAAGTTGTTCTTGCTTGTTTATCCTGAAATACTAAATCCAGACTGATATTATGTATTGTCCCATCTGTAATAACTGATTAGTCATAATATAATTTGTAGGACCCTGACTCTAAAACTGGTCAAGCTTGTATTTACAATAAGGAGTACTTACTTTCATGAGTTTGTATTTTAATGCAGGATTTTGTTGAATGATATTTGCCACTTGGTTTACCCTGTGAAAGTAATCAGATTGAGTTAAACTGCTACAGGATCCTGTAATCTGTTGGATTGTTTCTGGTTTTCCTTGGCATTTTCTACATTTATGAAAGGTGATTGATAAGTTTGTGGCCTAAGGTAGAAGGAGTCAATTTTAGAAAACCTAGCACATTTATTTCTTCAACATAGTCCCCTCGTACATTTACACACTTAGTCCAGCAGTCGTGGAGCATACGGATCTTGGACCTCTGGAAAGTGTCCACAGCTTGGGCGATTGATAAGTTTGTGGCCTAATGTAGAAGGAGTTGAGTTATACAGCTCTCTTTACATGCACATGCAGTTCAACTGTTTGAGTGATTATGCAGAAAGTTGCAAGTTAATAACATCTCCTCCTACCTTAGGCCACAAACTTATCAATCACCTCTGCTGCGGACACTTTCTGCAGGTCCAAAATCTGCATGCTCCACAACAGCTGGACTAAGTGTGTAAATGTAGGAGGGAACTATGTTGAAAAATAAATGTACTAGGTTTTCTAAAATTGACTCCTTCTACCTTAGGCCATGAACTTATCAATCATCCCACGTATCATCTTGAATTTGTTGGTCATTCATTGTATACTTTTGATCATTTTTTGAGTTAACCTCCTGCTCCTGTATTGCCACAAGGAATCCTTCTCTTTCTGGGAAGAATCTCCAGTTCTGAGCCAGGCGCTCAACACTTCTTTGTCAACATCTAGTCTGCTCAGATCATGGGAATGTCTTCCATGGAGTGTCATGCTCTTCCATTGGTTAATGTTTTCTTCACTAATTTCTTCATTTTTTTACTGTGCTGTGCTCTCAATTAAGTTTAGTGATGTATACTTCTAATTACAATTGCAGAATTGCATTGCTCCATGGAGCGCTGAATACTATTTTTGTTGATGAAAGTACAATCTCAGAAGTTTTATCTGACTGTTATGTAGATTTTTAGTGTCTGTTGTTCCTCTTCCCCCTTCTGTCCTAGGCAGTGTTAATCTCAGTGTATTTGAGTGTACATAATGTTTTCCGAAATTTGTCATTTCACTTCTTATTTTTCGTTATAAATTTTCCAGATTGATACTGATCCATATATTGCTGTAACCTTTCAACAATCTTCCATATGGCCTATACATCTCCAACAACTTTTTTTGTCATTTGCAAATTGAAAACTGCACCACCCACTATATCATCCAAATCACCTATATGTATGACAAAAAACAGAGGTCCTAGCATTACTCCTCGAGGAACACCGCTGGTCAGAGTCTCCTAGTCAGAGAAATATCTCTTTACTACTACTATCTTCTATGTATCAGCCAATTTTGTATCCAGCTAATTAGCTCAATGTAGACCTCATGTGACTTAATCTTCTTGATCAGTTTTCCATGAGTAATCTTGTCAAATGATTTACGAACATCCTTGTGGACAATATCCACTTTCCCATTCTCATCAATTATCTTCATCACCTCCTTAACATAGTCAATGAAAGTCTGTGAGAAAAACCTTACCCCACACAAAGTCGAGCTGATTATCTCCAATAAGTTCATGCCATTCCAAATATGAATAAATCATGTGCATGCAAATTTTCTCCAGTAACTTCCTTAACACTGATGTAAGTTCACCAATTTATAATTTCTTGATTTCTCCCTGTTGCATTTCTTAAAGAATAGGACACAGTTGTCTATTCTCAAGTCCTCTGAAACATCACCTGTGGTTAAAGAAGATACAAAGGTCTCCGTCAAGGGAGAAATCTCCTCCCTTGACTTTTTCGGTACCCTGGGATAAATGGCTCTAGGCCTCTACTCTCTGGAATTTAGGAGAATGATGGGTAATCTCATTGAATCTATTGAATGTGAGAGTATGCTTCCAGTGGTACGGGAGTCTAAGACCACAAACTGCTCCTATAACTTATGGTCTTATGGTCTTAAGGTCTTGTGTTGTGTACTTGGTATTTACACAGAAGGCCTTTGATAAGGTGTAGCCCATGAGGCTAATAAACTAGATCAGACCCCATGGTATTGCAGGAAAAATACTAATATAGATAGAAGATTGGTTAGCTGGCAGAAGGAGCAAAGTGAGAAAAAAGGTGGCCTTTTCCGGTTGGCTGCTGTTAGTGGTGTTCCACGGGGGTCGGTATTTCATGTTAGATGTCAGTGATTTAGATGATGGAATTGATGGCTTTGTGGTCAAGTTTTCAGATGATAAGTGGGGTCGCAGGTAGCGTCAATGAAGTAAGGAGTCTGCAGAAGGATTTAGAAAGGTTAGGAGAATGGATAAAGAAGTGGCAGATGAAATATAGAGGAGGGATGTGTATGATCATGCACGTTGGTAGAAGGAATAAAGGCATAGACTATGTTCTGAACAAAGAAAAAGTTCAGAAATCACAGGTGCAAAGGGGCTTGGGAGTCCTTGTGCAGTATTTCCTAAAGGTTAACTTCCAGTTTGAGTCAGTGGTAAGGAATGTTAGCAATTGTTTTGAGTGGACTAGAATATAAAAGCAAGGATGCAGTGATGAGGCTTTATAAGCCAGTGTTCAGACTGCACTTGGAGTACTCTGGATAATTTTTGGCTCTTTATCTAAGAAGGGATGGGATGACATTGGAGAGGCTCCAGAGGAGTTTAATGAGAATAATCTGAGGATTGGAATATTTAATGTATGTGTTTGATGTCTCTGGGTCTGTATTCATTAGAGTTTAGAAGAATGAGGGGGGAATTCTCATTGAAACCTGTGAAATATTAAAAGGCCTAGGTGGTGTGGACGTGGAGAGGCTGTTTCCCATATTGGGAAGTCTAGGACCAGAGGGTACAGCCTCAGTAAAGAGGGACGCCAATTGAAGAGGAAGTTTTTAGCCAGAGGGTGCTGAATCTGTGGAATTCATTGCCACAGATGGCTGTAGAGGCGAAGTCATTGGGTATAGTTAAAGCAGAGGTTAATAGTTTCTTGGTTAATGAGGGTATCAAAGACTATGGGAAGAAGGGAGAATGGGGTTGAGAGGGATGATAAATCAGATTTAATTGAAAATTCAAAAACTTGAGGTGCAAAACTAATTAAGAGCCCTCATGCAGGATTCCTTAAAGTTAATTTGCAGGTTGAGTCAGTGGTGAGGAAGGTAAATGCAATGTTAGAATTCATTGTGAGAGGACTAGAATATAAAAGCAAGGATGTAATGTTAAAGCATTATGGTGAGCCCTCATGCAGTATTCCTCACAAGGTATTGTAAGCAGTTTTGGGCCCCTTAAGGCAGGATGGGCAGACATTGTAGTGGGTTCAAAGGAGGTTCATGAAGATGATTCCAGGATTGAAAGGCTTGTCATATGAGGAGCGTTTGGTGGCTCTGCACCTCTAGTCACCGGAATTGGGGAGAATGAGGAGTGGCCTAATTGAAACTTATCAGAAGTTGAAGGGCTCCGATAGAGTTGGAGAAGATGTTTCCTATGGTGGAGAAGACTAAGACCAAAGGACACGGTAGCAGAATCCTTTTAGAATGGAGATGAGGAGGAATTTCTTCAGCCAGACAGTGGTGAATCTGTGGAATTTTTTGCCGCAGGCAGCTGTGGAGGCCACATCATTGAGTATATTTCTGATAGCTTCATGATTAATCGGGGCATGAAGGGATATGGGGAGAAGGCAGGGGACTGAGGCTGAGAGGGAAAATGGATCAGCCATGATGAAATGGCAGAGCAGACATGCTGGATATCATCTTATGTTCTTATGATCTTATAGAACGGTGGAACAAACTCAATGAAATGTATGACCTAATTTTGTTGCTATGTCTTATAGTTTTGTGGTCTTATCGGCCTATTACCTTCTTTCTCTTAGATACATATAGTGCCTGAAGATCAATATTCCCTCAACACGCCCTTTAAAAGTTTTCTTTTGTAGACAGCATTGTCATTCAGCGGCCTGGCAGTTTATTAACAATAAGCTATCAACCTCCATGCTTTCACAATCATTTCACAACTATATTAACATAGATTTCCAGATGATATTAACATAATTTCAAAATTATACTAACATTATATAATAGAAAATTCCAGCTGTGCAGCGACAAAGCCAATGTGAGGGGGAGCATTTCAGAATTTGCACGGCCGTGCATTCACACAGCTTAGAGGAACAGTTTTGGGGATTCTCCTTAATTCTCTTGCTGAGGACATTTCATTGCCTTTTTTAGTAGTTCTGATTTCCTGTTGAAACTTATTGATTGATTGATTTATTTATTTGTTTGTTTGTTTATTTATTTATTGAGATTTAGCGCAGAATGGACCCTTTTGGCACTTAGAGCAACCCCCCCCCCCTCCAATTTTACCCCAATTTTACCATTTTAATCACAGGACAATTTACAATGAGCAAATAACCTACCTACCAGTTTAACATTGGAAACCTAGCATACAGCAGTGGGAAATAAACCCAGGTCACTGGTACTGTAAAGTGTTTTGCTGAACGTTACACTACCCTACAGTTCTCTCTCACTTCCTTTATGTTGCTCATGGGCCGAATCCAATTTCTGCTTCCTGATCCTTACAAATATTTCCTTTTCCTTTTTGACTAAACTTACAATACCTGTTGTTACCCAAAGCTCCTGCACTCTGCCATCCTTATCTTTGACCCTTCCAGAAGCATGCTAGTCCTGAATTCTAACCAGCTATCATTTAAAGATTCCCACATGTATGATGTGAGCTAAGGTTGAAGGAGATTAATTATACAGTTCTCGTTACATGCACATGCAGATCAACTCTTTGAGTGATTATGTAGGAAATTTGAAGTTAATAACTCAATTCCTTCCACCTTAGGTGACGAACTTATCAATTACCCCTGCTGTGGACACTTTTTGGAGGTCCAAGGTCTGTTTGATCCACAATTGCTGGACTAATTGTGTAAATGTAGGAAGGGACTATGTTGAAAAGTAAATGTGCTAGGTTTTCTAAAATTTACTCCTTCTACCTTAGGCCACGAACTTATCAATTACCCTTCGTATATTGTTTCAAGAATCCCTCCTGGATGCTCTTAACAAATTCTCTCCCATCTAAGCCCACAGAATTAAACAAGTTCCAGTCAATACTGGGGAAGTTAAAAATACCTACTCTATCATCTTTCCATTATGTGCCTTCACCATGTGCCTGCATATTTAGTCCTCTAGATCCTCTCTTGACTATTCAGAAGCCAATAATATAACCCCATCATTGTGATTGCACCTTCCTTAACTCTGTGTCTTACCCATATGGCTTCATTGGATGAGCCCTCCAAGATGTCCACCCGGAGTGCAGCTGTGACTTTCTCCCTGATTAGTAATACAACTTTCCCATCTCTTCTAAATCCCTGCCTATGAGGTGCCCGTCTGGCTCCTCTTACAATCAATTTTCTGTAAAGGTTACAATATCATTGCTCAGGGACTAATCTAGGCCCTAAGCTTACCTGCTTTAGCTTTTATGCTCCTTGCATTGAAATAAATATTCGTTAAACCATTAGCCCCATCACATACATTAGCATGAGCATATCTGTTCTTTCTATCAGCCTTACTTAAGCTAACATTTATCTTCCCCTCAATCATTCCACCTACTGACCGACTGATTTGACTTCTGGATGCAACTAATTTGCTTCAGTTCATTGTTCTCTTTGCTTCCTCAGTTCTCCAGTATTTCTGGTGAGTTTTTGAGTTGTCTTTGTTGGGTTATACACAAAGTAATTGCCATGTCCTTCTTCTTCATTCTAAATTCTAACTATCTACCTTCAAGGGACCAATACCTACGGAGATCTTCATTTTAAATGGGTCCTGAAGATGTTCCAGTCTATTTTCATATTTCTTGTCAGTTTACTCTTTTGTCCTATCTTCCCTTTTGTTATCAATTTAATGGTCCACGTTGTTGAATTCGAATATGCTTCCATTCGTCTGGCAACTGGTCTTTTTAACATAATGCTATCTTGATTGCAATGGTATAGAGAGTTCAGTCTGCGTTTGTAGAGGGGGGTTATTGGATGCCATGGTGGGAGTAGTGAATTGAATGATAGATGGTGTTCTGGCTTGGCTTTTAAAACTTTGTTAGTCACAGGCAAGGTCCTAGATGGTTGGAGGACAACAAACATAGTGTCTTTATTCAGGAAAGGCAGCAAGAATAAACTAGGTAATTGCAGACCAATGAATAAAAGGAAAGTTATGAGAGTGCAGTAAAGATTCATCAAAATGTCACCTGAGATGAACTAATATAAGTTTTCTTCGAGTGCAAGAGGCTGAAGGGTGGCCTGGTTGAGGCACACAAAATTATGAGGAATATCGATAGTTGAAACATTTTTCCATTACAGAAGTGTGTAAAACAGTAGAGATAAATTTAATGTAAATGAGAATCTGAGGAAAAAGATTTTGACTCCCAACATTTAATATATAGACAAATACTGCAATCACCAGGACATAAAAGGTTTCAACACAAGTGCTGGAAAATCAGATTAATTTCTTGTTTGTTCAATAGTCAGCATGAAGATAGTTGGCTAAAGGAGCTAGTTCTGGACAAAATGACTATGCTAATATAATAATAGGGAGGGTCAGTAGGTGACAACAGTAGTGATGGTCAGTGGATGCAATATCAAAGAGTGCTAAAATGGAGAGATTTAAGTGGGTGCAATGGTTAGGTAAGGAATGCAGTTCAGTAAGTCCAAAGGTATCAGGTCAATGACAATTGCAGTGCAGTGATAACAAAGATATAATTAGTGTGTGGAGATTGAAAGCATTCTGTGAGATCATTTGGAAGGCTCTGGGGCAGATAGTGCTAAAAAGGGGGTAATGGTAGGTGGCAATGCTGGATAGTATTTAGTGAGAGGCAACAATGGAGAGCTCAGTAACTCCAACAAAGGATGGTGTTCCAAAGGGCAATAGAAATAAATTCTATAAGACCATAAACCATGAGACAAAAAGACAAAGGAGCAGAATTAGGCCATTTGGCCCATCAAGTCTGCTCCACCATGCAATCATGGCTAATTTAGTATCCCTGTTATTCCCACTCCCCTGCCTTTTCCCTGTGACCTTGGATGCCCTGACTAATCAGGAACCTATCAAGTTCCATTTTAAATATACCTCATGACTTGGCCTCTACAGTCATCTGTGTTTTGTGTTCAATATTTTAGTAATATTTGAATAATATTGTAAATATATTGTTTGATTAAGCATTATTGTTCATTTAAGTAATTCATTATAGGTTCTATGTAAAAATCCATGAGTTGCATACGTCATGACGCTGCCTTGGGATACACACACATCTTGCTGAAAGTTAAACAAAGAATGTACATGAGTTACATGAATTATCTCCCAGCTCCCTTGTTTTCCTTTCAATTAGTTTTCATATTTTGGAGTTACAAAATATACCAGTCTGTGGCAATGAATTTCACAGATTCAACACCCTCTGGTTAAAGAAATTCCTCCTCATCTCTGTTCTAAAGGTCATCCTTCTATTCTTCTGCGTTGTGCTCTCTGGTTCTAGACTCCCCCACTGGAGGAAATATCTTCTCCACATCCAATCTATCTAGACCTTTCAATATTTGATAGGTTTCAATGAGAATTTCCACCACCCCACCCACCTCACACCCATTCTTCCAAACTCCAGCAACTACAAGCCCACAGAATAAAATGATAATCAAACTTTAACTCTTTCATTCCAGGATCACTCCCGTAAACCTCCTCTGGACATTCTCCAATGCCCGGACATCCTCTCTTAGATAAGGGGCTAAAAACTGCAAACAATATTTGCAATTTTCCAGTCCTCTGGAGCCATTCCAGAATCTAGTGATTCTTGAAAGATCATTATGATCTCCACAATCTCTTCAGCCACCTCTTTCAGAACTCTGGGGTGTGGTTCATCTAGTCCAGATGATTTTTCTAACTTCGAACCTTTCAGCTTACAAATCACCTTCTCCTTTGTATTAGCATCTTCACTCACTTCTGTCCCCTAACACTCCTGAATTTCTGGCATATTATTTATGTCTTCCACAGTGAAGACTGACACAAGATTCTTACTGAGTTCATCCACCATTTTTGTTCTCCATTACTATCTCTCCGATGTCATTTTCCAGCTGCCCAATATCTCCTTATGCCTCTCTGTTACTCTTCATGCATCTGAATAAAAATGGTACTTTATTTCTATTATTCGGCTCCCCTTCATATTTGATCTTTTCTCCCTGTATTGCTCTTGTAATTGCATTCTATTGGTTTTTAAGTCTTTTGTCTTTTTATTGCTGGAGTTTCTTAATCTAACCACAAGGATTATAAGTATTCTAATCCTATGTCACCTCTTTCTAAGGATTTGATATCATGTTTTCCCAATGGAGCCATGCCATTCCCTCTGCCCACCTGCCTGCCTTTCAATAAAATGTGTATCTTTGGATGTTAAGCTCCCAACTGTGATAATCTTTCAGCCATGACTGAGTGATCTTACCTCCCAATTTCAAACTACGCTACAAGATCACCTAACTTTTTCCATATAATATGCACATTCAAATATAACAACTTCTACCCTGTATTCATCACACTTGTCAATTTTGCCTCCATGTTACCAGAAGTTAAGTACTATTTCCTTTCGAAATGTTCTGTCTTATTACTTATTCTGGAGACTTTTGTAACCTCTCCTGCACAAGCCTTCCCTTTTACTTTATCCTCATTTTCCCAAGCTGTTGAACAATTCAACCCCCCCCCCATTACCTAGTTTAGTGTAGTTATTGGGTGCAATCCTGGAAAGAGTTCAGGTGGTGAAATGATAGTTGTGATTCAATATGTGTAATAATATTGAACATCCAATAGTGTAATGAAATGGTCCAATCATAGAGTGAGTTCAATTTGCAGCAATGATGCAATTGGTTAAGGTATGGAATAATAGAGGGAGCTCAACATTAAAGATAAAAATGGAGTAGCAGAGAAAACTAGGGGCTCAATGTTAGTCCAGTGTTCAGTGACTCTCTATGGGACAAGTAAGAATATATTTGATCAATGGCATCGACAAAAGGTAGGGAGTGTTAACTACTAAATGCAAGCAGGCTTTTTCCACCGAGGTTGAGTGGGACTACAACTAAAGGTCATGGTTTAAGGGTGAAAGGTGAAAAGTTTAAGGGAACATGAGGGGAATCTCCTTCACTCAGAGGTTCATGGAAGTGTGGAACATGCTGCCAGTGCAAGTAGTACATAAGAGCCTGATCTCAACACTTAAGAGAAGTTTGTATAGATATTTGAATTGTAAGGGTGTGGAGGGGAGGGCTAGGGTCCCAGCGCAGGTCAATGGGAGTAGGCAGTTTAAAAGGCCAGCACAGACCAGATGGACCAAAGGGCCTGTTTCTGTGCTGTACCTTTCTATGACTCTAAGGATGAAATACTGGAGAGTCTTCAGTAAGTGGTAACATAAAGAGAGTTGAGTGGAAGGTAATGATAGAGGAAACAATTGGATACAATTAGAGGGAGAGTAACTTAGTAAAATGGTAAGGCCATTTAGTTGGTCATTGATAACGAGAATTCAATGAATGGTAATGTGCGTGCTCAGTGGATGTCAATGAAAAGAGAAGTTCAATACAGTGAGTTATTGGTGCAACGTTGGAGGGCAGTTTTCAATGAGTAGCAATTGCAGAGGGAATCTGTAACCACGAAGTAACAGTGGTAGTGAAAGCTTAATAGATGCATTGACCGTGAGAGTTCTGAGTGTGGGAATGTTTGCGCACAGAAGCAAATTCTTCGGCCCTATCCATCCATGCCAACCAAGGTGTTTTCCTGAGCCAGTCCCATCTGTCTGTGCTTGGCCCATAATCCTCTAAACCCTTCCTTGCTTTATTTTGCAGTGACAAAGGTGCAGAATGAATTGTAGTGAAAGCATAAAATAGAAAAGGTTGGCATTCTGGTTGTATACAGAATTCTGAGTGATGGTCTGGGAGTGAAAACTGATGGAATCTTCTGAATCATAGAATGGCAACCTGAACTGCTCCAGACTATATTGCCAGCATGTGTCCTATACAGGACGACAGAAAATTGGAATGCCATGAAAGGAGCAATTTAAGTGATTTGGAGGAAAAGGTATCAGATTTAGTTGACACAACAAAGCAAGGGGAATGCAGAGAAAAACTCCACATATATCTTACCATCTGAGAATGTTCCCACATGTCCTTCATTACAGCTTGTTGTCCACGAAAAGGAACCAGAGGAGAAAATAAAAATGAGAGCTGGGAGTTTTGTCCTGGAGCCCCACCCATTCAGGTCTAGAGCTGAGTTAAAATCAATGTCATCTTTGCCAACACACATGTATCATTTTCCCTGCTATTTTCTTTATATGGCTAACATTATCTCTTCCTAAATTTTGGGTTACCTTCCTCCCTGAAGATCACAGAAATTTAGGCCTGTGACAATTTATGTTGTTATTCATTTAGTACGTTGCTTTCGATCCCAGGGGAACATGGGTTTGTGCCTCTGGTGGACTGTGTCCTCTCCAGGGTGCAAGCCTGGGCGGGAAGATTTGAAGAACCGGCTGTTGCCCGGGTAACGGGTTCCCCCTCTCCATGTCATTGATGTAGTCCAAGGGAAGGGCAAACGCCGATACAGCTTGGCACCAGTGTCGTCACAGAGGTTACCAGAGTGAAGTTGTGAACAACATCAAACTGCCTTAGGGACCCGGGGTCCGGATTTCTTCCTTGGGGTTTACTCCCAAAGCCTTTCCTATGGGTGGGTTTGGCTGCAAGGTAGAGGATTATTCATTTATCTGTTTCCAATATTGGAACATGATAACACTTGAAATCATTTCATTAGCTATAAAGTGCATCAGAACATCATGGGACCATGAAGCAAACACACTTTTTAAATTCAACTGAAAGATTTTATTCCTTTCTTGTAGAAGATGTGCTGTCAATCTTACTTCTCTTGCCTGTCAGTTAAATTTAATCTTCAGTGGAAGTTCAAAAATGATGAGGTTGGGATATAATTCTTATTTCTAAGAGTATAATTTTATAACATTATAGCTACTGAAACAGCTTTAGGTCATCTTTAAGTTCAGATTGTACACAAATATCGAAAAGCTAAAACCCCAACTGCAAAATACTATCCCGTTTGGTTGAAACATAAGTGCACGTTTGCCACTTATGCTATCAGTTACAATCAATCAATAATCATTAAGTTAATAGAATAAAATGCTTATATAAGTACTAAGGTACTGTGCCAAATAGTTTCAATAGGCTGGTTATGAAAAATGATCGTTAGAAGTATTTGGTACCTTTTGCTGTAAGGGAAGCTCTAAGTTCACTGTAAGTGCACTAGTTATGCAGTAAGGGGGTCACTTTTAAAGGATAATAATGAGTCTGGGTTATGTTATCAAAGATCATTAATCACACAGGCATCTGCCGATGACTTTGTTTTCTACTTGTGAAAAATTTCGATCTGGACGATCTATATCTCAACAGTTTTGTTTGATTATTGTTCAGCTGTAAAGTGTATCTGATTAATTGTTTCTGGCATCCAGTCAAAAGGCTGGAAGGCAGAGGGGCTCAGGAACAGAGCCAAGCCCTGACAGTTTGCCAGACTACAGCAGTGAAACAGAGCTCCTATTGTGCAATAGAGAAATCGGCCTGAAGTGCGCTCTGTATTTTCAGCCGTTTTTTATCTCTCCTGTGACAGTGTGAAGAGCGGAAGTGAACTGCTGGTTTCTCAAACGAAGCATGCTGTGAAAAGGGAGTGCACATTTCATCTCTGAAAACCAGATAGGTCATTAGTCTTAATCTCAAGGGCTCTGTTTGTCATTATAGGTTAGCCTCATAATAGCAAGATCCTGTTACTGCTGCCATTAACCTGTTTCCATGACCAATTGTATGTCTTATAAGGTGATTATCTTCATTAGTAATTGTCACCGTTTAGGGACTTTGAATAAATGAATATGATATTCTGAAAATAAAAAGTAGCAGTATTGATGTAACATCGTTTTGGGCATCTTTAAAAGCCAATGTTTAATTTGAATTCACAGTGGTGATATTTGCAAAGCCTTATTCATCTGAAAGCTGGAGTACTAAAAAAGTTCTTACAGAAGAATAAAATTCCATCCATATTAAATAACCATACCTGCAGGTCAGAAATTAATATGGGCTCAGAAGGTCTAAGAGTGAGGCACCTGAATCATCTGAAAAGCCACATTGTGCTATACAGTATGCTTCCAGTCATAAACCAGCATGGACATAGTGTCACAGGAAGACAAGTTGTATCCTACATTGGATTAAGGAAAACTGTAGTTTTTAAATGGCTCAACTCATTAACACAAGAAATATTTTTTGAAAATTCTAGATGACTGAAATCCATCATAATTACTAGCCTCTATCTGTGTTTTATGTGATTCATCATTGCTTGCAGTCGTGGTCATGTAAACATTCTATTTCCCATGGAGAGACTAAGCAGCCATTACTTTACTTCCTTATTGATGAGTTTGGATGAAAATGTCCTGGTGACAGCAGATCATTTGTAAATATTATTACAACAAATACAAAATGATGTAACCAGTCGAGCTCATCCCCTTGGAACAGCCCCAATCTTTGCTATTTTTATCAAGGCATAAACAAGCAGAATGCTTAAGTGTTGGTCACTGCTGATATCTGTTTCCAGCTGCTTGCTAGAGCATTGAAACAGCCAAAGTGATAGTCATATTCCATGATCCAAGTGCTTTGGCCTAGCACTTCCAACTTCTTGCCAGGACTGTTGCTGAAAATTACCCATATTTACCCGTGATAGTTTCAGTTTTCGCTGCTTACATTGGCCAAACTCAGCGGCAGCTGCAACAGTGACCTCATAATAGCCAGAGATGCAGTGATCTTAACCACTGAGCCTGTATGGGTGCAGACGTAGTAACACCCATCTAAATATATAGGGGGAAAGAAGTTTTAAATGTTCTTTATTTATGTAAATTTCTAAGTTTTAATTGATATTTTGAGTGTGTGTTTGTCGGTGTAATAAATGCAAAAAGAGTTATTTTCTAACTATTTGTAATGGGTTCTCAATATTACTGTAAGTTTACGAATGAGTAAGTCATGCTTAAACAATGAGCTATACTGATAACTTGTATCATGGGGCAGGGCCCCACACCAAACAATGCACTAGGGGCCACACCGCAACAAACAGCATGGCCCAGGCCACGTAGCCAGCAATTTTGGGAAAATGGAACTGGTCTCGCAGCAACAACCTTGCAGTCAATGTCAGTAAGACCAAAGAATTGATTGTGGACTTCAGGAAGGGTAAGACAAGAGACCACACACCAGTCCTCATAGAGCGATCAGAAGTGGAGAGAGTGAGCAATTTCAAGTTCCTGGGTGTCAATATGTCTGAGGATCTAAACTGGGCCAAATATATCGATGCAGTTAAATCAATTCTATTTCAGCAGGAGTTTGAGGACATTTAGTACTTCACCAAAGACACTGACAATTTCTACAGATGTACTGTGGAGAATATTCTAACTGGCTGTATCACCTTCTGGTATGGGGTGGGAATGGGTGTTGGAGACACTGCATAGGATCAAAATAAGCTGTAGAAAGTTATAAGCTCAGTCAGGTCCATCATAGACACTTGCTTCCCCAGCATCCAAGGAGCAATGCCCCACAAAGTTGGCAGCCATCGTTAAGGACCTCCACTGCCCAGGATATGCCAACTTCTCATTGCTACCATCAGGGAGGATGTTCAGGAACCTGAAGGCACCTGATTCAGGAACAGCTTATGCCCCTCTGCCAGCAGACTGCTGAATAGACACTGAACCCATGAACACTACCTCACTACTTGTGTACTTCTTACTGTAATTCACAGTTTTTATTATGATGTGTTGCAATGTACTGCTGCCATATAACAACAAGTTTCATGATATATGCCAGTGATATTAAAGTTGATTGTCATTCTGATTCTGTATCAAGCTCTTGCCTCAATTGCACCAATGTGTTCTCCTCTAACAGGGTAACTGAATGGCATCATTTGACCAGCTCATCTAATCACCACTGTGATACTTCCTCACGTTTCCACATCCAACATTCACCAAGATACATTCATTGTCCTCCTGCTATTTCTACTTGTTCTAAAATATCTTAGACATAGAATATACCAGACTTGGGATTGGGTTTGACAGGTGCTGTGCAAAACCCAACCCACAACTTCATCTTCTCTGCAAAATCTTTGTGCTGTCAGTTTGAATAACTGGTTGTGGATTAGATAACTATTGAAAAGGGGTGCTTTGTAACTTATAGTGGCAAAAAATTACTGTTAATTATAGACTACATATTCATAGCAGACAAACAATTGAAAACCATTTCTGTAGTAATAATAGATAATACTAAAACCAAATCTTCAGCACTGGTAAGATATCATTCCAAAATATGAAAAGTTCAGTTTCCAAATATGTATCCTAAAAAGAGTCTAAATTATTCTATGACTGATATCTCTTAACAGTGTAATTAATTATGGAGCAGTACAGTAGAACTGCAGTTACCATAATGCTGTACAGCATCAGCCACCCAGTTACAATTCTGCCTCTGTCTATAGGGAGTCTGTACGTTCCCCCATAACCATGTGGGTTTCCTCCAGGTGCTCAGGTTTCCTCCCACATTCCAAAGATATACGGGTTAGTAGGTTAATTGATCATGGAGGTATAATTGGGTGGGGTGGGTTTATTGGACTGGAAGGCTCTGTCACCCTGCTGTATCTTTAAATAAAATAAAATTAAAATAATTAATTTTAAATCATTTTGCAGAGATACCTTTTATCATTCTTACGGAAAATGGATCTGTACAGGTTTAGTATAAGACCTTGACTTTTATCCCTCTGCAGAAGATTCCCAAAATCTTATTGACCTATTAGCGATTTTCCTATTTCTTTTTTAGAACCTCTGATTCTTTTGTTCTCCTCTTTCAGTTCAACAGATTTTCAAGGATCATGCAGGCATTGGTCTTTTTCCTTCTTAACAAAGAATAATTGTCAAAATGCAGCTCACATCAATCACTTCCCAATAGTATTCCTGTTTTACATGTTTATTAAAATCTTGCTGTATTTTTCTGCCGAATTGCTTTGTATAGGCTACACATGATCTGCTCTACACCACCACATCTACATATTTAATGTCTTCCAGAAGTTTTGATATAAAATTTTTGAACGCCGAATCCAAATCATTCAAAATCGTTTTTGCAAATACTGAACCCAGTGGTGCTCAACGTGATGTTTGTTGAATATATACCATCTTCCATTGTTGTTTGCCTTAACTTTCGGTTCATTTTCTGTTTTGCTATCCATTTTGTTACTTCCCCCAGAAACTAATACATGTGCTATGTCCTTGATCATTATGCTACAGATCATTCATTGTAGTTAGCCCAGTCTGGCTTTCCCTTCTGGGATTTATCCCGACTATTCAGTATTATATTTTCATTTTATAGATGTTTTCCTGTTAAGGTTTGGAGCAAGTATTCTGCTCAGTTTCCTACTACTGGTCTGCAGCTTCCTGGACTTGTTCTGCCTCCTCTTTCATGGATGGAAGTTATACTTGCTGTAGAACAAAAGGATCTGGGAATAGAGATCCATAATTCATTGAAAATGGAATCACAGTTAGATAGGGTCATAAAGAAAGCTTTCGGCTCATTGGCCTTCATAGATCAATGCACTGAGTACAGGAGATGGAATGTTATGTTGAAGCTGTATAAAATGTTGGTGAGGCCTATTGTGGAGTACTGTATGCAGGTTTTTTTTAATCATACCTACAGGAAATATGTAAATAAGGTTGAACAAGTACAGAGAAAATGTACAAAGATGTTGTTGGATCTGAAGGACCTGAGTTATAAGGAAAGACTGAATAGATTACGTCTTTATTCCTTGGAATGTAGAAGACTGAGGGGAGATTTGATAGAGGTATACAACATTATGAGTACAGATAGGGTAAATCCAAGCAGACATTTTCCACTGAGGTGACATGGGACTACAAATAGAAGTCATGGAATAAGGGTGAAATCTGAAAAGTTTAAGGGGAACAAGAGGGGAAACTTCTTCACTCTTAGTGTCGAGAGTGTGTGGAACAAGCTGACAGTGCAGGTGATGCAGGCACGCCTGATTTCAACATTTGAGAGAAATTTGGATAAGTAAGTGGGTGGTGGGGTAGGGTATGATGGTGTAGGTCGATGGGAGTAGGCATTTTAAACTGTTCATCATGGACTAGATGGGCCAAAGGGTCTGTTTCTGACTCTATGGCCTAGTGCTAGTTTAATGGCCCCATTGCCTTTCCTAAAGTACTGCTCATTGTGTTTAGCACCCCCTTCCTAATGTATTTTAATTTGTATAGATATATCAAACCAGATTTCATCCTCTCTTTTATTAATTACTTTAAAATTAACAGTCCTCTTCCTGTCATAAAATCTCATTGCTGTTAAGTCTATGAAGGAACTTACCACTTACCACTTCAGAACATCTGAAAATGCTTTATTAGTAAATTAAGTGAAGGGTAAACAGTATTTTAAGAAACTGCACATATATCTTGGTTGTCGAAACCCTGTCCAGATTTGTCGTTCTCTGGGAGTCTGTAGAATTTTATCTTTCTTGATGACGGCTGCCCTGCATTTTCTCATTCCTTTTTTAGTTGCTTTTTTTTCATTTCACATACAAGGGTGACACTTGCACACTTTGTCAGTTTGTATTGAAAATGTGTTTTCTTAGGGTTGATGTAGCGAGGTTCAAGCGAACAGAAATTAACAGAAGTGGCATCATTACCTGGGGGGGGGGGGGGTCAACAAGGAGGAAAAACCACGTCCACTCAGTTAGGATTTCACCCGTGGCTGAGAAAGCCAGGTATTCAGAATGAATGAGGACTACTCCAAAACTCTCCACCCTGCCTAAAGGAACAAATTCAGAACTCTTATTATGACACTTCCATGTTTAAATGCTTTTTGAGCTCATGGCAAATTGTTATGTTAGCTCAGGGAAAAGGTACATATAAGATTTGCTCTTTCCATTGGGATAAGCATTTATCCACTAGCAATCCGAGGGACTATTTCACATGTTACCCCTTTCATGCCTATCCTCTATACACCATACACTTCGCTGCCTAAAATACTATATAAAGTTACATTTAAGTTGTTTGACAGATGTAATATATAAATTAGGCTTCATGTAGCTCTGCAGTATTTCCCAGCCATTTCTCTTCCTCTGCTTCCAGTTAAATTGGCATATTATGGATCATTACTTGAAGCATTTCTGTTTTTCTTTCGGCATTTGCAGTCTGCTTTGCTGTATGAACAATATTCTCTGCTTCCATGTAAAACTTAAGATGTTTTATAGTTTTTATTATTCTTCATATTACTGATGAAAGTGATCTTACATTTGTGTAAGGTTCCATGAATCACCTTGAAATATTGACCAGTAATAAAAAGCCTGGCTTACAATCATTCTCCATCAGCATGTAAGTAATCACGATGAAATAGTATTTTTCTTTCAGAAAAAGGAAACATGTTAACCTTGTGGAGATTACCAAAAAGAATCAAAGCCCTTTTTGACAGAGAACTAATTGGCCATAATTCGTAAGGCCATAAGACCATAAGACATTGGAGCAGAATTAGGCGATTTGGCCCACAAGTCTGATCTGCCATTCAATCGTGGCTGATCCTTTTATCGTGTCCTCAGTCCCACTGCCCAGCCTTCTCCCCATAACCTCTGATGGCATGGCGAATCAAGAACCTATCAATCCCCACCTTAAATAACCCAATGACCTGGCCTCCACAGCTGCCTGTTTTAACAAGTTCCACAAATTCATCACCCTCTGAAAGAAGGCATTTCTCCACATCTCTGTTTTAAATGGGCACTCATCTATCCTGACGCTGTGCCCTCTTGTCCTAGAGCCCCCCACCAAGGGAAACATCCTTTTCATATATGCTCTTTCTAGGCCTTTCAACATTCAGAAAGTTTCAATGAGATCTCCTCTCATCTTTCTAAATTCCAGCAAGTACAGAGCAGGAGCTATCAAACATTTCTTGTATGATAAACCTTTCATACAAGGAATATTTGATGGCTTCTGCTCTGTACAAGCTGGAATTTAGAAATCATCCTTGTGAATCTTCTCTGAACCCTCTCCAATACCAGCATATCTTTTCTGTTCACAATACTCAAGGTGAGGCCTCACTAGTGCCTTATAAAACCTCAGTATCATATCCTTGCTCTTGTACTCTAGACCTCTTGAAATGAATGCTAACATTATATTTGCCTTCCTCACCACCGACTCAGCCTGCAAGTTAACCTGTAAGGTGTTCTCCACAAGGACTCTCAAGTCCCTTAGCATCTCAGATTTTTGGATTTTCTTCCCCTTTAGAAAAAAGTCTGCACATTTATTTGTTCTACCAAAATACATGAACGCGCATTTTCTAACATTGTATTTCAGCTGTCACTTTCTTGTCCATTCTCCTAATCTGTAAGTCCTTCTTCAACCTTCCTGTTTCCTCAACCCTAACTGTCACTCCACCAGACTTCATATCATCTACAAACATGGCTACAAAGTCATCATCTAAATCATTGATATACAGCATTAAAAGAAAAGATCCGAACACAGAACCCTGCAGAACACCACTAATTATTTCAGTCAATCAGAAAAGGGTCCTTTGATTCCCACATGCTGTCTCCTACCAATCAGTCAGTGCTCTACTTTCCTGTAATACCATGGGCTCTGAATCTGGTAAGCAGCCTCACGTGTGGCATCTTGTCAAAGGCCTTCTGAAAGTCCAAATATACAACATCCACTGCATCCACTTTATTTATCCTACTTGTAATCTCCTCAAAGAATTTCAACAGGTTCATCAGGCAAGAATTTCCCTTAAGAAATAAAGCTGAAATTGGTTAAATAAATTTGAAAGTGGTTAAGAAAACCATGCTGACTTTGTCCTATCTTGTCCTGTGTGATGAAGTACTCCATAACCACATCCTTAACAATTGACTCCAACATCTTCACAACTGCTGAGGTCAGGGTAACTGGTCTATAATTTCCTTTCTGCTGCTTCCCTCCTTTCTTAAAAAATGGAGCGACGTTTGCAATTTTCCAGTCCTCCAGAACCATGCCAGAGTCTAAAGATTCCTGTATAGTTCGATAATTTAGTATAATATAGTCCTATAATTACAGTTGAATTTCAGATTAAATATGTTGTAGCTCTATATCATTTAATACTTGTTTATGCACCACAGGGAATAAATCCTTACAAATGTGTCTTATAGTTATAATTATCCTGGTTACCAAGAACAATCACTGGAGGCTGCAGGTTTACAATGGGAGGGCTCGTATGAGATTTGCTTTGGAATCTATTGATACTTGCACAACAATGCTTTATCAAACAATGTACCATCAACTTCTAGTTAAGTAAAACAACTTTTTTTTTCTCTTCTGCTTGCAATACAATCAGTATTCTCTTGCCTATGTATCTACCATGTTGGGAAATAAACTTTCCATAGAAATGCATCTTCACAAAATACGGGATTCAAAGTGAAAGCGGTTCTCTATAATGGAAAATCATGATACAGATAGTTTTCTGGAATGCAACCCCTCCATAAATGGATACATAAATAGATACACTGAGATTTCTTTCATAAATTGAAGTACAGCAGTATATTTTCAATGCAAGCTGGTTCTTGTGAGAAGACATTTAAAAGGCCAAACCACTATAATAGCTTGGACAAAAAAATTGCTTATATTCTGACAACCTAACATCCTTCAGAAAATACAAGGAAAGTCTGCTGATGCACTGAGACCATTTGTTCATCTTTTGAAAGCCAATAAATCTGCTGTTGATAGAACATGCAGATATTAAACAGGACTAGTTGCAAGTGATTGGCAGAATGGGGAGTAGTGATTTTTATAAGTGTCTTTTAATCCTCCCAATTGTTGATCCTCTATGGATTTTGACAGACAAAATGCTGGAGGAATTCAGCAGGTCAGGCAGCGTCTGTGGAAATGAATGAATAGTCAACTTTTCAGACTGAGAACCTTCAGCAAGACTGGAAAAAAGGGAGAAGTTGACAGAATAAAAACGTGAAGAGTTAGAAGATGTTAGGTGAAACCCGGTGGGTGAGGGACAGGGAGGGATGAAGTAAGAAGCTGGGAGGTGATAGGCAGAAAAGGCAAAGGACTGGGGAAGAGGGAATCTGATGGGAGAGGAAAAAGCTCTCTGATAGGAGAAATGGAAGGAGGAGGGGCACCACAGGGAGTTGATTGGCAGATGAGGAAAAGTGGTGAGAAGTCAATGTAGGGAATAGAAGATAAGGAAAAGGGAATGGGAAAAAAATTGCAGGAAAGAGAAATTGTTCATCTCATCAGGTTGGAGGCGACTGAGATGGAATATGAAGTGTTGCTCTTCCACTCTAAGACTGGCCTCTTCGTGGCAGAAAAGGAGGCCATGGATTGACATGATGGAATGGGAACTGAGAGAGGAAAATTCCACTTTTTGCAGATGGAGCAGTGGTGCTCGACAAAGCAGTCCCATAATTTATGTTGGGTCTCACCGATATAGAGGAGGCCACATTGCTAGCATCGGACACAATATATGACCCAGTGAAGTTTTTCCTCACCGGGAAGAACTGGTTGGGACCCTGAGTGGAGGTGAGGGGGGAGGTGAATGGGCAGGGGTAACATTTTTGTCGCTGGCTGGGATAAATGTCAGGAGTGAAACCGGCGGGAGGGATGAATGGAAAAGGGAATCAGTCTCTGTGGAAAGCAGAGTGTGGGGAGGGAGGAAGGTAAAGATGTGTTTGATGGTAGGGCCCTGATGAAGATGACAGAAGTTGTGAAGAATAATGTGGAGGCTCATAGGTAGTACATGAGTGAGTACAGATGCCTGGACAGTAGGTGAGATTAGGGTGAGGGCAGCATCAATGGTGAAGGAAGTGACACCCTGTTCTTTGAAGAAAGAGGGCACCTCTGATGTCTGGAAAGGAAAACTTCATCCTGGGAACAGAGGTAGCAGAGACAAAGCAACAGAGGAAAGTGAATAGCATTTTTACAGGAGACAGTGTGGGAAGAGGTATGGTCAAGATAGCCATGGGAATCAGTAGGTTTATAGAAGATACTGGTTTGCCTCCAGAGATGGAGACAGAGAGATCAAGACAGGGGAGAGAGTCGTCAGAAAGAGAACAAGTGAATTTAACAGCAGGGCGGAAGTTAGAGGCAAACTTGATGAAATTGATTAGCTCAGCATGGGTGCATGAAGCAGCACCAACGTAGCGTAGGAGATGGGGAGCATAACCGATGGGTGGGGGTGCTTGGGACTTGAACTGTTGCACGTAGCCAACAAAAAGACAGCCCTAGCTAGGGCTCATGCAGGGGCCCATGGCGACCCCTTGAGATTGGAGAAAGTTTCAGAAGCTGCAGGAAAAATTGTTAAGGATAAGGACCAGTTCTGCCAGACAGAGGGGGATGGTGATGAAGGGGGAGCCAATGGGTCTGTTGTTGAGAAAGAAGTAGAAACATTAAGGCCATCTTGATGGGGGATAGAATTGTATAAGGACTAAATTTTCATAGTGAAAATGAAGTGGTCAGGCCCAGGGAATTGAAAGTTGTTGAGGAGATCGAGAGCACGTGAAGTATCGCAGATGTAGGTGGGAAGAGAGTGAATCTGGAAGGATAGAATAGAGTCAATGTGTATGGACATGAATTCAGTGGGGCAGGAGCACGCAGAGACAATGGACCTACCCAGACAGTCAGGTCTGTGGATCTTGGGTGGAAGGTAGAAGTGAGCAGGATGGAGTAGGACAACTATGAGGTTGGTGGCAGTAGACGGGAGACTGCCAGAGTTGATGAGGTTAGTGATGTTGTGGAACACAGTGGCCCAATGGTCCAGGGAGGAGCCCTTTTGAAGGGATAAGGAGGAGGAGATATGAGAGTTGCTGCTTGGCCTCTGTAGGAAGAGATTAGTCCACCACACTGCAACAGTACCCGCTTTGCCCGTGGGTTTGATGGTGAGGATGGGATTGGTGCAGATTGGAGGGCAGTGCTTTCATAAGACCACAAGGAATAGGAGCAGAATTAAGCTATTTGCCTATTGAGTCTTCTCCGCTATTCAATCATATCTGATTTATTATCCCCCTCAACCACATTCTCCTGCCTTCTTCTCATAATCCTTTGACTCCCTGATTAATCAAGTACCTATCAATCTTCACCTTAAGTCTACCCAATGAACTGGCCTACGCAGCTGTCAGTGGCAAAGAAATACATAGATTCATCACCCTCTAGCTAAATAAATCATTCCTTATCTCTGTTCTAAATGAACATCCCTTAAGTCTGAAGTTGTGTCCTTTAGTTCTAAACTCAACCACCATATGAAACATCCTGCTCAGATCCACTCCGTTTAGGCCTTTCTACATTGAATAGGTTTCTATGAATTTGATTTGTTCTCCAAACCAGGCAACATCCTGGTAAATCTCCTCTGCACCTTCTCCATCGTTTCCACATCCTTCCTATTATGAAGTGACCAGAATTGAACACAATACTCTAAGTGCAGTCTCACCAGAGATTTGTAGAGTTGCAACATGACCTCTCTACTCTTGAACTCAATACCCCTGTTAATGAAGCCTAGCATCCCATAGGCTTTCTTAACTACCCTATCAACCTGTGCAGTGACCTTGAGGGATGTATGGATTTGAACCCCAAGGTCCCTTTGTTCATCCACACTCTTAAGTAACTGACCATTAATCCTGTACTCAGTCTTCTGGTATGTCCTTCCAAAATGCATCACCTCACACTTGTCCGCATTGAACTCCATCTGCCATTTTTCTGCCCAACTCTGCAACCTGTCTATATCCTCTTGTAACCTTTGACAACCTACAGCTCCATCCACAACTCCTCCAATCGTCGTGTCATCCGCAAACTTACTCACCCATCCTTCTGCCTCTACATCCAGGTCATTTATAAAAATCACAAATAGCAGGGGTCCCAGGACAGATCCCTGCAGCACTCCACTAGTCACCGACCTCCAGGCAGAATACTTTCCTTCCACAACTACCCTCTGCTTTCTTCCTTTCAGCCAATTTTTTATCCAAAACGGCCAAGGTTCCACTTATCCCATGCCTCATGACTTTCTGGATGAGACTCTCATGAGGGACATTGTTAAATGCTTTGCTAAAGTCCATGTAGACTACATTCACTGCTCTACACAAAGCCATGTTGACTATCCATGAGTAGACTCACCGGTCTATAGTTCCCAGGTTTCTCCCTATTACCTTTTTTAAACAAGGGAACTACATTTGCCAATCTCCAGTCCTCTGGCACTTGCCCTGCAGCCAAAGATGATTCAAAGATATTAGCTAATGCTCCTGCGATCTCTTCTCTCAATTCCTACAACAACTTGGGGTGTATTATATCCGGCCCTGGGGATTTATCAATCTTAATGTTTTTAAGAAGATCCAGCATTTCTTCTTCTTTAATCTCCATATTGTCCAGCACACAGGTCCGCTCTACTTCAACCTCATCCTAATCAAGATCCTTTTCACTTGTGAGTACTGAAACAAAGTATTCATTTAGGACCTCCCCAACCTCCTCCGCCTCCAGGCACATGTTGCGCTCTTTATTCTTTAGTGGTCCCACCTTCGTTCTCATCATCCTCCTATTCTTCACATACGCATAGAATGCCTTAAGGTTCTCCCTAATCCTACATGCCAAGGCCTTCTCATGTCCCCCTCAAGCTCTCCTAAGTCCTTTCTTTAGCTCCTTCCTGGCTTCCCTATATTTCTCATAAGCCCCTCCTACTTCCTGCTGCTTATATCTAATATATGCTTCCTTTTTCCTCTTGACGAGTTGCCTCACGTTTCATCAGCCACGGTTCACTTTTCCTACCATTTTTTCTTTGCCTCAGTGGGACAAACCTATCCTGAACCCAGCTCAAGTGGTCCCTAAACTTCTTCCACGTTACTTCTGTGCTTTCCCCTTTGAACATCTGTTTCCAATTTACTCTCGCTAGTTCCTGCCTCATCCCTTCAAAGTTAGCCCTTCCCCAGTTAAGCACTTTACCATTTTGTCTGATTTTATCCCTTTCCATAGCTATGCTGAAGCTAAGGGAGTTGTGGTCACTCTCACCAAAATGCTCCCCCACCAAGAGGTCTGTCACCTGACCAGGTTCATTACCCAGAACTAGATCCAGTATAGCCCCTCCTCTCGTCAGCCGGTCCACATACTGTGTCAGGAATCTTTCTTGAACACACCTGACAAATTCAGCCCCATCAATCCCCCTTGCACTCAGGAGGTGCCAGTCAATATGAGGGAAGTTGAAATCATTCATAACTACTACCCTGTATTTCCTGCACCATTCTAAAATCTGCCTGCTTATCTGTTCCTCGGTGTTCCAAGGGCTATTTTTGGGGCCTAAAGACTATTCCCAGCACGGTGATTGATCCCTTCCTATTTCTGACTTCCACCCTGACTGAATCCATGAACTTAAAGAGCAAACACAAGGAAATCTGCAGATGCTGGAAATTCAAACAACAACACACACAAAATGCTGGCAGCTGCTGTGTTCTGACTCCGTGGACACTCCCTCTGCAACGTCCTCCCTTTCTATAGCTGTGATACTATCCCTGACCAGCAATGCCACTCCCCCCACTTTTCCACCTCCCATCCTATTCCTTTTAAAACACCTGAACCCTGGGACCTGCATCATCCAATCCTGCCCTTCCTCCAACCTCTCAGCAATGGCCACAACATCATAGTTCCACGTACTAATCCATGTTCTAAGTTCATCCTCATCCTAAGATGGAGGCTCTAAGGAACCAAGAGGTGATGGGCAAGCTTGAGTTACATGGGTTGGTGGGGGAGGTGAACCCTGGGCCCAGTGGCAGCAAGGAAGGTCTTGGCCTGAAGGTAGAGGTGGCCAAAGTCAGGGCTGAAGACAAAGCTAAAGGTCACAAAATTTGTGGTCCAAAGGCACTGAGGTAATTGGAATAGGAGTTGGTGATATTGAGATCTGCACACTGGAGCTGCCCAGGGTCTTGGAGCTGGAGTTGGAAATGGTGGTGTCTGAAGTTTGCCAGTGCTTCTTGGGGGGGTTTAAACTAAATTTGCAGGGGGCGGGGATCCAGAATGTGAGGGAGGATAGCGAGAGGAAGAATAAAGGACAGGTGGGGACTACACAGTTCCGGAATATTAAGTGTGTAGTAGAGGAAGGTGGGGTGGAACAATTGATAAGGAGGACTCATGAACAGAGGGATGGTCTGATGGAACAAGAAGTTAAATGCGTTGAAAGAATAAGTAAATTTAGGAAGGACAACAAAATTCTAGGGGCATATAGCCCGATGGGAGTTCAGGGAGCTGGGTTAAGCACAATAGGCAGAGAGAGGAGAAATGGGCTAAAAATTCTATAACTGAATGCACGAAGTGTCAGAAATAAGGCGGATGAGCTTGAAGCCCAGGTGCGAATGGGTAACTATGATATTGTTGGGATAACGGAGACATGGCTGCAGGGAGATCAGACCTGGGAAATGAATGTACAAGGATATACGTGCTATTGTAGGGACAGAAATGTGGGCAGAGGTGGTGGGGTGGCCCTGTTGGTGAGGAATGAGATTCAGTCCTTTGCAAGGGGGGACATAGGGTCAGGAGAAGTAGAGTCTGTGTGGATAGAACTGAGAAACAGTAATGGCAAAAGGACCCAAATGGGTGTTGTCTACAGGCGACCAAACAGTAGCATAGATATTGGGTGCAAGTTGAATAGGGAGTTAACATTGGCATGTGGTGAAGGTAATGTCTCAGTAGTTATGGGGGATTTCAACATGCAGGTGAACTGGGAGAATCAGGTTGGTGCTGGACCCCAGGGTAGGGAGTTTGTAGAGTGCCTACGGGATGCATTCTTGGAACAGCTTGTACGAGAGCCGACCAGGGACAAGACTATTCTGGATTTAGTGTTATGTAATGAACAGGATTTGATAAGCGATCTCGCAGTAAAGGAGCCATTAGGAGGTAGTGATCACAATATGATAAGCTTTTATCTGCAATTTGAGAAGGATAAGGGCAGCTCGGAGGTGTCAGTGTTGCAGTTGAACAGGGGAAACTATGGAGCCATGAGGGAGGAGCTGGCCAAAGTTGACTGGACAGATAGCCTAGCAGAAAAGACAGTGGAACAGCAATGGCAGGTATTCTTGGGAATAATGCACAAGGTGCAAAATCAGTTCATCCCCCAGAGAAGGAAGGATTCAAAGGGGGGAAAGTGGCCACAGTGGTTGACAAAAGAAGTCAGAGATTGCATAGCATTAAAAAAAAGGAAATATGATAGAGCTAAGGTGAGGGAGGACAGACGATTGGGAAGATTTTAAGGAACAACAGAACTTAACTAAAAAGACAATATGGGGAGAAAAAATGAGGGACAAATGCAAGCTAGCCAGGAATATAAAGGAAGATAGCAAAAGTTTTTTAGGTATGTGAAGAGAAAGAAGTTAGTTAAGAACAATTTTGGGCCCTTGAAGAATAAATTGGGTGAAATTATTATGGGAAACAGAGAAATGGCAGAAGAATTTAATGAGTACTTTAGATCTGTCTTCACTAGGGAAGACACAAGCAATCTCCCTGATGTATGGATGGGCCAAGGACAAAGGGTAACAGAGGAAATGAAACAGATTGACATTCGGAAGGAAACGGTGATGAGAAGACTGATGGGACTGAAGGCTGATAAATCCCCAGGTCCAGATGGTCTGCATCCTAGGGTACTAAAGGAGGTGGCCCTGGAAATTGCGGATGCATTGGTAATCATTTTCCAATGTTCCTTAGATTCAGGATCAGTTCCTGAGGATTGGAGAATGGCTAATGTTATCCCACTTTTTAAAAAAGGAAGGAGGGAGAAAACAGAGAACTATCCACCTGTCAGCCTGACATCGGTGGTGGGAAAGATGCTAGAGTCCATTATTAAGGATGAAATAGTGGCATATTTAGATAGCAGTGATAGGATTGGGCCAAGCCAGGATGGATTTACCAAGGGTAAATCATGCTTGACTAATCTATTGGAGTTTTTCGAGGATGTAACCAGGAAGTTAGATGGGGGAGATCCAGTGGATGTAGTGTACCTTGATTTTCAGAAGGCATTTGATAAAGACCCACATAGAAGATTGGTGGGTAAAATCAAAGCTCAGGGCATCGGGGGGAAGGCATTGACATGGATAGAAAACTGGTTGGCAGATAGAAAGCAAAGGGTAGCGGTGAATGGGTGTTTCTCGGAATGGCAGGTGGTGACTAGTGGGGTGCCACAGTGCTCGGTATTGGGACCACAGCTGCTTACCATTTACGTTAACAATTTGGATGAAGGCATAAAAAATAACATCAGCAAATTTGCTGACGATACTAAGCTGGGTGGCAGTGTGACATGTGATGAGGATGTTAGGAGAATTCAAGGTGACTTAGATAGGCTGGGTGAGTGGGCAGATACTTGACAGATGGCGTTTAATGTGAATAAGTGTGAGGTTATCCACTTTGGGAGTAAGAACAGGAAGGCAGATTATTATCTGAATGGTGTAGAGTTAGGTAAGGGAGATATACAAAGAGATTTCATCAGTCACTGAAGGTGAATGAGCAAGTGCAGCAGGCAGTGAAGAAGGCTAATAGAATGTTGGCCTTTATTGCAAAGGGAATTGAGTACAAGAGCAAGGAAATCCTCTTGCATTTGTACAGAGCCCTGGTGAGACCACACCTGGAGTATTGTGTACAGTTTTGGTCTCCAGGGGTAAGGAAGGACATCCTGGCTGTAGAGGAAGTGCAGCGTAGATTCACGAGGTTAATTCCTGGGACGTCTGGACTGTCTTACACAGAGAGGTTAGAGAGACTGGGCTTGTACACGCTGGAATTAAGGAAATTGAGAGGGGATCTGATTGAAACATATAAGATTATTAAGGGATTGGACAAGATAGAGGCAGGAAATATGTTCCAGATGCTGGGAGAGTCCAGTACCAGAGGGCATGGTTTGAGAATAAGGGGTAGGTCATTTAGGACAGAGTTAAGGAAAAACTTCGTCTCCCAGAGAGTTGTGGGGGTCTGGAATGCACTGCCTTGGAAGGTAGTGGAGGCCAATTCTCTGGATGCTTTCAAGAAGGAGCTAGATAGGTATCTTATGGATAGGGGAATCAAGGGATATGGGGACAAGGCAGGAACCGGGTATTGATAGTAATTGATCAGCCATGATCTCAAAATGGCGGTGCAGGCTCAAAGGGCCGAATGGTCTACTTCTGCACCTATTGTCTTTTGTACTCAGGAGCCATGAGATTGAGTTGCTGTCCAAGTGGGAAATGTCAGGAGATGGATGATCTTCCAATCCACGCTGGACACAAGGAGAGCAGAAAGCTGACTGTTTCAAGGTATGGCTCCAGCGGTGGTTGTGACATTGGAGATGTCCATGGCAGAGCAGAGGGGAGTGAGACCCAAAGCAGTGGCAGAGACTGGGACAGAGCCTGCAGTATCACTGCATAGCAGAGAGGGTAGCGTGTAGAAGTCAGAGGGAGAAGAAGTCATTGAATACAAGTACCTGGGTTCCTCAGTTGTTCCAAACTGGGGGACCTGAAAACAGAGCTGGAAGCCACATGGAACATGATGACAACAAAGACAAGTTCACAGATTCATAGATGTGGTTGAGCACATTGTGGAATAGTTGGAAGGAACAGGAGGGAGCAGTGAAAAAGGGTCTCAGTGAACTCTCTTCTAAGAGAAGTTTTAAATTTCTTCAGTAGGGGCCCAATACATCAACTGTACTGTTCCATAGATGCTGCCTGGCCTGCTGAGTTCCTCCAGCAGTTTATGCATCTTGCTTTAATCTCACAGTCCTTCTTGCTATGCTCATGGCTATTGCTCACTAGGATCATTGTAGACTTTGCAGGATCCATTATCAATGTTAATCAGTTCATTCCACTTTTCAATGACTTCAAGTTCCCTGGTCCTGATTGTCTCATTTTCACCATGGACATCTGGTCCCTATACACCTCCATCCCCCATCAGGAGGGCCTTAAAGCTCTCCACTTCTTTCTAGACAACAGACCCTATCTGTTCCCCTTTACCACCACTCTCCTCCATCGGAGAGACCTTGCTGTCAATAATTTCTCCTTCAGCTCCTCCCACTTCCTTCAAACCATGGGTCTCGGCTCTACCTGGCTCTTTGTCGGCTACATTGAACAGTCCCAAGCCTACACTGGTATCGCTCCCCTACTTCTCCTACACTACCTCAATGACTGGGTTAGTGCTGCTTCCTGAGCTCAACAATTTCATAAACTTTGCCTCCAATTTCCACCCTGCCCTCAAATTCACCTGGCCCGTTTCCCACACATCCCTCCCCTTTCTCGATCTCCCTGTCTCCATCTCTGGAGGCAATCTATCTACTGATAACTTTTATAAACCCACTGATTCTCACAGCTACTTGGACTATACCTCTTCCCACCCTGTCACTTGTAAAAATGCCACACCCCTTCTCTCAGTTTCGCCATCTCTGCAGCATTGGCTCACAGAATGTGTCTTTTTATTGCAGATGCCCTCTTTCTTCAAAGAAAGGGGCTTCCCTTCCTCCACTATCAATGCTGCACTCACTTCCACTTCCTCCATTTCACGAACAACTGCCCTCACCACCCCAACTGTCCTCCTGCCACCCCACCAGGCATAGGTTCCCTCCCCTACACCCCCTCCCTCTACCATTTCAGGCCTCAAACAGTTCTTCTTAGGTGAGGTGACACATCACCTGTGAGTCTGCTGGGGTCATATACTGTGTCCATTGCTCCCAGCGTGGCCTGCTGTATATCTGAGAGACCTGGCGCAGACTGGGACACTGCTTCATTGAGCACCTATGATCCCTCTGCCAGAAAAAATGGGATTGTGGCAACCCACTTCCCAGCACACTCAGACCGGCTCATCAAGTGGCACGCGCCAGCTTTGAGGCCGGTCCCAAAGAGGGCGCCAAGCCTGTTTCCCCAGCAAGGAGTATAGCCCGCGCGGGGGACGGGACTGTGAATATGCGCCCCCTACAGCATTCACGTCCGGGGAGGGCAGGAACAGGAAGGCTTTAAAGTGAGGCCGCGAAGTTTGAATAAACCTCTTTTGCAACTGCAGCTCACCGACTATGTGTCATTATTTCAGCGCTGTGTGTAGCACACCACTGCAGGATTTCCCAGTGGCCACCCATTTCAATTCTACTTCCCCATTCTGGCATGCCTCCTCTACTGCCACCAAGAGGCCACACTCAGGATGGAGGAACAACACCTAATATTCTTTTTGGGTAGCCTCCAAACTGATGGTATGAACATCAATTTCTTGAATTTCTGGTAATGCACCCCCTTTACCATTCTTACATTCCCATTTCCCTTTCTCACCTTATCTCCTTACCTGCCCATCACTCGCCTCTGGTGCTATATCCTTTATAATTCTTCCATGCTCTTCTATGCTATCCTATCAAATTTTCCCTCCTCCTGCCCTCTAACTCCTTCACCAATCAACTTCGCAGGTCTTTACTTCACCCTCCCCTCCAGGATTCACCTATCACCTACCACCTTGCCCTTCATCCTCCCCTCCCCCCACCTTCTTGCTCTGACCTCATCTTTTTTTCCCAGTCCCACTGAAAGGTTTCGGCCCAAGACATTAACTGTTTCCTCTTTTCCATAGCGCTGCCTGGCTTGCTGAGTTCCTCCAGAATTTTGTGTGTGTTGCTTGGATCTGCAGATTTTCTCATGTCTGTAATTCTTCATCTAGTATACCCACCTTATCTCAATATTGCTGACTTGCTGAGAGAGCTCAGAATGCAAGACCCTAATGTGCTCACAGAAACTCTCTGGAGTTTGAGTCATGAAGGTTACACTGTTTGCATTTCCTTCCTTCCACTTTTCCCTTCAAATCAGGGTGTACATGTTTCTAACTCATTCTAGATTTCTTGTTTGATAGCTACTCAACTGGCGTGTAGCCTGCTGTGGAATGAAGTATGTTTCAAAGTTTCGAAGCTTGGTATTTTACGGGCATATTTGCTCAAAACCAAAACCAAATCGTTCAATGCCTCCTCCACCATGTAACTGACTTCTCTGCCTCCTAGTAGAAACTGGCTGGTAAAAGCAAATATGAGGATGCTTCACTCCATTGCCACTTATCTGTATCTGAAAGAATTTGAACTATGGAACAGCATCTGAGGAAACCTTGTCCTCTCTTTTGGGGGGAGAGGTGGGGGTGCAAGAGGAACAGTAAGAGTAGCAATGCATAAAATTGAGGAATTGGACCCAATGACTCAGCCAATTATGTACTATGGCTAATTTTCTGCTACAAAAGGTCTATACACTTTATTTTTCTTGATGATTCGAAGGTCCCACCAGCATACATAAAAAGCTCAACTAAACTTTGACAGGACCTTGTTAGTGTTATTGGGGAGGGTTTAAACTAGATTTGCTAGTTGTTCCTCCATCCTGAGTGTGGCCTCCTTGTGGCAGCAGTTAGTGGAACGGGGGTAAAAATAAATGATGTTAGTAGTTCATGCAAAGTCACAAATAGTAAGGTTGTGTGTGGTGGTAATAATCTTCTGAGGCGTGTATATTTCAATGCGAGTAGTATTGTGGGAAAGGCAGACGAGCTGAGGGCCTGGATTGACACGTGGAATTATGACATCATAGTCATTACTGAAACTTGGCTACAGGAGGGGCAGGACTGGCAGCTCCATGTTCCAGGGTTCCGATGTTTCAGACGTGATAGAGGCAGAGGGATGAAGGGTGGGGCTTTGCTAGTCAGGGAAATTATTACAGCAGTGCTTCGGCAGGACGGATTAGAGGGCTTGTCTACTGAAGATATATGGGTGGAGCTGAGAAACAGGAAAGGTATGACCACATTAATGGGGTTGTATTATAGATCACCCGATAATCAGTGAGAATTGACTGATAACAGGCAACAGAGAGATAACAGACAACTGCAGAAGACAGAAAGTTGTGATTGTAGGGGATTTTAATTTTCCACACATTGATTGGGACTCCCATACTGTTAAAGGTCTAGATAGGTTAGAGTTTGTAAAATGTGTTCAGGAAAGTTTTCTAAATCAATATATAGATGAACCAACTAGGGAGGATGCAATATTAGATCTCCTATTAGGCAATGAGTTAGGACAGGTGACAGAAGTGTGTGTAAAGGAACACTTTAGTTCCAGCGATCATAACGTCATTAGTTTCAACTTGATCATGGATAAAGATAGATCTGGTCCTCGGGTTGAAGCTCTAAGCTGGAAAAAGGCCAAATTTGAAATGAGAAAGGATCTAGGAGAAGATTCGGTGTTCTATTTCTAATTCAGTACAGTACTTTTATACGACATGGGGTCCTTCTATGACATACTACTCTAACTTGTGAGGTTATTTTTCTATGTAGATGTTATTAGTTATGTTATTCTTTGTTAACAACTTAGCGACACTTTTTTAAAAATATTTTTTTCCTTGTTCTTACCCATTGGCTTTCTTGGTAGGGGGTAGATTTTTTTTAATATATATATCACATTCCTTATGAATACTCTTTATAAATTTGCAGTATTAGTAATCATTTCCAGAGTACTAGTACTATATACAAATATGTTACTCAGTCCTATACAGTTCAATTTTTCTATTGTCTGTATTCTGTTAGTAATTTTATATATATATATATATATACTCTGTATTTGTTATATATTCTCATATACATTAATAAAAATACTGAACGAGAAAGGATCTAAAAAGCATAGATTGGGACAGGTTGTTCTCTGGCAAGGATGTGATTGGTAAGTGGGAGGTCTTCAAAGGAGAAATTTTGAGAGTTCAGAGTTGGTATGTTCCTGTCAGGGCTAAAGACAAAATGAATAAGGAACCTTGGTTCTCGAGGGATATTGCAACTCTGATAAAGAAGAAGAGAGAAATGTATAGGCAACAGTGAAGAAGTATGATGCTTGAGGAGTATAAAGAGAGTAAGAAAATATTTAAGAAAGAAATCAGGAGGGCTAAAAGAAGACAGGAGGTTGCTTTGGCAGTCAGGGTGAAGGATAATCCTAAGAGCTTCTACAGGTACGTTAAGAACGAAAGGATAGTAAGGGATAAAATTGGTCCTCTTGAAGATCAGAGTGGTCGGCTATGTATGGAACCAAAAGAAATGGGGGAGATATTAAATGGGTTATTTGCATCTGTATTTACTAAGGAAACTGGAATGGAGTCTATGGAAACAAGACAAACAAGTAGGGAAGTCATGGAACTTATGCAGATTAAAGAGGAGGAGGTGCTTGCTGTCTTGAGACAAATCAGAGCAGATAAATCCCCAGGACCTGACAGAATATTCTCTCAGACCTTGAAGGAGACTAGTGTTGAAATTGCAGGGACCCTGGCGGAAATATTTAAAATGTCTATATCCACGGGTCAAGTGCTGGAGGATTGGAGGATAGCTCATGTAGTTCTGTTGTTTAAAAAAGACTCAAAAAGTAAGCCGGGAAATTATAGGCTGGTATCGGTAGTAGGTAACTTATTGGAAGGAATACTAAGAGATAGGATCTACAAGTATTTGGATAGACAGGGACTTATTAGAAAAAGTCAGTATGGCCTTGTGTGTGGTAGGTCATGTTTAACCAATCTATTAGAATTTTTCGAGGAAGTTACCAGGAAAGTGGATGAAGGGAAGGCAGTGGATGTTGTATACATGGACTTCAGTAAGGCCTTTGACAAGATCCCGCATGGGAGGTTAGTTAGGAAGATTCAGTCGCTAGGTATACATGGTGAGGTAGTAAATTGGATTAGACATTGGCTCAATGGGAGAAGTCAGAGAGTGGTAGTGGAGGATTGCTACTCTGAGTGGAGGCCTGTGACTAGTGGTGTGCCACAGGGATCAGTGCTGGGTCCATTGTTATTTGTCATCTATATCAATGATCTGGATGATAATGTGGCAAATTGGATCAGCAAATTTGCTGATGATACAAAGATTGGAGGTGTAGTGGACAGTGAGGAAGGTTTTCAAAGCTTGCAGAGGGATTTGGACTAGTTAGAGGAATGGGCTAAAAAATGGCAGATGGAGTTTAATGCAGACAAGTGTGAGGTATTGCACTTTAGAAGGTCAAACCCAGGTAAAACATACAAGGTAAATGGTAGGACACTGAGGAGTGCAGTAGAACAGAGGGATCTGGGAGTACAGATACATAATTCCCTAAGAGTGACATCACAAGTAGACAGGGTCATAAAAAGAGCTTTTGGTACATTAGCCTTTATAAATCGAAGTATTGAGTATAAGAGTTGGAATGTTATGGTGAGGTTGTATAAGACATCGGTGAGACTGAATTTGGAGTATTGTGTGCAGTTTTGGTCACTGAATTACAGGAAGGAGATTAATAAGGTTGGAAGAGTGCAGAGAAGGTTTACAAGGATGTTGCCGGGACTTGAGAAACTGAGTTACAGAGAAAGGTTGAATAGGTTAGGACTTTATTCCCTGGAGCGTAGGAGAAGGAGGGGTGATTTGATAGAGGTGTATAAAATATGATGGGTATAGACAGAGTGAATGCAAGCAGGCTTTTTCCACTGAGGCTAGGGGAGAAAAAAACCAGAGGACATGGGTTAAGGGTGAAAGGGAAAAAGTTTAAAGGGAACATGGGGGGGGGGGGGTTCTTCACGCAGAGAGTGATGGGAGTGTTGAATGAGCTGCCAGATGAAGTGGTGAATGCAGGCTTACTTTTGACATTTAAGAAAAACTTGGACAGGTATATGGATGAGAGGGGTTTGGAGGGATATGGCCCAGGTGCAGGTCAGTGGGACTAGGCAGAAAAATGGTTTGGCACAGCCAAGAGGCCTGTTTCTGTGCTGTAATATTCTATGGTTCTTTGGTTCTAGGACCATCTGCAACTCTGCCAATATTTATCTCAATTGCTCATTTAATGGTACTGAGGTAAATGTTGAAACCAAAATTGATCTTGTTTTTATTAGCATTAGTGGTGAGTACAGTATTTGAACTGAGTTCCTTCATTACGTATCTACCTGTGGCTTCCTACTACAGTTGCTTCCCTTCCATTAACTGCCTCTGTACATACAGAGCTTACACACTGCTGCTTGAGGCAATGAAAGCATTTTGCAGCTGTAAACCAGTCCCATAACAATGGTAAGACATAACGTCCCCATAACCATTTATTGCACCTGTTTACACGACCCAGATTCCATAGTTCCTGCTAACAACTTGCATACCCCATTAACATTGATATGTTGCTCTGGACAAAACTCTTCTGCATTTTTGCCTTTTCCACGCCTGTGGCTACCCTGCTTGTGTGCATGGAGGCCAAATTATACACGTTTAGTAACTTGGGTTATATACGTTCACCCATTATCTCCTACAGTGTAGTCCAAAAATGCATCTAAGTCACAATGCCACAGAAGTTATTTTATAAAGCAACCAATCTGCGTCTGTGAGTCATAACTCTATGACCATATGGGTTTTCTTCAAGTTCTCTGGTTTCCACCCACATGGCAAAAACATGTGGGTTGGTAGATTAATTGACAAGTTACTGATGCACTCTGTATTACAACATTTTCCGTCTGTTTGGAACTCTTCAGCCCGGTGCCAGCCGCACTTATGCCACGCCTTGTGCTCATGGCACCAATGCTACATTGATCCACATGCACAACATTCCCTGTACTGAAGCCTATTTAACACAAATAGCACCCAGATAAGAGCTGATCAAAGCTGAGCATTGTGGCCTAATTTCTCCAGCCTTTACTTGCAATTGACACCCAGGATTTTTGGTTCTTTTGTTCTTTGCTTTCCCCTAATGACTGGCTGCCAAAATGAGGCAGTGTGACCCATGTTAACTGCACTAATATCTGATTTGAATTCTGTTTTTATTAAAAACCCATATAGTTTAATTTTCTACTTATTAGCACATTTGAAATATATGGAAGTAAATCAAGAAATTTACAGAGAAAAAGTTCAGCAAGAGGACTTTAGAACAATTCTGAGCTAAGATATAAATTTTATTTTATATTAGTGGATAATTGTAACTCAAATCCAACCCTGTGAGTAGGTCTACCTGGAGATCCCTGTCTTGTTAGTAGGTCCAATTCACCTAGATTGTGGAGTTCACAACAGACATTCATTTATTGCAAAACTTAAATGTACCTTGAAAACATGATTGGAGTTTGACATTGAACTGGATAAGAATCTATTCAACAATTAAGGTTTTGTTCCTTACGCTGGTTGACAGAGAAACTTGACCTCCCAGAATCTGTATTTGTCTAATATCTACAATTCAGAAATATAACCTTTTATTTATTTCCACGTCTAGGTTTTCTGCCTTTAACCTCTCATTCTGAAACGGGCATAACATCTTCCAGCATTCTCAGCATGTGGTACCAATCATGTTTGCAATTTTCTATAACAGACTAAATGTGGCCTGGTGCAAATACTATTTTTTTAAGCAAAGATCTCAACAATGTGACTGACAGGAAGAATACTGAGAAACCTAATTACTAGTTGTAATGACTATCTTTATTTGTGTTAAACTTACACATACAAGCTACAGAGACTGACAGAAATTTCTGCTGGATTTGAAAATTTGATACATTGGGATCAGAAAGTTTTTTGTCCTGTTTACAAATGTTAACCATTTCTTAAACTACACCATTTTTTCAGAACTTCTGAAGGTGATGTGGCATAAGGTGCTTTTGGGACAGGTAGCAAATATTGTGCATTGAACATAACTTTCATTTATTGATAGGTGCGTCGAAATATACCCAGGACTGATTTAGATGTATTGGTAAAGTTGAGATGCCACCTTTCATTGAATGTATCAGTAATCAGTAGTAATATATTCAATAGCTGTTTCACTTTCAACCTCAGTAAACTGAATGAACAACCTGCAGGGTGCTTGCTTAGCAATATTCTGCCAGGAACTTTATTTCACTGGTTATCGTCACATCATTTTTAAGCAGACGAATCTCCTGGTAAAGGCAGAACAATGTGAAAAGAAGAAGCAGCTCAGTTTGCCTCTGCTCCTGGCGGGGTCCAAATGTGCACTGTCCACTGGAACAATTGGAGAAGGTGTTTCCCCAGAAAGAAGGAAATTAGGTGTTTTATAGTTGGTTCCTGGAAAATAAATAAAACATGTTTGCCTTTGACACCAGAGATGGATAAATAAATAAGTGTGTCCTCACACATACCACAGTTAACTAAATAAATATTGCAATTCAGATGGAGAAAGCAAATGTTAGCAGTGTGAATTTTTATAAGAAAGTGAAGATACATGCAAATGTGCTTGTGCACATACACACACACACACACACATAAACACACACACACATGCACACACTCTCTCTCATCTCACATGCATGCACAGGCATACAATATTTATTTATCATCATTCCCTTTATATTCTGTATCAATAAAATTTAGTAACATCAAAATAAGATTAAATTCAGCATATCTTTTAAGAGCTCCAGATTGATGTACATTTGAAAAAGACAGAAAGAGCATCTGCCTTATCATGTGTATACTTGTTCGAAACTAACACGTGAAAATTAAGACGTACAAAAACGCTGGATGAACTCAGCAGGTCGGGCGGCATCCGTTGAAAGGAGCAGTCAACGTTTCAGGCCGAGACCCTTTGTCAGGACTAAAGAAGGAGGGGGCAGGGGCCCTATAAAGAAGGTGCGGGGAGGGTGGAAAACCACTCAGAGGCAAGATCAAGGGGTGGGGGAGGGGAAGCAGGGAGGGGATAGGCAGGAAAGGTGAAGAAGGAATCTAAGGGGAAAGCACTACGGGTAGTAGTAGAAGGCAGTCATGAGAGGTGATAGGCAGCTAGAAGAGGAGACAGAGTGAAGGTGGGATAGGGGAAGGGAGAGGGAGGGAATAACCAGAAGTTGGAGAATTTAATGTTCATACCAAGGGGCTGGAGACTACCCAGATGGTAGATGAGGTGTTGCTCCTCCAACCTGAGTTTGGCCTCATCATGGCAATGGAGGTGGCCATGTATGGACATATCCGAATGGGAATGTGAAGGAGAGTTGAAGTGAGTGGCAACTGGGAGATCCAGTCTGTTTTGGGGGACGGAGCATAGGTGCTCGACGAAGTGGTCCCCCAATCTGCATCAGGTCTCGCCGACATAGAGGAGGCCGCACCGGGAGCACCGGATGCAGTAGATGACCCCAACAGACTCACAAATGAAGTGTTGCCTCACTTGGAAGAACTGTTTGGGGCCCTGAATGGTGGTAAGAGATGAGGTGTAGCGACAGGTGTAGCACTTACACTTGCAGGGATAAGTGCCAGGTGGGAGATCTGTGGGGAGGGACGTGTGGACCAGGCAGTGGCAAAGGGAACAATCCCTGCGAAAAGCAGAGAGGGGTAGAGAGGGAAAATGTCCTTAGTGGTGGGGTCCTGTTGAAGGTTGCAGAAGTTGCGGAGGATAATATGCTGGATCCGGAGACTGGTGGGGTGATAGGTGAGGACAAGGGGGACACGGTCCCTGTTGTGGTGACGTGAGGATGGGGTGAGGGCTGAAGTGTGGGAAATGGAGGAGCTGTGGGTGAGGGCATCATTGATGATGGCAGAAGGGAAACTATGATTCTTAAAGAAAGAGTACATTTGGGATGTCCTGGAATGGAAAGCCTCATCCTTGGAGCAAATGCAACGGAGACGGAGGATCTGGGAATAGGGAATAGAATTTTTGCATTTGGCAGGGTGGGAAGAAGTATAATCAAGGTAGTTAAAAGAGCCAAAAGAGAAGTTATTAAGTGTGAGTACCAGTTCTGCCAACCAGAGGAGTGTGGTAGTGTTGGGGAACTGGTGAGGTCTATTGTCCAGAAAGTAGCGGAGGGCTTTGAGGCCTTCTGGATGGGGAATTGAAGTGTATAAGGATTCAACATCCATGGTGAAAATGAAGCGGTTGGGACCGGGGAACTGGAATTTATTGAAGAGGTGGAGGGGATGGGATATAGCCCGGATGTAGGTAGGGAGGGACTGAACTATGAGTGACAAAATGGAGTTGAGGTAGGCAGTAAAAGAACTATGGGTGAACAGTTCCCTGGTCCCAACCGCTTCATTTTCAAAATGGATGTCCAATCCTTATACACTTCAATTCCCCATCCAGAAGGCCTCAAAGCCCTCCGTTACTTTCTGGACAATAGACTTCACCAGTTCCCCAACACCACCACACTCCTCCGGTTGGCGGAACTGGTACTCGCACTTAATAACTTCTCTTACGGCTCTTCCCACTTTCTCCAGATAAAGGCTGTAGCTATGGGTACTTGCATGGGTCCCAGCTATGCCTGCCTCTTCATGGGTTATGTGGAACAGTTTAAGCTCCAAATCTGTACTGGTACTGCTCCCCAACTTTTCCTTCGATACATCAACGACTACATTGGTGCTGCTTCCTGCACCCATGCTGAGCTCGTCAATTTCATTGACTTTGCCTCTAACTTTCACCCAGCCCTCAAATTCACTTGGTCCATCTCGGACACTTCTCTTCCCTTTCTCGATCTCTCGGTCTCCATCTCTGGAGATAGACTGTCCACTGACATTTTCTATAAACCCACTACCTCCCTTAACTACCTTGATTATACCTGTTCCCACCCAGACAAACGCAAAAAGTCTATTCCCTATTCCCAGTTCCACTGTCTCCGTCGCATCTGCTCCAAGGATGAGGCTTTCCATTCCAGGACATCCCAAATGTCCTCTTTCTTTAAGAATCGTGGTTTCCCTTTTGCCGTCTCAATGATGCCCTCACCCGCATCTCCTCCATTTCCCGCACTTCGGCCCTCACCCCATCCTCCCGTCACCACAACAGGGACCGTGTCCCCCTTGTCCTCACCTATCACCCCACCATCCTCCCGATCCAACATATTATCCTCCGAAACTTCCGCCACCTTCAACAGGACCCCACCACATCTTTCCCTCTCTGCCCCTCTCTGCTTTTCGCAGGGATCGTTCCCACTGTGACTGCCTGGTCCACGTGTCCCTCCCCACAGATCTCCCACCTGGTACTTATCTCTGCAAGCGTAAGTGCTACACCTGTCGCTACATCTCATCTCTTACCACCATTCAGGACCCCAAACAGTCCTTCCAGGTCAGGCAACATTTCACTTACGAGTCTGTTGGGGTCATCCGGTGCTCCCGGTGCAGCCTCCTAGTCCCGACGCAGATTGGGGGACAGCTTCGTCGAGCACCTACGCTCCGTCCACCACAACAGACAGGATCTCCCGGTTGCCACTCACTTCAACTCTCCCTCTCATTCCCATTCGGATATGTCCATACATGGCCTCCTCTACTGCCACGATGAGGCCAAACTTCGGTTGGAGGAACAACATCTCATCTACCATCTGGGTAGTCTCCAGCCCCTTGGTATGAACATTAAATTCTCCAACTTCTGGTTATTCCCTCCCTCTCCCTTCCCCTATCCCACCTTCACTCTGTCTCCTCACCTAGCTGCCTATCACCTCTCATGACTCTGCCTTCTACTACTACCCGTAGTGCTTTCCCCTTAGATTCCTTCTTCACCCCTCCTGCTTATCACCTCCCTGCTTCCCCTTCCCCACCCCTTGATCTTTCCTCTGATTGGTTTTCCACCCTCCCCCCCACCTTCTTTATAGGGTCCCTGCCTCCTCCTTCTTTAGTCCTGACGAAGGGTCTCGACCCGAAACGTTGACTGCTTCTTTCAACGGATGCTGCCCGACCTGCTGAGTTCATCCAGCTTTTTTGTATGTCTTGATTTGACCACAGCATCTGCAGTGTACTTTGTGTTTAAGTGAAAATTAATCCAGTGCTCTGCTCCATTACTAATGCCAGCACTCAGAGCAGTCCTATCTCCAGTTCTCCTGTTATTTTCCTCTAGTCTCTCCACCACATGTGCTCTCAGACCTACTCACGATATCTGTCACTGCAGAAAAATGCTGGAAATATTCAGCGTCAAACTGTGTCCTTGGGGGGAAAATAGACAGAATTAACATTTCAGGTTGAAGACCTTTGTCTGAACTGTCTTTGTTCTAATGAAGAGTCTTTGACCTGAAGCAGTAATTCTTTTAAAGATATAGCTGTCCTGCTGTATATTCGCAGTGATTTCTGACGCTTTTTTATTTCCAGCATCTGCAGTTTTCTTTTTGATTTTCTGGATACTCCCACTGTTGGGAACACTATTCTAAGATTTGTATTTCATAACAATGAAGGAATGGTGCTTACTGTTGCCATCAGCATGCAACCTGTAGCACCAGAAGCCAGTTATACTAAGAAGGAATACCCACCGTTTCATGCTCAGACCACATTTCGGTAAATCAGATCACTTGGCTGTCCTTCTTCGACCTAAATACATGCAGAGGCTAAAGAGCAAAGCTCCAGAGATTAGGACAACAAAGAGGTGGTCTTTAGGAGGCAGAGGAGCGGCTACTGAATTGCTTTGAGTTGGTGGACTGGGCCGTGTTCAAGGAAATCATCTGTGGATCTGAATGAATACACAATGGTTGTCATGGACTTTACTACAACCATTATAGACAGTGCGTCCCACAACATCATTCCCAATCAGAAGCCCTAGATGAACCATGAGATTCACAATCCGCTGAGAGCCAGATCAGAAGCATTCAGGTTTGGTGACCAACAGGTGCAGGTATGAGCACTGGCAAGCTATCTCATGGATAAAGTAGCAATTCAGAACTAAACTTAAATCAACAAACGATGCTCGCGAGTTGTAGCAGGGCTTGAATACCTCTTATAAAGTTAAATCAAACAACATAGGAGGCAGAAGGAATTCACCTCCAGATGAACTCAATGCCTTCTCTGCTCACTTTGACTGTCAAAACATGTAGGAACCATCACAAATTGAGAAGAACACAATGAACTGCCTCAATGACTATCATCTAGTAGCATTTACATCCACAGAGATGAAGTGTTTTGAGTGGCTGATGATGAAATATATCAACTCCTACCTGAGAAGCAACCTAGATCTATTTCAATTTGCTTAACTAGAACAACAGGTCCAAAGCAAATCCATCTCATTGGCTCTCTACTTAACCCTTGAACATCTGGACAGCAAAGATGCTGTTACGTCCGTAGCCCCCTCCTTTGTGAGAATCGCAAGATCACTTGTTGGGTTGGGAAAAGAGACGTGCAGGCAGGTTCATTTCCCCGGTGATGTAAAGCTACAGGACATGGCCATTGTCTCCGGAAGACCAAGTTGTGTATTGAGTACTGTACTATTCATTGAAGCCCTCAGGGGATGACCAGAGTGGGCTGGTTGAGGGATTGCATCATCCCAACCTAATTGATATCTGAGACCCCGTGAGGAAGTATAAAAGAGGGTCTGGGGAACAACCCCTTCAGACGCACCAGAAGAAACGTTAAGCGACCACGTAACAGCAGGAAGTCATCTGAAGGAAGTCACGTGCGTTCGATTCCGTGGCTGGAATCGGTGGTTGGAACCACGGAAAACAGCTTTTAGCTAACAACGGGGAAGCCTGCTCCCCTGACTCAATGGATTGTCATCTTAAAAGACCTGGGGTGTGGTGAACTATGTACCTGTCTGGACACGCCCCCTGCTGACTGCTCCTGTGGCTCCTCCCACAGGCCCCTGTATAAAGGCGATCTGAGGCCTGACGCTCGGCCTCAGTCTCCAGGACATAGTATGATGGACACTCACTCCTGGTTCCTTCTTCCAGTCAATAAAAGCCGATATCTCGCCTTACGTCTCAGTGTGAGTTATTGATGGTGCATCGGGGCAAGTTTAAACCGCTTCACTTTTAAACCCAACAATGCTGCAGCTTGAATGAACTGATAGTGACTTATCTTTCCATCAGACAATACTGTAACCCCTAGATGATAGAGTTATTTCTTATTGGTTATTATTATACCCGCGCTTTAGATTTAGTATTGACGACGTATATTATCTGTATGTTTGCATTAATCTTATTTTTGTGCCCCTTTATCAATATATCCTTTAAAAAATAGTACCATCAGACTTCAATGGACCTCCCTATCTTTGCTGGTAAGTGATCCAGTTACGGGAATTCGTTACAATGCATACATTAGCATGCTCTTTATCAACTACAGCTCAGCATTCAATATTACCATCTCCTTAAAACTAATCAATAAGCTCCTAGACCTTGGCCTCAATACCTCCTTGTGCAACTGGATCCTCGATTTCCTCACAGTCCAGATTGGAAACAACATCTCCTCCACAATCTCCATTAGTACAGGCCACCACAAGGCTGTGTGCTTTGCCCCCTGCGCTATTTGCTTTACATATATGACTGTGTAGCTAAGCACATCTCCAATGCTATATTCATGTTTGCTGGTGACACTATTATTGTTAGCTGAATCAAAGGTGGTGACAGATCAGCATAAAGGAGACAGGTTGAAAATCTGGCTGAGTGGTGCCACAACAAAAACCTCTTACTCAATATCAGCAAGACCAAGGAGCTGATTATTGATTTCATGAGGAGGAAACCAGAGGTCCATGAGCCAATCCTCATCAGAGGATCAGAGATGTAGAGAGTCAGCAAAATTCCTTGGTGTTATAACTTTGGAGGAGGTTCTGCCTTGGGTCCAGCATACAAATACAATTACAAAGGAAGTACAATGGTGCATCTACTTCCTTAGGAGTTTGTGAAGATTCGGCATAACATCTAAAACCCTGACAAACTTTTGTGTTTATATAGAGGGGAGTATATTGTCTGGCTGCATCACAGCCTGGTTTGCAAACACCAATGTCCTTGAATGGAAAATCCTACAAAAAGTAGTGGATCTGGTACAGTCCATTACGGGTAAAGCCTGACAAACCATTGAGCACATCGACGTGGAGCACTGTTGCAGGAAAGCAGCATCCATCACCAGGGATCTCTTCTTGCTACTCCCATCGGGAAAAAGGTACAGGTGCTTCAGGACTTGCACCATCAGGTTCATGAACAGTTACTATCCCTCAACCATCAGGCTCTTGAACCAAAGAATATACCTTCACTCTACTTCACTTGGTCTATAATTGAATTGGTCCTACAATCTATGGATTCACTTTCAAGGACTCTTCATCCCAGGCTCTCAATATTTCATGTTTATTTATTTATTATTATTATTTCTTCTTCCTTTTTTATATTTGCACAGTTTGTTTCTTTTTGCACGGTTGTTGAACTCCTAAGATGGTGCGGTCTTTCAGTGAGTCTGTTATGGTTATTATTCTATAAATTTATTAAGTGTGCCCACAAGGAAATGAATCTCAGGGTTGTATATTGTAATATATGTATATGTATTTTAATAAATTTACTTCAAACTTTGATATATTTCTCATCTAAAAGATGGGACAGGCAGGGATCTACAAGTGGTATCTTCGAATCTGTACTACCACTGTTGAAAATAGAGTTTGCTGTGCAAATGGTGTTACTGCAAAGTCCAGCCAAGTAAGTGCGAAATGTCCAGGTTCAATAGTAGGGGAAGGAGTGAATATTAAGGTGCTAAATATTTAGATGCTAAACACGTGGCTACTTTGTCCCAAGTGATATTGGTCTTCATGACTGTTGTCCAAGCTGCACTTATCCATACAAGTGGAAAGTCTTCCATTCCTGACTTGCATCCTGTAGCAGCTGAAAACACTTCATGGTATCAGGAAGTGAGCCACTCCATTTTCAAACTGCTCTTTAAGCCTTAGTGTTTATATGGATGGTCACTGTTTGAGTTTTTAACCATTGGTGGCACCCAGAATGTTGAAGATGTGAACCTCAGTAATGGTGAAGGATAGGAAGTTAGACTTTCTTTTATCAGTTGTTACCTGGTACTGAAACAGCATGAACTTTCTTTGCCACTCAACAGTCCTGGTGCCTGCAAGCAAGCACAGCTTTGTTTTCATGCAAATGGATTATGTAATCATCCGCAGACACCCCCACATATGAGCTGAATCAGCCTGCAATTCGGTTTCCATGTCCTTTGTTCAGCTATTGATCTGACATATTACTGAATACATTCCTAAACCTACCTGGTGAAATAGAATCCACATGTGGGATTTCCAGTGATTAAGCCCCTCCGATTTTCCCTAGGCCTTTACTGTCACCCTTCCTTCTATAGGTTACTTTCTCAGGACAGAGATATGTTGGTGAGAGGCCTTACTGCACAGGTGGGGAAGGAATATTTCCTTGACCCTTGGTGGAAAATACTCCCCATTAATGTGGCTGTCCACATGAACCTATACATTTAAAAGTTCCGCTTAAATGTATAAGATTATAAGATTACCATTAAAGTTTGCTTTAGACTTGGCAAGTTTGGAATTTCAGTAAGTTTTTGAAACAATAATTCTTATAGGTACAGTAATGTAGAGTTAATAAATCGAAATTACTGATTGAATGTTTAGTTGTTAATCTGTTTTTCAAAGAAGTCCATCTCCTTTACAAACAATGGTGGATTTCCCCTCTAGCTATGAGAAAGTGATACAGTTTCCTTTATCCAACATAATCTGCAACTGGCTGTGCTGTCAACAACTGCTAAAACCTCAAGAGAGAGAAAGAATTTAATTTATATTGGTCAGGATCTTGTTATGAGCTAACCTTAGCTGTTACAAAGGTCGTTTTCCAGTATGGGAACTATTGACTTGTGCTCATCACCTGCTGTTCAAGTGGATGGATATTTAACTATATAGGTCTTAATCTGTCTCAGAGATGGAGTTATCCCTGCACGCACAATACCAAACTAATTTCAATGGTACTGGTAAAAGACGGAGGTTATTGCCAGAAGTGCTCAAATGTTAAACTGAGATCACCTTAGCTCTTTCTGAAGCAGTGGCACAAAGCACGTTGAAACAATCACTTTTTGTCAGACTGTCAGATTAGTATATGTGGCATAGAATAGCAAAAGCAAAATAGACACTTCTCAGTTACACCATGGAATCTTCATTCTTACCTCATCAGCCTTCTGTCATTTATTTTCAAATGTGATGGACAGAACAAAAATAATTTATATGTCACAAGGGAATTATGAAAAACTCTTCTGGCAAGTACATTTTATTATAGCCTGTGTAAAAGAATACATAAAGAGCCATTTCTTGTCTTTTAATAGTGGTTTCATGGTCTTTGCAATTACTGTGAAGGTCAGATTTGCTGTTTCCATGGAAAAAAGTAATAAGACATTTAATGGTGTAGGGCTGTTGCAATAGATGTCAATACTGGAGGAAGCATATCACTGGAATTCACAGTCAGTAGCCACTTCACTAGGTACCTTCAATCCATGCCAACTAATTGCCCACCCAAGCTAGTCCCATTTGGTCCATATCCTTCTAAACATTTTCTACTGTCATATATGTACCACCCTCTGCGTAAAAAAAATTCCGCTCAAATTCCTATTAAATCTTCTCTCTCACACCTTACACCTATGTCCTCTGGATCAGGAAGGAAGACTAGCCATTTGACCTTTACTTTTCCAAAAATTAGTCTATTTTCTTTTGCAAGGGCCAGGTATCCATTACACTGGGTAAAATGTATTTCAACCTGGTTTTGTTTCTGAGGGCAACTGTAGGAACCTCTCAACTATCTTAGAAAAAATGTAAAATTTGCTTTTCACGTATGAACTGCTGTGTCTGTGTCAGATTACCTCTCTTTCTCAATATTTATCAGTTTGAGTCTGCAGTCAAGGAGGAGGTTATTCCTTCAAAAAAAATTGTGCTTCTTCTCATTCTATGATAGATTCTGTCTAATTGCTCATTTCTTTCCCTGGTCCTTTCCCCATGATTAGCTTCAAGAGTCAATATGTATAAAGCTCAAAGACGTTGGATGTGGTGTTTCTTATGTATACTGATGTCTGGGTGTCTATAATGTGTGAATTTTCTGGTTCTGTGCTAACTTTACCTGCCTTTGTTCCTTCTGTTGTAGCTCTGAAGTCCAAAGCTGCTGTCAATAGTCGCTGAGCGCACTCTCTGCATCTCTTGGATGTCCCGTCACTCCGGGCTGGAATTTCACTCTCTGTGGACATTCCTCTAACTCATTGCATCTCCTGGCAGTGTCGTGAATCCATACACTTTAGTTATCTGTGGCAGTACTGCACAGCTGGCCCTTTACAATAAAGAGGTTAAAAAAATTGCAGAAGGGCATTGCAGGTAAGTGTCAACAAATTAGCCAATCATTACCTAAAATTGTTTTCATTTAAAAATCTTTTTTATTAATTATTATTGAAGATCAACAAAAAAGATACATTAAGTCAATATGTCATTATCTACAATGAAGAATTAAATTAGCAAATAACTGATTAACAAAGCTATCAGTAACAAGAACTAAAAATAAAGTGTTAAGAATATTTTTTGAAAAAAAAAGATGGAAAAAATAACCCCTACTAATTGGGGAAAAAAAAACAGAGAAAAGAAAAAAAACATTGGGAGCACAACCCCGGAGCTATACATCATTCAAGCTTCCACAAAAGGAAAAACATCAATCTGCCAACTCAAATCCATTTAAAGAAAAATCGGAAGGAAACCATATTAACTCAAATCAGATGATTGTAATGGGCAAATGAACCCCACCTTTTCTCAAAATCAAATTGAGGATCAAAAATTCGACTTCTGATTTTTCCGAACTAAGACATAGCATCACCTGTGAGAACCATTGTATCAAAGTAGGAGCAGAAGCATCTTTCCATTTCCAAAATAGCCCTTCTGGCCAATAACATAACAAATGCAATTACATGTTGGTCTGATGGAGAAATACCATAAATATATTGAGGGATTATACCAAGTAAAACTGTCAGTTTATTAGGTTGTAAATTAATTTTTTAAACTTTAGAAATTGTAGAGAAAGTAGACTTCCAAAAATGTTTCAATACAGAACACGACCAAAACATATGTGTCAAAGTGGCTGTCTCGGTTTTACATCTGTCACACTGACTATCAACATTAGGAAACATTTTAGATAGTCTCTCCTTTGTCAAATAGTAACGATGTACAATTTTAAATTGAATTAAAGAGTGACTGGCACAGATCAAAGAAGAGTTAACCAACTTCAAAATCCGCAACCAATCTTCTGTTATCAAGGTCATGTTAAGCTCTCTCTCCATACCTATTCTAATTGTGATGCATTATTAACAATTCATAAGCATTAAAAACACTTTTTGGCTAGTAAGTGTTTAAAATCTGCCATCAAGTTACTCATAGTACCATCATGAATTAAATGCTTTGTACTTCCACAAATAACGTATTTGCTTTATAGTTGTTTAAGAACATATTGCCACATCTGAAACAAAGAAATGGCAGCAATCTATCAACAGATGCTGAAGAGCTCACAGGAAATAAAACCAGCCTTTTGTTGGTTATCTGATCACTGGATAACTTCAGAGCTAATAATATGAATTGGTCCTCAATACAGAGGCTTTTCTCCCTTCTGTTCTGTTTCTTCCATCTGTCAGCTGATAACTGGACTCTACCCTGAGGGTTGCATCAGCCTATGATGTTACATTTTTATCAAGGCATTGATCATTGTTTTCTTAGTTTCATCTAAGATTGGTCAGATAAACACTTAGTTAAAAGACAATTAACTTTTCAGATCAATGTTCTCATGAAATTTCATTTATCTGAGACAATAACTCCTTTATTAAGCTCCACAGATGCTGCCTGACCTGCAGAATACTTCCAGCAATTGCTGTTTTTACCTCGTGTTTAGACAGAGTGAACTATAGAATTGCCTGAATAAGTAAGCTTAACAAGTTAGACACGCATTGTTGATTATTATTATTATTATGGCTACAAGACATGAAATCACTTACAGAAGATAAAATGCCCCTAATGTTACCTACAGCAGTAGGCAAGGTTATTGATACCACTTGCACTAATTCAATTATGTTACTTGCTGGGTTATTTTACCTACACATGAAAAATAAAACAAATATAATAGTCAAAACTTATCCAATTTAGACTTAAGTTTTACATTAAACTGCAACTTGCATAAATACCAAATGAATAGAGTTAAAGTTAAAGTCTGTCCCAAGCCTTATAGGCTCATCAGGCTGGTGCTTATGCCGGTTTCTGTGGCGTAAGTAGAGCCAGAGTTGAAATATGCAGACTTTACTTTAAGTTCTTTAGTCTGAGTTTGGAATGTCGATCCCATAAATGAAATACCTTTATGAATCTTCATTTGTAGAAAGTAGTTTCAGTATGTTAATTATTTTCCAAACAGAAAATCTTGAACCTCATTTGCCTGAATATTTTTGATTCCACAATGAAAAGACTAAAATATTTAACACCTTTAACATCATGCCATGATATTTGAATCATATATTGTACTTACTGAGAGTACAAATGTTATTGGCCACTGTAATGACAGCTGACAATCATAATTCCTTCCAATACCTAGATGACTGGGAGTTGCTCTGAATAAAAACCTTACAGTGCCAATAGAAATAACTCTGCCAGTTAATGAGATGAGAAAGCATCTGTTATCTGATATTGCAGTACTCTTAGAACGGAACTATTCATGGACCCTGATTTGCACAGGCTTTTCATGAAACCATAAACATGCCACAATAAAAATCCACTGAGACAATAAAATCCAAAAATTCCACAAAACAACATTCTATAAGGGTGTTTTTATTTTTTGGAGGATATTATGTTATAAAATAATTTGCTTCATTCAGCACATAAAAAATGTCTAATTATAGACATACTTAACAATTAAATTTCCTAAATAAAGTTAACATTAACAATTGAAATGAATTTCATAAACATTTCACAAAATTATAGCACAGTGTTGTAATATATCAAACATGGCTTTGAAATATTGGAATGTTTGCCTATGCAATCAAAACATTGAATGTTGGAAATAATTTGGAAGATGTGTAGCTCATGTGGTTGATAGTTGCATTGAGTTCTCCAATCTTGGCAATTTACTTTTAAACGTTTTATCACCATGTGAGGAGACAACATCAGTGCACTGGTGATTGTGATGATTTCTCCTCACATGGTGACAAAACGCTTGCAAGTAAATTGCCAAGATTGGAGAACAACTCAACCCAACCACATTCAATGTTGAAATGCATTCTGTAATGTTATCAAAATTGATTTTTTGCCACATGAGAAACATTGTAAATGCATGGGAAATCATTAAAACTTCAAATCCCAATGTCATAAAAGTACATTTTAAAGGATGAATACCTAATAGTTAAATGTTTATTAATATTCTATCAATGACGACAATGAGATTTTTTTCCATTACCATTTATTAATACACAATACTGTAACTGATTACATTATTTTATTAGCAGGTGGAATATCTTGCAATAAGCATGAGAAAGGAGTAAGTTAATTAAATAATAATTTCAAGAGCATGTATGAGAGACCTCACTGTTTTGTCTGTACACTGACCTTGAGATAAATGTAAACCTAAACTATACCAAGTTCTTTAATCATGAATGGTACATTTACTGTTCCCCTGGGAGGTTTCATAATCTCTGGGAACTGTCCAAAGGAGTGACCATAACTCAACAACCTATCATTCCATATCCAACCAATATTCAATCAGCATTTTTCTAAAAGGAAGTCAATTTAATCAATTTAATTTTGGAGGATAAAATAACCACAATCATGAGGAAAAGTAAACAAATGATTTATAATAGCAATAACTGCATTTTAATAATGACTACTCTTCCAAAGCACTTGTTTAGCTACAAAGCACTCCAAGTTGTCTTGAGACGTGAAACGTGTTGAACATACATTGTTTCTTTCTATGACACAAAAATGAAGCAACAAGTAGAATGAGAAGAATCCAAAAATAATAGTAGAAAAATCATTCCAGTGCTTCCCCCACTTTTATTCCATTGGATATGACGAAATCATGAATCTCTCCTTAGCCCAGACAAAATGATGGACTTAATGTTGCTGCTCTGATGAAGTGAAAATACCCTTTTGTTAGGCAACTGGATCAAGTTCTGCCAATTTGGCAGAATGTGGGGTATTCACAAGAGACTGAATCAAATTCCCAACCACATTTAGCTGACAGCAATCCAGGTGGCCTTAAAATGTAGCATAACTACAACTTCTGAAATAATCTGGGAATCGTCCTTGTCATGAGGAATGGGAAAACATTTCTGAAGACACTTTTGCTGTCCCCACAACCGAATAAGAATTTAGTTGCAAATAAGCATAGTCAGGACATCTTGGTAACTGTAAATTATGACCTTTTTGGATCTTACCACCTTCTGTTATTTCACTTCTCTTTTCAAATTCATGAACTTCAACTCCATAAGTAATTTAAAAAAATGAATAAATGTAATTTTTTATCCTGGGATTTCTTTTTACCATTGGTAGCATGTTTCAGAAATGTTTATGATGATTAGCAGGTTGTGAAGATTAAAATTTCAGGTCAGGAGTAAATACTTATACATCATCCTACTCTCCTCTCTTCTCCACGTTCTCTATTTTCTTGGGTTTTCCTATCTCTTCTATTTTTATTAATTGGTTTTAATTCTTGCACATCAATTTATTCATATGTTAATGATACTGGAATTGGCAGTATAGTGTTGAAGAATGTTTTAGGGTTTAGGAAGTTATCACTGAAGTGGGTAAGTGGCTAAAAATGTGGCAAATGGAATTAAATATGGAAAAGTGTGAGGCACTATGTTTGGAGAGAGCAAACAAGGGGAAGCAAAAAACTTCACGTACTGAAGATCCGAGGTTGGACCAGGAAATGCCAGAAAACTACAGAGATTTAGCAGCATCTGTGGGAGTGGAGAAAGACTCCATATTCTAGGTCTATTCCCTTTTCTAATGATGCTGCCTAACCTGCTAGGTGCCCAGCATTGCAAACATCTAAAAGCTACAGATGATGGAAATATAAAATACAAAGACAGAAAATGCTGGATATACTCAATGGATCAGGCCATATCTATGAGAAAAGAGTTAAAGTTTCAAGACACTTCTGAGAAAGGAACTCCAACAATCTATCAGTGTGATTTTAAAGTTGATAAACATTTCAAAATGTACTTTTTAAATTAATGAGCAAAATTAGAAATATTGCACCTTTCAAACACCAGTCTCATGAAACACATTGTTATGAAAGGCAGATTTGTTAGCTATACTTCTACTAAAATACCAGATTGTCAAACTGTTCATTATCCTCAGCACCATTACAACTTAACTTTTCAAATAAAAATGTTCTGAAGCATTTGGGATATTATCCATCGAAATAGCAGAAATGGTGCATTCAGGTAAGAAAAGGAGGTCTGAGATTAGTTGAAGAACCTTTCACCTCAGAATTAATACGGTATGCATAATATTTGAGGATTGCATTTCTGATTTGTTTCCCTGCTTTCTGAGTTTGTACAGTGTCAAGCCAACTCTCTGTTGAAAATGGTTGGTAATACATTTTTGCTTGCTTTTTAGTGTGAGATACATGGTAGGAAAGAATAAAGCTTCAGGATGAAATTGTTAGCAACATGCTGAGGGTTTGATTGAGGTCAGTACCTACTGTGTCAGCAAAATCTTGTCTGTTAATTCAGGTGAACTTTTGTTCACCTCTGAAGTTTTAATTCTGCAGCATGTATTTTAAATATAAAACAGTATTTTTTTTTCTCCAAAGCAAGAGTTTGGACTAGAACATCCTTTACATTAACTTCTTTAGCAAAAAATGCTGACAAATGTATGCATACTGTGAAAAATAGACTTAAGATAGCCATTTACTTGGAAAAGGAAGCAAAATATAATAATCCTTCAGTGTGAGGAACTCTGCTGTGCTGGGATTGAGTCCCAAGCATTAAATGAAACCCATGTAGTGAGGGCAGTTTGTTAATTCCTTGGACTAACTGATCAGCTTACTGGGTTCTTGTGACTAGTCAGATAGACATGCAGTTTATGTAACCCCATTACCTCTAGTCTATCGATGGAGTCAGCACTCTCACAACACACTTGCCGATCTGCAGCATGATGACCTACAGCCAAAGCGATGCACAGAGAATAAAGAGGCTTCAGTTACAGCCAGGACTTCACTGAATTATTCCCATTGCCTTCAGCAGTCAAGATGTCTTTCTTTTGGAGGATATAATCTGTTAAAATATTTTCCTTCATACAGTACATGAAAAAATATCTAATTCTAGATATATTGAACAATTAAATAAAATAAATAAAGTTAACATTAACAACAGAAATGTTTTTCATAAAGGTTTCATTAAATTATAACACAGTTTAATATTTTAGACATGGTTTGAAATATTGCAATGTTTGCCTAGGTAATAAAAACGTTGATGCTGAAATGTATTCTGTAATGATCATCAAAATCAAATTTTGATGCATGAGAAACTTTGTAAATGCATGGGAAATCATTAAAACTTCAAATCACAAAGTCATAAAATGTTTTAGACATTTTACAGGATAAATACCTAAAAGTAAAATGTTCACTAATATTCTGCCACTCAATGATGACAATGATTTTTGTCGTTACCATTTATCAACACACAATACTGTAATTGTTTACATTGTTTTATTATAGGATGAATATCTTGCAATAAGCATGAGAAAGAAGTTAGTTAATTAAATAATAATTCCAAGAGCATGTATGAGAGACTTCAGTTTCGTCTGTACACTGACCTTGAGATAAATGTATACCCAAACAATACCAAGTTCTTTGATCATGAATGGCTCATTTAATGTTCCCTTGGGAGGTTTCATAATCTCTGGGAACTGTCCAAAGGAGTGACCACACCTGCAATGCTTAGGTTTCACACAAATCCCACGTAAACCTTGCTTTTCTACTGCTGTTTCTCTTGGACAGCACTGGACTTTTGTTCAATAAATTGCTCTAAAAGAAATAATGCAGCTTCTATCTCAATTCAATAAAATTAATTTTAAGATAAACAAAAGCAAGTGTTTCAGCTTGAAACAAAATTTCACAAAGAATTCCTATTTGTTTGAAGGTTCTTTACCCCTTCATGAACTTGCATGCATTCAGCAACACTATGCATAATTGCAAATAGACAAAACATACAACAATGATTATACAATATAGTGTAAGATAATAGGAGGTGGATACGGGGAAGGGTGCTCTGAGGAAAGTAACACATTAGTTTATTTCAGGGAACGCACTCAATCTGGCTGCAACAAAGCACCTGCTGTTTTAATTTAATCCTGATAAATATGAGGAGTTTGTCTTTTGGGAGGCCTAATAAGAATAAAACGTGCAAAATAAATGGAAGGGCACTAAGAAGTGTAAAGGCCCTTATGGGGAGAAGGCAGGAGAATGGAGTTGAGAGGGAGATTGAATCAGCCATGATCGAATGAAGGAAGAAACTCAATGGGTTGAATGGCCTAACTCTGCTCCTATATCTTATGGTCTAAGTACCGAGGAACAAAGGGTCCCCTGGGTACAACTGTGAAGATCTGATTGGGACAGCACAGATGAATAAGGTGGTGAAGAAGGCCACCTCCTTATCAAACTTGTCTTAATGAAGCAGAGCATAGAGTATGTGATATGGGAGGTTATGGTACAACTGGTGAGACCATAGGAGAAATCCTGTGTGCCATTCAGGCTGTCACACTATAGAAACAACATGAGGGCAGAGAAGATTCACCAGGATACTGCTTGCGATAGAACATTTCAGTTATGATGAGAGACTGAATTTGGTGTGTTTATTTCCTTTAGCATGGAAAAGTATGAGTTTGGAGAGGGAACATAAGAGGATATACAAAACTATGATGGGGTGTAAAAAGGGCAAGTATTACAAAACTTTTTCCCACATCAGGGGTGTTCAAATCTAGGTTTAAGGTAGAGTGATAACCTTAAAAGAGATCTTTTACACACTGTCATAACATTTAAGAAAAAGCTAGACAAACACTTTAATTAGCAAGGCATTGAAGGTTACATATCAGGTACTGAAAAATAGAATTGGTATAGATGCTTGATGGTTGCGTACATATGACGGGCCGAAGGGCCTGTTATTAAGCTGTATGATTGCCATATCCAGCCAGATATTTCCCTTCCTAAGACCTGCGATACCTGAGCCTGCTATTACTAAAAGTAATTGTCTGTTGAAATCTGATGCAACCTGCCTCAATTACATCTGTAATTTACTAACCTACGTTTCAAGAGCATGTAATTTCCCTGCTTACTACCCGTGCCAGTTAAATCACGTGTGGTCATGTCCACTGTTTCAAATTGTTCATGATTTAAATAGCATTCTCGCCCTTTTCTTGTTCAGACTGTTGATGGCAAAGGCTGCTGTCATTAAAAGTTTCATTCAATAGATCATTCATAAATCCGTAGTACTAGGTTTTCATCTTTAGTATTCCTTGTTCAGAATTGTTAGTGACAGCACTACATGTTACAAATGTGACAGGCATGGCTACTTCCAAGATATACTATTTATTAACTTAGCTCTGCTTTTTACAGTAACAGGTTTTTTGATACACATTAGCTTCTCTTTTGCTTCAGGTTGTTCACATGTAGTTCAGGCTTGAAAGGATAAGTCTTTAATGGGGTAATTTGAAATTATGAATTTAATTATGAGTCAGCTTTCTGGGTATACCTTATCTGAAATGAGCCTGGATTGGTCTCACTCCAGCACCTGATTAGACTTTACAGTTCCATGTGCCAGATGAACGTGGACGTCTGACGCTGGTGTTTGAATATTGAAGCTTGGAAATCTGCACCACTGAGGCAAAATCTGGCACCTGACTCAAGAATATATGACCAGCTGAAATTTCCAAAAGTGGCAGAACGTACTGGTGGTTATTAAAGTAACACTAGTTCTTATTCAAGCATGCGCATGTTTACAACCACTACCTGCTGCGAATGAATTTGTTTGATCTGATTAATTGAAATAAGCAGTTTTACTGTCTATTTATTTTACCTATTTACAGTTCATTCCTTTTCAAACTCATCAGCTTATCTTTGTGACTGCCTAAGTTTGAGATATCCTGTATCTCAGAGAGCACATTCACAGAAAGTAAGATACTAATACCTGCATATGATTGGAGTTTTTAGGAGATTACTGGGCATCACATATTTTTGTGTACAATCATGTGGCATTTGGTCTTCCTCTACTGAATCTAGGTTTGCGAGGTTGGCTGTGGTATGTGAGAGTTTAATGGTGCTTGGACTAGAAACTTACCTTAATAAATCAGCAACACACAAGGACTCACCCATCTTCTTTTGTGATGGGAACAGTATGACAGTTGTTGGGAGCTGAGGCTAAGAGGATGACACTCACTGGGTGAGGAATCAAGCTGCATAGCATTTGATAGGGAGGAGGGGTTTGGATCAGAGCATTTGGTGCAATGTGGGGAAATGGGAGAACATTAGAAGAGAGGGTGGAGGAGTTCTGGAAGGGTCAGAAAATTGGCTAATATCAGGAAGGAGAATAAAAGTTTGGAGGGTCAGGGTCCCAAGGTTCAATTATATCTTGTTGTGCATACCCATCCAATCACAAGAATGATTTATGATAAATAGTAGGCAACCGTCGATCCCAGGGGATGATGGGTTTGCGCCTCTGGTGGATTCATGATAGGAAATGCCTTTTCAACTTCATGTTTGATATGATTCAAACTAGTAATGGTTGCAAAGACAATTTATCCCATTTTTAACTAAACGATCAGTCAGATGGTTCTTTAGTTTCTTGGCAGTAAACTCAAGGAGTTCATGCAGTAAAGCATTGGAGATTGCCATGTTGTATTTGAGTTATCCAGCTCAATAATGACTGCTGTTTATATTCGAGAACCTCCAGCCACATCAGTGTGGCTTAGAACCTGTTTGAACCTTTCCCTTCTGAAATGTTAGAAACCCAATAATTAGGCAAAAAAAAAGAGACTTAAAACATGGCTTCAATTATATATAAAAAGTATAATTTCTGTACACCGACACAGACACTACGTGGGCACACACATACTCTTTAAAACTGAAGTTTCCAAAGATTGTTTTCAATACTTTTGGATTCAAGATTAGCAGATCAGTTTAATTTTAACTTTTTTTGGCAATGAATATAATATTTTAAAATACACTTTACAAATGCTTATTTCAATTAATTAAGTCAAACAAATTAATTCATGGCAGATATTGGATGTAAACATGTACATGCTTGAATGACAACCAGTGTTACTTTCATAACCACCAGCACGTTCTGACGCTTTCGGAAATTTCAGCAGGTCATATATTTTTGATTCAGGTGCCAGATTTTGCCTCAGTGGTACAGATTTCCAAGCTTCAATATTCAAACACCAGCATCAGACTTCCATGTTCATCTGGCACATGGAACTGGTAAAGTCTTATTAGGTGCTGGAGTGAGACCAATCTAGGCTCATTTCAGATAGGATCCACTCAGAAAGCTGACTCATAATTAAATTCATAATTTCAACCCCACAACCAAGATTAATCCTAACCAAATGAAAGGACAATTTACAGTGAATAACTAATCCACCTAAAATGTCTTTGGAGGAAACCGAAGCATCTGGGAAAACCTATGCATTCCACGGGGACAATGTACAGAGACTCCTTACAGAATGGTGGTAGAATTGAATGCTGAGCTGTAATAGCGCTTGTGCTAACTGCTAACATGGCACTCAAAAGTACATTGTTTTTCTTTATTAGATACATAACACAGTAACAGACCCTTCTAGCCCAATGAGACAGCCATGTGACCAACTAACCTAACTCATACATCTGGTGTGTGGGAAGAAACTGAAGTACCCAGCAGAAACCCACATGGTCACAGGGAGAACGTACAAACTCTTTATAGAGAGCGAGGTTCTGTAAAGTGTTACACTAACCACAATGCCATGTGCCACCCTCTAATCTTAATAACTACCACATCACTAATGTGCTAAATAACTAACCAAAGTAAAAGCTACTGTGATGATCGACTCCAATAATGGGCTGAACTACATTATTCCATGGAATGGAAACTCATTTGCAAACAGTTAATTAGTGTTTGGTGTGCTTACCTTCGCTGAAGAAAAGGTGATGGCTTAAAATACTTTAATTCTTTTAGTGCTCAGATTTATGCAATGCCTTACCAGAGCCAATGGAGAAATCTTATACTACACCCCTGTTGCTTTTGGGTGCATTGTATGTGTGACTAAAGTACACATCTTTCCATTAACACCACCAAGGGATCTTTAAGTTGGTTTGGTTTCTCCATTTGTTAAAAAGAAAAGTACCAAGTCAAAGTTATCTAAACCCTCACTTGCCTCACGTGACAAGTCCAATATACCAGAAATATGTAATGAATTTATTCCAGTGCAAAATATTCAGAAATAGTTCTGAAAAATGTTGAAATGGCTGAAGCTACATTCAGACGTACAGTATGTTATTTTTAAAAAAAATTGTTACATGAACTGTTTATTTCATAAAGCAAGTGACATCTACTAGAAAGACAAAGTGACTTCCAACTAAAATGTGCTTAGAATTCACTACTGAAAATTTCTACATAATTGTGAACTGCTTTACATACGTATTGATATTGAATATTTGAGAATTACACAGTGGAACAGAGTAGGTTTACTTACTTTGATGTTGATAAGTATAACAAACTCAGATAAATTTATTAAAATATCCCTACAATGAATAATAGTCTGGCATTTGCAATGTTTGGTGTAAATTATTTATTGAACTAATTTATTACATTTGAGAGCAAATATTTTACAAAATAGTTCATGCGATGTTTTTTCAAAATGAAATTGTTTAAATATTTATCTCCAAATTTCTCTTCTCTTGCCATTGGTGCAAACTGTAGTCATAAATTTAAAACAGTCTTCCATGATTTAAGAATTTAAGTTTCTGCTCCAGAACACACCAACAGAGATGCCAGATATTCATTTTCTGAGTAAAGGGTAATTTCACTCCCACGGAGGGATGACAGGTTCATCTGTCTTTAGAAATTTTGGTTGGCATTTTGTTGCGCTGTTCTGTGGCGAGTACAATAGGATAACAGGTAAATTTTTGACTAAAGGGGTTCCTGTAAATCCAACTTGATACCATTGAAATCCAAGTTTAACATCTGTAATCCAACAATGGCCAGTAGCCAAACCTGGGACTTCCCTGGTTTTGTATCTTTATACAGTGAAATTTTGAGTGAGAACTAACACTGCATTCTGCAAGAAAATACGTAAGATAAAACATGCAGTAAAACCTCTACAATTCCACCATCAGACTCACAAGTTGGACTTTTGGGACCCTAAAGATATATTCAATCTTCAAGCTCAAAGAAATAAAAAAAAATATGGAGAGCCAACATTTCAGGACTTTATTCCCTTTTATGTTTTCCAAGGATTTTGAGCACCGTTTCCCAAGAAAGTGAGAGAAAGGTCAGAAAGAAAGGTACTCCTTCACCTAGAGAAGACAAAGACCCATAGCAACAGGAACAACAGGGACATTTTTGTTCGTCTTATTCTGCTGAGTCCTCTCACCTCAATAATGAACTGTAGGAAAATGTGGAATATATCCCGCTACAGAATGCCTGCTTGAGGATATAGAGGAATGTCTGGAAACATGAAACACAAGTCTATATTTTAGTATTATTTTTACACTAAGCTTTTTATAAGTGATAAAGGCCCTTTAAATACAGATTTCTGTCTTAGACAATACAAGCGATATTGTAAATGTAGAGCCAAAATTGAAATTTGGAAGAACAAAACAGAATTTAGACTTATACAATTATTTCAGCAACTTTGCATTAAATTACTACATTGGTTAAGTTCACTTTTAAAAATACAATTTGCTTAATTGCACATTATGTACATGAACACTTAGAAGTACCAACATAAAATTAAGTAAAATAATTAAAGTATTTTTGATAACTAGACTAGTGACGTATATTCAATAAATCAACCCCAGCTAACTTACACAAATCTCAATGATTCTATGTTTATATGCAGATATACATTTTAACAGCAGAAAGCATTTTTCAATATATTCACATACAAATAAGCCCTACATATAATTTACAGCAATTATATTCCAGTTACAGTACTGCGCCCAGCAATACAGTTCATATTCTATATCCTTTTAATGGGGTAGTGCATGTTTTTCCGCAAGAAATAAAGCAGTAAAATAAATCTGCAATGTAACTAAATATCCTTATGACAAAATTCATGTTCAAATATTTAAAATATTTTGAAACAAACTTTTATTCATAATGCAAACATAATGCATCCAGATAGCAACATGAACCATTAATTATGAAAACTGCAAATATTTTATTGAATGCAGTTAATCTATTTTATACTGATTATTGCAACTTAATTTGCTTAACAATTACTATCATGAAGTGTTAGTGAGGATTATTTTAAAATTCATAGAAAAATTTTTCATTACTGTCACAAAACTAAAATATACATGGTATTTATAAAATTTGCCAACATTGTTTGGCTTTGTATGACATTAGTGTTTTGCTGAACTTCAAATGGAAATTATTCAAACTGTTACTAACAATCCACAAAGATTTGACTGCTTCCACAAAATTCAAGGCTACAAATTAGGACCAAATGCAAATGTCAGTACTCTTTTCTTTGCTGCACTCATTCAAGTATCAAATGGAATGTACTTCAGAGTGTTCTAAAAATTAAAGAGCTAAAACAAAATATACTTAAGAAAGGGGGTCTGTGTATTCAGCAAGAGTGAGATATTTGGTATCCAAATATGTATTTGTTTTTGAGAAATATGGACAAAGGTTTGGTTAAATTAGTGCTGCTGCACTGCATTGAATTTGATCATTGGTACAAAGATATATGGAAAATGTCAAAGTGCAGGGGTGTCTTAAACAAACACGTCATTATCAACATGCATAAGCCTAAGTCCCATAGGCAGTGCATTGAGTATGATTTAAGTAAAGAAGAGATGTAGGAAGGGAACTATATGTGTGTGTATGTAATATATATATTATTTATATATGTGTGTGTATTATATTATATATACAGACATATACACACACACACACAAATTTAAAGCAGCTACAAGTCAATGGTTTGTTATTAATAATGAAATGAAACAAAAACTATACAAACTAGAGTGAAGATAAAATAAGGTTAGGAAGATTCAATTAGATTTCGACATATAAATAGAAAATGGAGCATTTGATGAATGCAAACAATGTTTATCCATTGGATTACAGAAAATGTTCAGTACTACTGGTGAAATGTTATTAAAGAAACATATTACTCACAAAAGCCTGAAAGTCCAAAATTTCAGTGGATGAAAACCAGCATTCTGTTTTCCTGAAATTGGTGCAGAATCTGTTTTTGTGAGAATTGCACCTCATTTTCCCAATCATCAATTTGTAGTATTTTATTTCTGTAGTACGCTAGTAGAACACGTGCATGGCCGAGGGTTGTACATGTACAAATAATGAGATATGATGAAATTGAGTAGATAGGTTGGTGAGAGGATACAAAGAAATGTGGAATTCTCAGATCATGCAGGGGCATCCTACTCTTTAAATTAAAAAATTGGTGAAGAGTAAGCATGAAGAAAGATTCTAATCAAATTTTTGAAGAGCTAAACTTAAAGAGGCTATGCTAATCAATTCAAAATTTAAACAATATTTTCATGCTCCTTGTAGCACCTTGGTAAGAATGTTTATAGAATGTCCTGCCTTAATATGGTTGGAGAATTTAGAATGGGATATCCTGCATGAAGCAAGTCAGATTGGGGTCCTAATTTCTCCCACTTGATTTCACAGAATAAACTAAAAGCCTGGGATCCTATAAATAATACATATCAAACAAACAAAGGTGGTCAAATTTGCCAGCAGGGTTACCTAAAATATAGAGAACTTGGGTAAATAATTTCAAGTTTTACATTTTAAAATAAACAACATTTATTACTGGCAAAAATAAAATGTGTAATTGACAAATAAATATGACAAATAACTGTAGCATGCATTACTAGGCAAAAGGTGCCTCATTCAGAAAAATAGAGGTGAAGATTTTAACATTTAATATGGAGAGGATTTACAAATTTCACGAAGATGCAAATAGCAACGTCACCGTTTTCCAAGAATCAGAGGGAAAAACTAATAAGCAGAAAGCCTGGAAACAAAATGGTACGGAGACCCTTACCAAGGTTTGAAAAATATCATGTGATACAAATACCATATTTCAAGCTTTGAGAACACATATTTTGTCTGATGTAACATAATCAAGAAACTATCATACTCAAAATCATAAATGCATTTAATAATATGTCAAGCAAAGCATCAGAAACAAAAAGAATTCAAGCTGGATGCTGCACAAAGTAAAGGTACAAAAGGGCCACACTTCAGAGCGCCAAATTAGTTTTTACAGGCTTCCCACTTTCTTATCTTGCAAGACTCTGATCTTCCTACCAGTATACGACCCTGTCCACATTTGCTAAAATAAAATCAAGTTGCAATAAAAAATACTTTTCCTCAGGGCTACAAAACTCTACCCTGTTCTTTTGAATGAGATTTCATTTAAAATACAGGTATCTGTAAATGATGAAATACATTTAATGCCCTGTTGTACAAAGTTGATTTTTTAAGTTGCAAAATACACATTTGATGCAGTTACATCATCATTTTAAACTAAGTGACAAATATCTTTTCGTGACTCGATTTAGAAAATCATACTCAAATGCATGGTCCAACTTCGTGGATCTCTGCAGTCGACAGTGGCTGCCTTGTGTTTCTTAGCATACAGTAACTGTGTTGCAGAGATGGTTGCTGTCAAAATGAAGTTCCTGAGAAAGAATGGGCCTGTGTGAACGAAGCAGGATTGCCAAATGTACTAATATGGGTATGTGACAGGATCACTGAACTGCACACATTGAACTTCTGGGAGGGTTCACAGTTCTCACCACAGGCTCCTGGCTGTAATTCACAATATCTGCCTTCACTACGCGCTGTCATAAAAGAGAAAGCAGCCATATTATAGATCATTCAACAAATTCAGCACAAAATGCTAGTTTATTAGATAAGGGATTATTAAAGAAGGTCAGTAAAACGTATAATTTATCATTGTATCACTGACTGCTATAAGGCAATAACATAGTGTTTCATAAAATAGCTGCAACTGCTTTAATAAATTGACTCTTACTACTTTTCAGTAAGATTCAATGAACAAGGAACTGGAAGAAATCACAATATGGGAACCACATGGTAGAATATTTTTTTAATTTCACTGAAGATACCATACTCAGGCTGTTAACAGGATGGAAATAAATACAAGGTAAATTCAACATTTATATTTAATACTTAAAATAAATGAATTAAGTAATAGTTGACAGTACTATGTTATATTCCATTGTATTTAATATATTTTCTAAACTACTGCCACAGTACCTGAAATTATTGTAAGACACACACTCTACTTCGGCAGGGTGCAGAACCCTGGGATAGATTCGCATCATGTAGGTAATTTACCAACTCGGCCCTGACAATATGCTGCCAATAAGATCATGCCAGGAAAGCAAAAGAGTAATGAAGTTGACAAAAAGAAAAGAATGAGAGGAAATAATAAAGATGAAGTTGAAATGTTTCACAATTTGTATAAGCAACAATAAAGAAAGAGTTTCAAGTAGCACAATAAAGTACTAAAGCACTGAGATTGTGTTTGATAATATTTTAACGCCAACAATAAACGTAGTATTTTAAATTAATTAGTGCCAATGTCCATAATCAAACAATATATTCAGGCTGGACTTTGAAAAATGAACACAACATACAAGACAGGAGACAAGTTAAATTAGAGAACACAGGTTCTTTCAGATAATTTATAGCCAATTTAGATGCGATCTATGAAAATAAATTTGAATTGCAATACTTTGCAAAATTTTAAACGTTAAAGGAAATTTTAAATACAGCTGTGACATGAAAAAAACATTAAAAATATTTACTGATAACATAAAATATAAAAAAATGTGCTATCATTGCATGTAATTCTTCAATAAATTACTATATTAACTCCAGGGATGAAAACAGCAGAGACAACCCATTGCACATGATCACTCTTTAATAGAAGAATATTAGTTCTAATATGTAATGCTATAATTGGCCACTCTACTTGGAAGAAAGCAGACACTCCACAAGTTAGCAGACAAGTTGCAAGATTTCCTACAGAATTAAATCAAATCATTACTCATTCATTGACATGATTAACAGGAATCATTTTTCTGATTAGTCAGTTTAATAAAGTAGAAAAGGCTCTGTTTAAAATCCTTCACTGCTTGAAAAGCTTTTGATCAAGAATTTAAAGTGAAAACCCATTAATAAATAGACAGCACAGTTAAACTGGAAAATATACTTTACAAATGGAAGACACTTTAAAATACCTAAAATAGTACTACTTCTTGAGGAGCATCTGTACTCAAAATAAAATTGATTTTTTCCAAAAAAACCGTGCACTATACTTTAAACTAATCTTATAATATCCATACTTCAAAAAACTGGCAATTATTTATCACATTTATAAAACTAAATTTCAAACAGACATGTTATGTTTATCTATAGATGTTCTTGCAATAGGCATCAAACAGAGGTTTAGTTTGTGATGAACAGAAAATTCTCAAGTAAATTTTGTAGAAATGCTACACAAGTTGCTTTTGCTCTTTTGCTCTCTGCCTTCAAATGGGCTCATTTAAAAAGGCTGATACCATAAGTGTTCTGTAGATCAGGCTGGAAAATGAAACCACTAAGGCTGGCATTACTGGAGGTTTGATCACATTATGGTTGCCTATAGTACACACCTCAATTTCCCTTTCCTTTATAATGATTGTATTTACTGCAGAGATCTCCTTGGCACCAATAAAACGGTTTGATAATGAATAATATCTTCAGGATGGAAAAAGAGGAAGGTAACAAGAAAAATCTATGAAATGTAAGTTCCTCAGCCTCCAGACTTAAGAACAGAATGGAACAGTCTTCTCGATTGAAGTTCTGCATTTGTGGTGTTTTCAATCTGGCTTCCTAGGTGATATATTTTTTCTCTTTTCCAAAAAAAAATCAGCAGAGCAATTGGAGACCTATATAGGAATAGAATTTATTTTTAAAAGTAATTACATATCTTTCTTTATCCATTTATCTATCTATTTATTTATTTATTTATTTATTTATTTATTTATTTAAATATTTATTTATCCAGATACAGCACGGAACGGGCTCTTTGGGCCCTTCATGCCGTGCCATCCAGCAACCACTGATTTAACCCTAGCCTAATCACGGGACCACTTACAATGATAAATTAACCTACCAATCGTTACATCTTTGGACTGTGGGAGGAAATCTGAGTGCCCGGAGAAAACCCCTGTGGTCAGAGGGAAGAATGTACAGACTTCTTACAGACAGCAGCAGGAATTAAACTGATGTCACTGGTACTGTAAAGCATTGTGCCAACTACTACACTATTAGGCTACCTCTCTGTATTTTAAAATACCCTGTTACTCAAGATTAAAGCTTATTTATCTTGTGTACATCCCGACAGACAGTGAAATGTGTTTTTTGTTCACAACCAACACACCCAAAGATGTGCTAGAGGCAGCCCACAAGTGTTGTCACACGTTCTGGCGCCAACACAGCATGCTCACAATTCTTGGCAGAACAACGCAGAATACAACATAACAGAACAAAGCAAGCAAAAAAACAATAACAGCAAAATAAGTCCCCACTCTTTCTTCCCACTCATCTGACTGCCATAGCAGACTGACAGAGATTCAGAGAACCAGAGCTCTGGTCAATGGCCCTCAACCTCTGGATTTCAGATTTGACCCTTGGGCCTTGATCCTCAGCATCAACAGACCTGCCAATCACCATTGGAACGGGACAATGGCAGGACCTCAAAGACTAGGCCTCGCATCCAGTCTTGCCAATTCACTAACTCAAGGGGCAATTGGACCTTGTTCTTTTTGCCCGCACAGGACTCGAACTCCGGAACCTACCAACAGCTTGCTATGGGAGAGGGAATTTACCAGCCCTCGTCGATACTTGCCTGCTAGTTTTATATCTGACATCCCTGCCTGGTGGAGATGTCCCACATTCACGTCGCAGACCTCTGAACGCAGAGTGGAGACTTGAGTTTCCAGCCTGTCCTCAATTACATCCGCATCCCTGTTCCTATGCTCTAACCTGGCCCCTAACTCTCTTTCTTTATCCCTAACACTACAAAGCATCTAAAACTGAGCTGTTACCTCAATGGAGGCTGCAGCATGGCACCATCTTAAGCAGAGATGTGACAATCATTAAATTAATAGAAGAATCTTAAATCTGTGATGATTTTGATGATTTGTTTCCTGTTAATGATCATTTTAGAGTTGTATTTGGGTGGCTTGATAAAGACACGAGTTGTTTGGTGCTTGGTCCCACTTGAGGGCTATATTATTTTGGCCCTACTTCTGACCAAGCTGCATCAATGTCAATGGTGTGGTCATTTCTCCAAATTCACAGACAGGATGTAATACCTATTGGCTGATACCAAGACTTCCAACAACCTATTAGTTCTCTGTATCTTCCTAATATTATTTTGATCCCATTCAAAAATAAATAGGCTTGACAAGCAGGCAGTGTGATTCTTTTGGCTTACTACCAAGATCATTAGGATAAATCCTAATGCATGGTTGCATCTCTACTTAGAAATTTGCAAAGATTTTGTATATTATCTGAAACCTGGACAAACTTCTATAGATGTGCAGTGGACAGTATACTGACTGGTATAGAAACCAGTCAGTACACTCTCCAGCAGAGCCTGGTATGGAAACACCAAGTGGAAAAGCCTACAAAAAATCCATTATGGGTAAAGCCCCCCCCCCACCGACTACTGAGAACATCAACAATGAGCACTGTCACAGGAAAGCACCATCCATTATCAAGGACCCCCACCATCCAGGCCATGCTTTCTTCTTACTGCTGCCATCAGGAAGGAGACAATGGAGTCTCAGGATCCACACCATCAGGTTCAGGGAAGGTTATTACTCCTCAACCATCAGGCTCTTGAACCAGAGGGGATAACTTCACTCGCAACAGCACTGAACTGTTCTCCTACCTGTGGAGTCACCTTTAAGAACTCTTCATCTCATGTTCTTGATATTTATAAATTATTTACTTATTACTTTTTTTTAATCTTTTTGTATTTGCACAATTAGTTGTCTTTTGCACATTAGTTGTTCATCTTGCCTGTGGGTTTCATTGATTCTATTGTGTTTCTTTTTATTTATTATGAATGTTTGCCAGAAAATGAATCTCAGTTGGATATGGTGACATAAATGTACTTTGATAGTAAAATTTACTTTGAACTTTTTGAACCTTCCTGTACATATTTCCATCACTTTATTCCAGGGTTTCTCAACCTGGGGTCCATTGATACCTTGCTTAATGGTATTGGTCCATGGCATAAATATAGGTTGGGAACCCCTGCTCTATTTCCTGCCTGATCATTTTCCAGTCTAAATGCCTTTTAAGTATTACTGTCATATCTAGTTCCACTCTCTCACATGGCAGTGTTTTCCCAGCAGCTGCCAGCTTTTTTATAAAAAGAACTTCACTCGCAAATTTTCTTTAAACTTTCTCCTTCTCACCTTAAGCCCATTAGCTTATGACATTTCTGCTAAATGAAAAACAGTAACTGTCTACCACTGTATGCCCCTAATAATTTATAATTAAGTCAGATCACTCCTTTAGTCTCTAGAAAAGTAATTCATATTTGTCCACACTTTTTACCAGAGCCAATACTTCGGTAAATCACTTTTGCACTCCCTCGAAAACCTCCACATCCTTCCTACAATATAGCAATCAGAAATGCAAGTAATACTCCAAAGTGTCGCCTAATTAAAGCCTTGTACAATACCAACATGACTTCCCAACTTCTATATTCAATGTGCTGACTAATAATGCCATTTACCTTCACTATCATCCTAAGTACTTGCACTGCTACTTTCAGGGAGCAATAGACTTGCACCCCAGTATCCCAATTTACATCAATGCCCCAATGCTTTCTGCCATTTACTATATATTTTGCTCCCAAAGTGCGACACCTCATATTGTCCAGATTAAACACCATGTGTCATTTATCTGTCTATAGTTTCCATGTGAAATACTGATATATCATGAATGATATGCTGCATTCTTTGACAACTTTTCTCATTACCCACAACTCCACTAATTTTTGTGTCATCTACAAATTTATTTATTAGTGTAGCTACATTTTTGTTTGAATTATTTATATATAACTGAAGCAACAGAGATCCAGATATGACCCCTGTGCAATACCATTGCTCACTAACCTCCAATCACAATAATACCCCTCACCAATTCCTTCTGTCTTCTAGCGCTAGGACAATTTTTAATCCAATCTATCAAGTCACTGTAGATTTTATGTGCCTGAATCTTCTGGAATTAAAACAACATGTCCTGGAACACTGACTGGACAACCCTGATCCTTCTTCAGCCAAGTCTCACTAATGGCTACAATATCATAATTCTACATGCTGATCCATGCTGTAAGCTCATTTGCCTTACCTCCAATACACCTTGCACTGAAATAGTCCCACCATGTTCAACCTTTCGGTTCCTGTTTGTAGCCGGGTTTAGATCTACAGCCCCCCCCCCCCCCCCACCTCCACAACAACTCCAGTAGCTGCCCTGAAATTCTGGTTCCCGACCTTTGCAACAGAAGTTTAAACCTTTCAGAGTACTAGCAACCTCCCCGTAAGGATATCGGTCCCTTCAGTTCAGGTGCAAACCACCCCATTTGGACAGGTCCACCATTGCTGGAAGAAAGCTCGATAGTCCAAAAACCTGAAGCCCTCCCTCCTGAACTTTCCTAATTCTAGACTGACTAGCATGTGGTGCAGATAGCAATCCTGAGACCACGGTCCTGTTCTTTAACTTAGCACTTAACTCCCTGAACTCACTTTGCAAGACTTCTTCATACCCTCTGCCTATGTCATTGGTACCAAAGGTGACCAAGACCTCTGACTGCATCCCCTCCCCTTTTAGAATGTTATGGATTCAATCCAAAATGTTTCTGACCCTGACACCTGAGAGGCAACAGGGAATCCTGTTCTCATCCTCCAAACCTTCTGTGTGTTCCCCAAACCAATAAAGATGCTATCACCACTTGCCCCTTCCCTTCTGAGCCACAGAGCCAAAGTCAGTGCCAGGGCAACACACACACAATGCTGGAGGAACTCAGCAGGCCAGGCAGCATCTATGGAAATAAGTATAGTCAACGTTTCGGGCCGAGACCCTTCAGTATGACTTTGCCAGGGACCTGGTTTCTGTAGCTTTTCAGGTAGGACATTTCGCCATCCCCCTCCCCCGATGTATCCAGAGCAGTTTCTATTATTAATGGGAATGGCCACAAGGGTACTTTGCACTGTCTGCCTATCCCCTTTCCCTCTGACAGTCACCCAGATACCTGCCTCCTGCAACATAGGAGTGACTACCTCCCTTATTACTATTTACAATTGGTCATATTATTTACAATCAATTTATCCTGAGCTATACAGAAAATGTGGACAAAAATTCAAGCTTTTATAAATTTTATGAAAAAAAATGAAGTGAGCTTGACTGTTTCACAATGGAACAAATAAGTACTTAGACACAGAGAACATTCTTTATCATTTAAGGAAATAAAGAGATATGAGATCAGTGAGCAATAAATGAATTGAATTGAGTTTACAATTGGTCATATTACTTACAATTAATTTATCCTGAGCTGGACAAAAATCTAAACTTTCTGAACTTTATGTGAACATATTTAGTTAACAATGTAACGCCATGAGCCAATGTGGACAGGAGGTCTCTTATCACCTTCCACATGAAAACATTTTACATTCATTCATCATTTTTACTCTTTCCATGATCAGCTATACACCCAACAGAATAAAAATATGCCCTTACATTCCATTAATTCTCTGAGCATGGTCACACTACCGGTAGTGGTTACCAAGTGAGCAACTCAACCATTCTTGGCCACTTTCCACTTTCTGTCCCATCCAATACTGCTGCTTTCCCCATTGAGATATGACCATCACAGCAACTAATCTCAAATAGTGCATCTTATAATAGTCCACACATTTCTCTACTCCACATTCCTTAATTTGCAATCAAATACTGAATCAGTTGCTATGGAATGATATACAGCCCTAAGATACAGACAACACCACAGTGAGTGCATACGTCATGGTCTGTGTAACTGAATGAATTATTAGGTCACATATGAGGTTAGTAAGAGGCAACCATATTAAGTGGACTGGAGTGATGTGTAGGCTATACTGGGCGCAGTTAGGATCACTAATGATTGTGATGCTTCTATACATTAATACACACGTATGTACTAAGATGCATATGGTTTTACAAATAAAGGAAACCAAACAATATATATATGCCAAGAAATTTAGTGACATTTAAATGAGGCTGTAATGAAAATAAGCAAAGGACTTTTAACCGCACAAATTTAATGCTTAACAAAAAATAATGCTTTTTTGCTACTATCCTACTTCCAATTTTGTCAGATTAAAATAACTGTCCATAAATTCAGAATCAAATTAACTGTACCACATTATGTCAACACTATTTCTGGCTGTACTGTGAAGTGCAGATCAAGTACATGAGGTACAGTTCAAGCAATGCCACAAAAAGATCAATGGATTAGGTACAACACATTATATTATGGTAGCCTCCAACATGATGGCATGAACAACAATTTCTTAAACTTCCAGTATTTGCCTCTCCCCCACTCCCCAACCATTCCTATTTCTCTCTCTCACCTCATCTCCTTACTTGCCCATCACTTCCCTCTGGAGTTCCACCCCCTTCCTTTTCTTCCATGGCCTTCTAACATCTCCCATCAGATTCCGCCATCTCTAGCTGTTTACAACTTCCCATTCCTTAACTTCACCACTCCTGGTCTCCTGGTTTCACCTATCACCTACTCCCTCCTCCTTCCCTCCCCCCATTTTCTTACTTGGACCTCAGCTTTTTCCCCATTGCTGCTGAAGGGTCTCGGCCTGAAACTCGACTGCTTACTCTTTTCCATAGATGCTGACTGTCCTTCTGAGTTCCTTGAGCATTTTGTGTGTTGCAATGATTTGGGTACAAGTTTAACTTATTGATAGTCTTGAAAACCCCTCAACTAGATGCACAAAGAGCAATTATGTTTCAGTTTGGTCACATAGTTTACACTTTAGTTTTATCAAAACTTTGGAACCTGTTGCACAACTGCACAAATTTCTATGTGTACAAATGCAATTGGAAAGGAAATCCAAATTTACTATGGTAAACCAAACCTCACTGAGAATACATGAAAAACACTGTGCTCCTTTATGATGTAGCACATGCATATCCACACTTCTTTAGGTCTGGTATAAAATAAATAGTTTTTATGCAAACAATCATAATGCAAAAGGAACCTAGTTAATCTCCAGCAGTTCCATAATTTTGTTTTCCAACGAACTGTCTGTATATACTTGCTGATCACAGGTACAGCAATGCATTTGTTAGGTTTGTGCCAATTTATGTTTTATAGCGGTCAAAAGAAGAGAATTCTAGGGTGGATGTGGGAGAATACTGTGCTTTATAACCCACATATTGTACATAATTAACTAATTGATCAGTTTCACTTCAGTTTACCTGACAACATTGTCTAAATTAATACTACATACCAGATGTTATTTCAGAAATGCTCTACAATATAGGAGTTTATAAACTAAAGGGAGTTTTCAACATCTACATCTAACCTCCAACCTCCCAGTCTATCCAGTTTGCAATCCTTACTACAGGTTCAATTAACTCCCAAAATATTTGTTTAGTTCCTAGATCTAATCACACACCACATATCAGATAACAAGGTAGGCCCAACTTACTTTTTTGTTGTCTTTCTTGATAATATATTAATGATACAATTAAAGCAAAATGCAAAGAAGCAGGAACAAATCACACTAATATATAATTTGCTGGTAATTTCAGTGGGTGGCATTTTTCTAATCCAAGATCAATTAAAAATATTAATTACGATGTGTTCCATTTTGCATTTTTGGTTTTGCTTCATATATTTAAAAATTCCACAGGGTAGATTTTCTAAAACATATTCCATTTCCTTGGAGCAATGGTTTAACTGCATTTGTGTGATTCAGTGTCAATGTTACATTTTCTTTGGATTTTCAAGGATTCCCTGAGGCATGAGAGTTACACCAATACCTGCAGAGACACATTTTAGCAAAGTTAACGGGATACCATGTAATTTTTTAGTCATCTCAATTACTTTCAGTATGGTAGCATTAATGCAGAAAGTTTCACTGAAACATGGCTTACTGGCTCTCCCTCAAACACTGAAAGTACCTCGAGGGAAAATGAAAATGGTCACAGAGTTAACAAATATTTAGATCGTCTACTGATCCCAAAGAAATTAAACCTCTTCATGGAGGCTCAATGAATAGATGTGCCAAGATTTCCCACTCTTTTGTCAGGACTAAGTCCAGTCAATGATCATGCTTAACCCAAGATGCTGCTGAAACATGTCATTCATCTAGGCAGGAATTGCCACTATTCTTCAACATGGAAAGGAATTGTACACTTTAAAATATGTCTTTGCAAATCTGATTAAACTCATTGCTCTGGCAAATTTCATTAGAATACATTGCTCTTCTTTCACTCAGTCCATCATCTCTATGTTAAAGTTTAGCTGGATTATAAAAAGCATTCTAATCCTGTACATGAATGCACCTAGAGAGAAAAGTGTCCTAGCCTCATGGAACATTCAATGTGATAGGAAAAGTATTTTACTTGGATTGAAATGCTTATTATATCATAGGTTACATAAACAGAAACACATTAATCACAGGATGGCTTACCTCACCAGAGCATCATAAAATTATTTTGTTTACCTGGAATAGCTCTACCTAGAAACAAAGTTAGCAGCATTGTCTTATTTTGTGGTTCTTCATGGTTTAAATTCAAGAGTTAAGCTTGTTTGTCACATGTGCTTCAAAACATACAGTGAAATGCCTCATTTGTGTTGAGGGCATCTGAGGGAAGACCACAAGTGTCACCCCACATTTTGGTGCTAACATCGCATGCCCACAATGCTCAGCGGGACAACACAGAAAACAACAAGCAATAAAATAACAATAGCAAAAATAAGCTCCATTCCACACACACACATCCTTTAACTCCCAGAACAGGCCTCCACCCTGCAGTGGACATGGTCTTGAGCCCATAGACACCGGGCTTCAACCACCCCAGCAAACTTGCAGAGATTTACAGACTCGGCTCTGGCCAATAGACCTCGACTTTCAGACTTCAGATTCAAATATTGGTCCTTGATCATCGGCATTGATCTCAGAACATGCCAATTCACTGAACACTAAGAATTGAAGTCAGAACTTGCCAATGACCAATAGAACACTAGACCTTGAACTCCAGTCTCACACATTCGTAAACCCAAGGGATCATCAAAACTCATTCCTCCTTTCCACACGGAACTTGGACTCCAGAACGCATTGACAACTTGTTTATACCTCCCTGTATCAATCTGAATTTCCTCAAGATCATAATACCATGTCTGATTTTCTTGGGAAATTAAATTTTCCAAGATTATCATCTGATGATCTTTTAATATTGGATACTCCTATTACGGATGTAGAAATTAAAGGGGCTATTTCCTCAATGAATTCTGGGAAAGCACCGGGTCCAGATGGTTATACAGTTGAATTTTTAAAATTTTTTTCCACTACTCTTTCCCCTTGGTTAGGTAAGGTTTTTGAGGAAGCCATTAGATTGGGGAATTTGCCACAATCTTTTTATAGAGCTTCCATTTCTCTAGTATTGAAGAAAGATAAAGACCCTACTAACTGTGCTTCCTATAGACCTATATCTTTCTTGAATGTAGACTCCAAGATTTTTTCCAAGTTACTGGCATCTAGATTGGAGAAGGTATTACCCAAATTACCCAAATTATTTCAGATGATCAAACTGGTTTTATTAAAAATCGCTATTCTTTTTTTAACATTAGGAGATTGTTGAATATTGTTTATACTCCCTCACATGACACTTCAGAATGCGTGATTTTATTAGATGCGGAGAAAGCATTTGATAGAGTTGAATACTTATTTAATGTGTTGGAGAAGTTTAATTTTAGTCTGATACTTATATCATGGATTAAATTGATTTATCATACTCCAGTAGCCTCAGTGTTTACCAATAATCAAAGATCTCCCTTTTTTCGCCTATTTCGGGGCACTAGACAAGGATGTCCTCTTAGTCCATTACTATTTAACATTGCCTTAGAACTTTTGGAATTGCCATCAGACAATCACAGGATATTTTGGGTATTAATCGTGGGACAGACATTCATAAGTTATCTTTGTATGCAGATGATTTATTACTATTCATTTCTAACCCGGAGAAATCCCATTCCAGCAGTTTTATCATTATTGGTTCAATTTAGTGAGTTTTCTGGGTATAAGTTAAATCTTAATAAAAGTGAATTGTTTCCTTTGAATAAACGGGTCCCAATTTATGGAAATTTACCTTTTAAATTAGTTAATGATTCTTTTACTTATTTAGGGATCAAAATCACAAAAAACCATAAAGATTTATTTAGATTTAATTTTTTACCCTTAATTGATCAGATTAAAGGTTTGTTTACTAAGTGGTCACCTTTATCTTTATCCCTAATAGGTAGGATTAATGCTATTAAGATGGTTATTTTACCTAAGTTTTTATATATTTTTCAAGCGATACCAATTTTTATCCCGAAATCTTTTTTTACTAATGTTGACTCTAAAATTTCTTCATATATATTTCAGAATAAAAATCCCAGGTTAGGTAAAACATATTTACAGAAGACAAAAAAGGAAGGCAGGTTAGCATTACCTAATTTCAGATTTTACTATTGGGCAGTTAATATTAGATATTTGTTATGTTGGTTGAAAGATGGGGGTGGATCTTTCGGCCCTCGTTGGGTGAGTTTAGAAACTAAATCTGTATCAGCTTATGCTCTGGGTTCTATTTTAGGGACTTCTCTCCCTTTTGCTCTTTCTAAATTGCCGAAACGAATTGACAACCCGATAGTTAAACATACTTTGCGTATATGGTTTCAATTTTGGAGATTTTTTGGGTTGACTCAATTCGTTTTAAATAGTCCTATTGTATCTAATTGTTTTTTCCACCCTTCCATTATAGATCATGCTTATTCGGCTTGGAAAACTAAGGGATTACTAAGATTTTCTGATTTATTTTTGGACAATTGTTTCATGTCTTTTGAGCAATTATCCAACAAATATAACTTGCCTAGATTTCATTTTTTTTTAGATATTTACAGATTAGACATTTTTTAAGTTCTGTACTCCCTACGTTTCCAAATTTTGTGCCTTCAGATATTTTGGAGAGTTTATTTGAATTAGACCCTTTTCAAAAAGGGCTTATTTCAAAACTTTATAATATAATTATGAAGATACGTTCAGAGCCTCTTTATAAGACTAAAAAGGATTGGGAAAGAGAGCTTAGTCTTATTATTTCTAGTGAGAATTGGGATAGAATTCTTCAATTAGTTAATACATCATCGTTATGTGCCAAACATTCATTAATACAATTTAAGGTCGTACATAGGGCCCAAATGTCCAAGGATAAATTAGCTCATTTTTACTCTCATATTAGTCCTATTTGTGATAGATGTCAATCTGAAATTGCGTCTTTAACTCATATGTTTTGGTCGTTCATTTTTGGAGAAATATTGGAAAGATATTTTTGATATTATTTCTGCGGTTTTGAATATTGATTTACAACCTCATCCTATTACCGCAATTTTTGGTTTACCAATGTTAGACTCACTGCATTTATCTTCTACTGCCCGTTGAATGATTGCATTTCTAACTCTGATGGCTAGAGGATCTATATTGTTGAATTGGAAGGAAATTAATCCTCCCATTGTATTTAATTGCTTCTCTCAAACTATGTTATGTTTAAATTTAGAAAAAATTAGAAGTGGTGCTTTTGAGACTTCTATTAAATTTGAAAAGTTATGGAGACCATTTATTCAACATTTTCATATGATGTAATATGACCTTGTGCCAAGTTCATTTGATTTCCCAGCTCTTAGCTTATGTATGTTGACAGGACTGGAAGTGACGGCATTGATGAATATTTATTTTTGTGAGATATTATAAACAGCCCCCTTTTTTTTTTCTTCTCTCTCTTTTTTTTGCTTCTTTTTTCTTCTATATTAGTTATTAGATTAGTAGATTAGCTAGTTTTGCATTATATATATATTTTTTTCTTTCTTTTTTCTGTTTTTTTTATATCATATATTATGAAATATTTAGACTTATCATGTTCATACATATATTTTATGGCTTATGTCTTGGTAAACTCATTTATATTGTAACTATTATGTATGTTTTTTTCATATGTAATGGAATTTGTGTGTTGGTAATTTCTTTATCAATATATCATTTGTATTCTGTCCATATTACTAATAATAATAATAAAAAGATTTAGAAAGAAAAGACAACTTGTTGACCTTGGGGGGGGGGGGGGGGGGGGAAACCTCGTCCACTCTCTGTCAGTCCACCATCTAACCACGGATGTTGGATGTCGGCATTGCCGGTCTTTGAACGTGGAGCAGAGACTCTAGACTGACCTCCAATTCTCCCACATCCCTGTTGCTAAACCCTACCCTGAGCCCTAACTCCTCTCTCTGTCCCCAAACCATCCTTACAAACATAAAAAAATTACAAATTAAACCAATTAAAAACATCTAAATCTGAGCTGCAACTCAAATCAAAGGTTACATCTTGGCACCATCTTCGAAGTAAATGTAATTTAACACAGAGCAAATTCTATATATAACTATTTCTTGGTTGAGACACCAGATTCTAGTAATTCCTACAGCCATTTTTGTCCATCTCTTTGAAACTGAAAATTGATTTAATCCAGAGCAAATCCCAGCTGCAACTATATCTGGGTTAAAAGTGACTGATTTGTTCAAAGTTAAACTTAAATTTTATTATCAAGGGATGTATATATCACATATACTACTATGAGATTCATTTTCTTACAGCCATTCACAGTAGAACAAAGAAATACAAATGCATCAATAAAAAAGCTACACACAAACAAGGACTGACAACCAATGTACAAAAGAAGACAAACTATGCAAATATAAAACAACAAAGATAGGAAAGAAAAAGAAAGAGGTGAGTGAGGTTATCCATGCAGTTCAGGAACCTGATGACTGAAGGGTAATAACAGTTTTTGAGCCTGGTGGTATGGGACCTAAGGCTCCTGTACCTCTAAGAATTCTGGAAATTCCTACTGGCACCTCTGGTCACTTTGCAAGCCCAACAAATGTTCTACATCAGGGAAGCTAGCAATGATATAATTTCCCAACTTGGACCATATTGTCCAGGGAGCAACCATCATCGGCGTTGGATACAACTGTTTAATTTTTAGATGAGACTGTTTAATTATTATTTTCTTTGCAGTTTAACAATTAATTACCTGCTTGTATTTTAAGTAGCTTTTAAATGCAAAAAACAGTTTAATATGCCTCTAGTGGCTATACAAAATACAATTCTGGAAAGTTCTGGTAGCTTCTTTGTTTTGCATTATTTGAATAAGTGCTTTCTTTTTAGTTGACTCAAATCTATAAATTAGAATGGAACTTTTCCTCATCTATGAATATAAAATAGCTAAACACAAAGTAGCACCAACTTGTTCTTAGCATCTTAGTCTCAAGTCCTTAAGTCTACTTCTAGCTTCTATTCTTGTTTCTTTTGTTCTATCAATGTTTAAGAAAACAATCGTAAAGCAACAAGTATTGTGACTCTTTCCTGACTCCTAAAAGAACTTTGAATTTAAACACCAGAATCCAACATTGGATACTTACAAAACAACATTGCGTTACAAATGCACACTGAACCAAGAAGCCTTTAATATAAGTAAAATACATAGCTCTGTGCAAAAGTGTCCTTTTGCACTAAACCAACCTCTTCATGTCAACTGGTCTCCAGTCCATTTCTGAAACTGCCATTCTCCTTTATTCCCAATGTTGTGTTCACTCCCAACTTGACTGTCCTATGCCTAGTGCCACTTTTTCACACAGGTATCTGGCCTTGGTCTCCCCACCCTAAATTTCTCCCTCAAATAAACAAGTTGGCCTTGTTCTTTATCTGCTTGAAAGAACAAGTAGGTCTTCTTAATTCCTTGTCAGATCATGTTCGTCATCAGGCCTTGCCAACCTATCTAAGTTTCTGTAGATTAATATCAGCCCTCCCAACCCTAATCTCCACGTCAGATTGGTGTCCGCAGGTACCATGTCAGACAGTGCCAGTTTATCCAATCTTACTGTTTTACAATGTCAGTCTATCCATTCTCTCCATCAGACCACACAAGCCTTACCCCACCAATCTCTCCAACAGGACATGTCAAACAAACCATGCTAAACTCATGATTCCAACAACCTCTCCACCAAAAACAATGACCTTTAATTCCACTCCATCCCATCAACCACAAAATGTGCCAGATCACTTCCAACCCCAGGAACCAACATGTGTCAGATGAAACTCTGATCTCCAATGTTGAGTGGTAAGCCAAATCCTCATAGCATCCTCTACATGTGTCACATCACTTCCCAGATCCCAAAACAACATTTTGGCAGATTGCTACTAACATCAATAGGTTTCAGATTCCAGGTTCCACAGGACATTGGCCATAAGCCCACTTGGGCTAATGCCCAACCTTTCATGCCAGCCTTCTGGAGAGGAAGAACAAGTAGTGCATTTTCAAGCATGAAAATGTGAAGAGCCTGATAATGCCTGTGAATTTTCTTTTGGTAGGACAATAAAGAAAAAAAAATCACTGTTTCAGTGTCATTCCAAATCAGCCAAATTAAAGTTTTCAAAACTTGCAAAATAAATGGCCTAAAAATTGTTCACCTCAGCCAAAGATTTGCCCTCAGATTATATGTATAGATCTTGTCATTAAAGGAAATATGTGTAATTATTTTAAGCAAGCTGTCATGATTTCACACATAATCTAAGCATAATAATACTGCCCAGATAACATTGAGAATAGATCCAGGGTTAGTGGTGTTTTTTGTGTGATGTGTGGAAACTCTGGAAGACCTCCAGTCTCCCTGATAACTAGCTGAACATCAGCTCCTTAGAGACAGGGTTAAGGAACTAGAACTGCAGCTGGATGATCCTCAGCTCATATGGGAGAAGGAGGAGATGATAAGATAGGAGCTACAGGGAGGTAGTCACTCCCAAGTTGCTGAATGCAGAGTAGCCCTATGGCTGTTCCCTCAATAACAAGATTACCACTAAGGATATTACTGAAGGGGGGTGGGTTGGGGGAATGACCTACCAGGGTGAAGTGGCAGTGACCGGGTCACTGGGGTCTCTGACACTGAGGCTGGCTCTATGGCTCTGAACAGAAGCAGGGAACAACAGGAGTGCAGTGGTGATAGACAATTTCTTAGTTACTAGTACAGAGAGAAGATTGTGTGGACATGAATGAGACATCTAAAAGGTATGTTCCTCTCAGGGTCCATGGTGAAGGATGTCTTGGATTGAGTCCACAGCATTCTAAATGGGGAGGGTAAACAGCTGGTGGTTATAGTACAAACTAGTACCAACTACTTAGGTAGGAAAAGGGACAAGGTCTGGAGACAGAAGAGAGAGGGAGTTAGATAGGTAGCCAGACACCGGTAAAGGTAAGAATAGGATGATTTGGCAGATGAATGTGTGGCTGAGGAATAGGTGCAGGGAGCAGGGTTTCAGATTTCTAAATCATTGGCATCACTTCTGAGGAAGGAATGACCTGTACTAAAAGGATGAGTAACACCTGAACACAAGGGGCACCAACATCCTTGCAGGCAGGTTTGCTAGAGCTCTTGGGCAGGGTATAAATTAATTTTGTAGTGGATGGGAACCTGAGTAATAATGCTGAGGATGGAGCAGTTGGTATACAAGTAAATACAGCATATAGAGACTATGAGGAAGACAGGCAGGTGATAGGGTAAAACACAGTCAATGAAGTAAGTGGAAGTGTTACATAGGGGCAATATTGAAAAGAGTAATGAAAAGGTGTTATATTTGAATGCACACAGTATACGGAACAAGGTAGATATCTTACGGCATTGTTAGAGATTGGCAAGTATGATGGTGTGGCACTGTGTGAGTCATGGCTGGATAAAGATCACAGTTGGGCAGTTGGGAGCTTAACATTCGAGGAAACACATTGTACCAAAAGGACAGGCAGGTAGGCAAAGGAGGTGATGTGGCTATGTTGGTAGTAAATGAAATCAAATCAAATCCTCAGAAAAGGGTGACATAGGATCACGTAGAATCCTTGTGAGTAGAGTTTAGGAGCTGCAAAGGTAAAAAGACTCCAGTGGGAGTTATATACATACAAGCCACGATGTTGGGTATAAGTTACAATGGGAGACAGAAAAGGCATGTAATAAGGGCAATGTTACAGATTTCCATATGCAGGTGGATTGGGAAAATTAGGTTGGCTGGATCCCAAGAAGGGAATTTGAAGAATGCCTACAAGAAGGCTTTTTAGAGCAGCTTGTGTCGAGCCCACTAGGAAAAATGTATAATGAACCAGGTTTGATGAGGGTACTTGGTAAAGGAAACCTTAGGGTTCAGAGATCACAAGTGGAATTTCCTAGTGGCCAACCATTTAAATTCCCATCCCCATTCCTATTCCAACATGTTGGCCTATGGCCTTTTCTTTGCCATGATGCAACCACTGTCAGGGTGGAGGAACAGCACCTCGTAATCTGCCTAGGTAGCCTCCAGCCTGATAGGATGAACATCAATTTCATCTTCCAGGAACTTCCCCCACTTCCCTCTTCTTGTATTCCCCACTCTGGCCTCTTACCTCTCCTTACCTGCCTATCATCTCCCCTTGGAACACCTCCTTCAGCTCTTTCTACCATGGTCCACCCTCCTCCTTCTCCAACCCTTTACCTTTCCCACCCACCTGACTTCATCCATTGTCTAGTCCTTCTTCCCCTAACCCACCTTTTTATCTGGTGTATTCCTTCTTCCTTTCTAGTCCTGAAGAAGGGTCACAGCCCAAAATATCGTATATTTATCCATTTCCATAGACGCTGTCTGACCTGCTCAGTTCCTCCAGAATTTTGTGTGAATTCACACTGCAATTTGGGAGGAAAAAGTTAAAGTCAGATGAATCACTATTACAGAGGAGCAAAGGAAATTACAGAGGCATGAAAGAGGGACTGGCTAAAGTTAATTGGAAGGGGACATTAGCAAGGATGGCTGCAGTTTCTGGGAGCAATTCAGAAGGCGCAGGATAGATACATTCCAAAGAAGAAGTAGTATTCTAAAGGGAAGATGACACCACCATGGTTAACCAGGGAATTCAAACAGCATAAAAGCAAAAGAGTGCACAAGTAATACAGCAAAAATTAGTGGAAAATTAAAGGATTGGGAAGCTTTTAAAAGCCGAAAGAAGGCAACTAAAAAGACACAAGGAGAGAAAAGATGACATATGAAGGTAAAGTAGCCAATAATATTAAAGACGATTGAAAAAGTTTTTCCAGAAATATAAAAAGTAAAAGAGAGGTAAGAATAGATATCAGACCATGGAAAATAACATGGAGAGATAATAATGGGGGACAAAGAATGACAGTCGCAGTATGTCAAAAATTCAAGAGTCTCAGGGGTAGGAGTAGAGTTACTATTAATAAGAAAAAGGTGCCTGGAAGCTGAAAGTTCTGAAGGTAAATAAGACTCCTTGATCAGATGGCCTACATACCAGTATTTTGAAAAAACATGTGGAGCTATTAGTAATGATCTTTCAAGGATCACTAGATTGTAAATGTCATTCAACTCTTTAAGAAGGGAGAGAGATAAAGAAAAAGATTATAGACCATTTAGCCTGATATCAGTGGTTAGAAAGGCTGAAATACCACGGTATGGAGGCACATGATAAAATAGGCCAAATTCAGCATTGTTTCCTTAAGGGGAATTTTTGTTTGACAAATCTGTTGGAATTCTTTGAGGAAATAACGGCAGGATAGACAAAGGAGAGTCAGTGAATGATCTGGATGGCGAAATGAATGTCTTTATGGTCGAAACTGTAGATAACATGAGGATAGGTGGGGGCGACAGGTAGTGTTGTGGAAGCAGGGAGTCTGCAGAAAGACAGAGAGATTAGGGAAAAACAGCAAAGTGGCAGATGGAACATAGTGTTGCAATTGCATGGTCATGTACTTTGGTAGGAGGAATAAGGACAAAGACCATTTTCTAAACGGAGAAATTTCAAAAACCAGAAGTTCAAAAGCAGCTGGGAGTCCTCTTGCAGCATTCCCTAAATATTAACTTTCAGGTTGGGTCAGTGGTCAGGAAGGCCAATGAAAAGTTAATATTCATTTTGAGAAGACTAGAATATAAAAGCAAGAATGTAATGCTGAACACCACACACAAAATGCTGGAGGAGCTCACCAGGCTAGGCAGCATCTATGGAAAAAGAGTACAGTTGATGTTTCAGGCCGAGAACCTTCAGCAGTCCTGCCAAGGGGTCTTGGCCTGAAATGTCATATATTTATCCATATCCATAAACGCTATGCGACCTGCTGTACACCTCCAGCATTTTGAGTGCTGCTTGGATTTCCAGATTTTCTCATGTTTGTGATGTAATGCTGAGGCTTTATAAGGAATTAATCATTCTGCACTTGGAGTTGTGAGCAGTTTTGGGCCTATTATTTAAGAAAAGATGTGCTGTCAATGGACAGGATACATAGGTGGTCCACCAAAATTATTGCAGGAATGAAAGTGCTAATGTATGAGGAGCATTTGATGACTCTGGGCCTGTAAATGGTGTTTAGAAAAATGAAGGGGGATCTCATTGAAACTTATCGAATATTAAAAGGCCTAGATAGAGTAGATGTGGAAAGGATGTTTCCTGTACCTGGGGAGTCTAGGAACAGGGGGCACAGCCTCAGAATAGAAGGATGTCCATTTAAAATAGAAATGAGGAGGAATTTCTTTGGTCAGAGAGTGGTGAAACTGTGGAATTCATTGCCACATACGGCTGTGGATATATTTAAAATGGAGGTTAGTAAGGGTATAAAAGGTTATGGGAAAAATAATGATGGAATGGCAGAGCAGACTTGATAGGTCAAATGGCCTATCTCTGCTCGTATGTCAAATGCAAGTAGAAAGTATACAACAATTGAAATTATAAAATACAATGTAAAAGTTTGAAAGAATTCTAATATATAAAAGCTTAATATTCAGTAAGATGAATCAAGGATTGCCAAATTTGAAGGAAGTGTTAATTCTTATCTGCAAGAGGATGCTGCTACATGCCAGTAACTCAAGCAATTAGGGAAGGAACATGTTCCTGTACCTAAAAAGACCAAGGTAACATGTCTGAATGACTGGCGTACTGTCACAATCACCACAATAATAAGCAAATGCTTTGAGAGGCTGGTCCAAGACTACATCTGCAGCTTGCTACCTCCCACACTTGACCCCTACAATTCACCTATCGCCACAACCAATCGACAGATGATACAGTAATCACAACTCTACACACCGTCTTTACACATTTGGAAAAGAAGGATGCATATGTGAGAATGCTGTTCTTGGAGTACAATTCAGCATTCAACACCATAATTCCCTCCAGGCTTGACAAGAAGCTCAGAGACTGCCTTCACTCTGCCTTGTATAGCTGGATCCTGGACTTCCTGTCAGATCGCCGGCAGATCATGAGAAGGAGCTCCCTCACCTCTGCTCCTCAGGGCTGTGTCCTAAGTCCCTTCCTTTACTCTCTGTACAGCTATGACTATGTCACCACCCATAGCTCCAATCTGCTAATTAAATTTGCTGATGATACCACATTGATTGGCCTTATCTCAAATAGTAATGAGGCAGCCTACAGAGAAGTCATCACCCTGACACAGTGGTGTAAAAAAAAAACAACCACTCCCTCAATGTCGCAAAAACAAAGGAGTTGGTTGTGGACTACAGGAGGAATGGAGACAGTCTAGACCCTATTGACATCAATGGATTTGGGGTTGAGAGGGTGAACTGCTTCAAGTTTCTCGGCATCCACATCACCAAGGACCTCCTTGGTCTGTGAGCACCAGCTGTGTGATGAAAAAGGCACAACAGCACCTCTTACACCTCAGATATTTGAAGAAGTTTGGTATGGGCCCCCAGATCCAAAGAACTTTCTACAGGGGTACAATTGAGAACATCCTGACTGGCTGCATCACTGCCTGGTATAGGAACTGTACTTCCCTCAATTGCAGGACTCTGCAGAGCATGGTGTAGACAGCCCAGCACATCTGTAGATGTGAACTTCCCACTGTTCAGGACATTAACAGAGACAGGTGCATAAAAAGGGCCCAATGGATCAACCACACACTGTTCCAGCTGTTACCCTCTGGGAAATGGTACCATAGCATTAAAGCCCAAACCAGCAGGCTCTGGGACAGCTTCTTCCACCAGGCCATCAGACTGATAAATTCACGCTGATACAATTGTATTTCTATGCTATATTGACTCTCCTGTTGTACATACTACTTATTACAAATTACTATAAATTGCACATTGCACATTTAGATGGAGACGTAATGTAAATATTTTTACTCCTCACGTACTTGAAAGATTAATAAATAAAATCAACTTAATTTGAGTGGAAGACAAATACTTCTTTAAATGTTGGACAACAACAAAGAGAGATGTATCCTAGAAGATTCAAATATACTTCTTAACCAGTTGGCCACCCACCCACTTTTCTGAAAAATACTGCACGATAGGAGGAGGTAGTGAGGATAGAAGGAGAGGAGATAAGTTAAATATGATGAAAGAGGGAAAAAACTGTCATTCAATGAAATTTATTAGCTTAAAAATGCATTACTAGTGATAAGAAATTACTTGATTAAAATTAAACAGCTATATACTTTGTCATCCAAAACTAAGGTGCTGATTGTGCCAATTCATTCTCATACTCCTCTTTCTCCTATAATGAGGTCAAGCCGAGTTAAAATGAGTGACCACCCCCATACCTTCCAGAGTCAGCTTGTCTGGACCATCAGAATCCCAGGAAAGCTAATGGGCTTTTAGAAAGGCAGGGAATCTTATCATTATGGACTCTAACTTTCCGGATCATATATCTATTTGGAAGTAAATGCTTGTCACTGTAGTACATAGCTAAAATCAACATCTCGTCAAAGTATGAGACTAGAGGTTTCCTCCCATCTATTAGAACCACATCTTTTATTAAAAATCCATTAATATGGAACAGTCTGGATTGATTTCCCTTTGTAATGGATTTCCATTTTCTTTTGCAAAAGAGTGCAGTTTGCAGGTTGTAATTTGCAGGGCTAAAATTATTTGAGGGGCTAGTTTTTTTTAAACCAGCTGTAAACTTTGAAATACGATTTAACATTCAAGATTATTAAATGGCATTTAATATGAAATAAAGTATAAAGATTTTCATAGTTTTTAATTCAGCCTTTTTGCAGTTTTTGGACTTGAACCAACAGTCAGCAATGAGAATGTCCAGCTCCTGTTCGTTTACTCTGTTCCGTACAGAAATGAATGCAATACTTGAACTCTGTACAGATAAGTAGAATATTTTAACAAACTCACATCTTAGCAAGATGCATTGCAGAAATTAATTAAAATGCTTTATCCCTAGTCTTCTACTGTACAGATTAAGGTCAAAAGCACATACCAACATTACCGTCTTCAGGTCAAATACTGACTTGACTGAAATGTTATCTATACTCCTTAATCTTCATTGTGGCTTTATCTTAACAGCATCTTGACCACATAAATGTAGTGGTTTAAAGTGGCAGCTTATCACCAACTTCTTAAAGATAATTATGAATGGGCAATTAATGGTGGACTTACCAGCAACATCAAAAGTCTGTGCATGAATTTAAATTATATTAGTTATACAGGGAAAAGAACATGTTCTCATACACACTCAACCAAATCTGAAATAGCATTTAAAGATTCACCAAAATATTTGTTAATTCAATTAAAATTATTAAATCTTTATGAGATTTGTAATAGTTTAACAAAAGCAAGAAGATTAAGTTATAATCTTTAATACCTGTGATTGTTCAATCTCTGCTTTATTTAGTTTAATGCCAATAATGTCTGCAGCAAACCTTTGAAAACAGAGGAATACCTGCAAAATAGAACAGGTTAAATCATCAGAAGCAAGTTTAATATAAATGTCAAAAATCATCAGATTCTTTTCCATTGCACATGAGTAAACATTTAATCTAATCTACCCACATCCTGGTATTGTATTTTATATATCAATTATTTTTTTCTATGTCTTAATAAAAATCACCAGAGAAAAATGTCACAAATATGAAAGTATTGTAGAATTAGTAATTGTATTTTCTGAGACTGAATTCAAAAACATAATTCAAAGTATATCTCCTGCCTTCCAAAACTCTTATGGCCAGCAAAAAATGTTTAATGCTTTTTGATACAACTTTATGCGTGCACTTCTACTAGGAAAAAATAATTATAATTTGGTTTCCACAACGTGGCATGAATTACTGTAACTGGTTAGAGAATACAAAATTGCTTGTAGAAGCATAAGGTTTCAGAAAAGTTTTATAATAAAAAGAACCCAAATTTATTAGTACAGGAAAGCAATCCAAATAAACCTTAAAATAAAGCATATTGATTATTGCAATTACATTTCTGCAAATTCAAAATAGGAAATCTGTATCCTTTGCTCACAAATTGTAATAACATTTATATATTGAAAGTGAGCAATGACAACTCCAACTGCCTGTGCTACTGGGCACCATAAACAAAACTTTCAGAATGTTGATAAAAAGTTCCACATTTCTCTGATCAAGAGCAAATGTTTGCCTCGACTATATTACAGGCTCTCAACCACTGGTTATCTAATGATGTAGTTCTTCCATGACTAGTGACATGGAAAATCATGTGATTTTGTCTCCAACTATCGGTGAAGGAATGGCCAGTGTGCTGACATTCAAAAAAGTGTTGCTGAAAGAATGAACTTTGATGTGATGACATTAGCCCAACATGTAACGTTCACATTGCTGACCTGTACCAATCCTTCTTAGAAGTGATGAAAGATTCAGTGTTGGAAAAAGAACGGTGACTTTTTAAACTAATATATTGTCACTAGATTCCACAGAAACAGTAAGCTTTGTGTTTAGCATAATGCATTGGTTTTATTCCATGTAGATGTAGTTGGTGCATGCATGGTTGATTCTTGTTAAACTGCTCTATTTATTCCAAATCAACAAAAGGAAGCTGAATTTTCTTTGTAAGTTGGTAGGGGTGAGAGATATAGGTCCATGATAGGTGGAAGGTAGTAGAGATTAAATGACAAATGTTATAATAGTAAATAGAGGTTTCCCTTTATCCCATCCTCCAATTCATCATTTCCCTGCATCTTAAAACCATCTTTATCTCTCATGTTTTACCAATTCTAACAAATTCATGAAAAGCATGGGAGGGTCCATGTTATTAACAAAGAAAACATGAACTATATGATGAAAAGCATAAGATCTGCAACATAATTTTATTTAAAATTCTTCTCCTACGTCTTGGACAATATATGCTTTAAATGGTAAATTCATGCAAAATAATGGCTGGTGGACAATGATTACAGTATCGATCTTGTTATACTGAGAATAATGACTTGTTAATCTGCAAATTAAAATAATGAACTATGCAAAGATTCATTGTAATATTAAGATTGCAGTGTAAAAATAAATTACCCAAAAGTCAATTTGCAAAATTGGAAATTAGCCAAAAAAAAAATCCCACTTAATTTGACTTCAAGCTTGTAACTCTGATGCAGAACTATCAATCCACATTAGGGAATAATCCTTAAATTCCACTGTTAGAACATGAGAGATAGGAGTGAAAATTGAACATCTAACAGCTGTAAACCAGGCATGATGTGGTTCACATTCAAAGAATGCTCTATTGTCAAAAGAAATAGTCAAATGGGTCAGGGCATTTGGCAAAATAGGAGTAAGACCTCATAAATGTAAATAAGTGTCCTTATGTCTATTTTAGGACTTCCATCAGAAACTCCTTTGTGATGAGTCAGAACCTAAAGGCTACACAGGTGAAGTTTAGAAATTTTTATATTATTCCCACAAAGTCAGAATAAAATGTAGGAGTGCTCTCCTAATTTTACACTAACTTTTTTGATTCTGTCCCTTCACATTCAGAACTTACCCTGAGTCTGTTATTGGTGAGACAGTTAATAAGAGTTCACTCAAACAATGGGCATAAGGCTCCAGGCTATATATCATTCTTTGGGCCTTCTGTTGAAGATGACATTCATTGCAAAAGAGCACAATGAATTCCTACCTAATAGTAATGAAACACATACCTTAATATATAGCTACATTCTGGAGCTTGGAAGAAGATTACTGGACACAGTTAAGGAAGACGGCAACAAGTGGTAACAGATAGATAACGAAAGGAAGGAGGCCAAAACACATCATTGTTCAATTTAACAGTAAATGGATAAAAGGGCAGAGCTAGAAATGCTCTGGATATAATTGAATAGATAGATAAGAGTATTGGAACAATCCCACACATGTAGATTTTGTAGTCCCAACAATTCAAAAAGTGCAAAGAAAATACCCTTTCAGATACAAATACAATAAGACTTATTCACAATATGGTAAAAATCCAGTAGGCTTGGTGAGTAAATTTCCATATCACCTGGATCAAAAATGGATGTGTTCTGCTGGTCTCTGCTTGCTCATTAAAGAAGCTAAAAGTGCATCTTGCCAGTTCTTTTTGAATATAGCATCATCCAAGAGGTGGTAGATTTGATTGACCATCAATCTACCATGGCTTCTTAATGCAGAACCTTGCAATATCATAGTTCTGTGTTTATGGATTGATTATTGCATTTCTGGACCTATGGACTTTTTCATTCTTATGCTTTTATATTCCATTTTTTATCCCCTGTTCCTTTTTGGTTTTGTTGTGCGAGGGGAGAGTGTTTGGGGATTGATGTTGTTAGTTTTTTGTCTGATATTTTTCTCTGAGTGACTTTCATGTCCTTTCTTTGTTTCATGGGCTATCTGGAGAAATACAAATCTCAGTTTATATGGATACATGCTTTGATAATAACAAATGAACCTATGAACTATGAATAGCTGGTCTACATAATTGGAATTTCCTATTCTGAAACATTCAATCTGATAAAATTTTATTAAGTAAAATAATTGGATTTATTTTACCAATACTATTTCACTTTTATTACATGTTAACTAATGTCCATTGCTGATAGAATATTGCTACCATCTTATTGGCCATCTCCTCACAAAGAAAATGAAGCAAACACTCCAGTTTCAATCTTGAAAAAAAAAGAGGTAAAATAATATGTGCTTAAATCCCTAAATTATTTTTTCTGGGTCTGAGGTTCAACAGTATTTTGACATTTTTATGCATCATTGGAGTGGCACACAAGGAGAAGGCCATTTAGGTTGGAAATTCTTCTTCTTCTTCTCTTTTTTCTTATGTTCTTTAATGCAGCTCAGAAATATAAATGTCTGGGGTTTGAGGACTACAGTTACATCTGTTTTGTTACAAATGTTGCCATACCCACAGTACAATACATGCCATAGTGCCAGCAACAAAGCCATCTCTTGTGATAGTCACTTGCTCAGGAACTCTAGAGTGAAGCAGCAACTGCCTCTGACTCTTGGGCTTGTGCCAAGTTAGGTTTATTGAACCAAGTCCAATGAAGAAGATGGCACTGAGGAAAATGCCACTACCACCACGAAACTTTCCTATTCTACTGCGGCTTTTCTCCACATTTTTATCGAACTATTAGACTACAAGACATAGGAGCAGAATTAGGCAATTCTGCCATTTAAGTATGCTCCGTCATTTCATCATAGGTTAATTATTATCCCTTTCAACCACATTCTCCTGCCTTCCACCTTTGCCGACCTTTGATGTCCTGACTATTAAAGAACCCATCAACCTCTGCTTTAAGTATACCGAATAACTTGGTCTCCCATAGCCTCAGAATAGAGCGATGTACATTTAGAACTCTTTACAGCAATGAATTCCACAGATCCACTACCCTTTGGCTAAAGCAATTCCTCCCCTAAAGTGTTCTAAATGTACGTCGCTCCATTCTGAGGCTGTGCCTAGTGGTCCTAAACTCCCCCACTATAGTAAATATTCTCTCCACATCCATCTGATAGAGGCCTTCCAATATTCAATAGGTTTCAATGAGCTCCACCTCCCCCCCCCCCCCCATTCTTCTAAACTCCAGTGAATACAGGTCCAGAGCCATCAAACACTCCTTATATATTAACCACTTCATTCCAAAATCATTCTGGTGAACATCCTCTGGACCCTCTCCAATGCCAGTACATCTTTTCTTAGATAAGGGGCCCAAAACTACTCACAATATTCCGTGCGGCCTGACCCATGCCTTAGAAAGCATCAACATTACATATTTGCTTTTACATTCTTGTCCTCTTGAAAGGAATGACTACATTGCATTTGCTTTCCTTACCAATGACTCAACCTGTACGTTAACCTTTTAGGAACTCTGCATGAGGACTTCCAAGTCCCCTTGCAACTCTGATTTTGAATTTTCTTCCCCTTTAGAAAATAGCCTATGCATATATTCCCTGTACCAAGTTGAATGACCACACAAATAAGAGGTTCAGTAGATGCTGGAAATCCAGAGCAACACACAGAAAATAATGCAGATTATCAGTAGGTCAGACAGCATCAATGAAAATGAAATAGTCGATGTTTTGGCCTGAGTCCTTTCATCAGGACTTCAGAGGAAGGGGAAAGATACCAGAATAAAAAAGTGCGGGTGGGGAAGGGGAAGGCAGCCATGCTAGAAGTGATAGGTGAAACCACCTAGGTGCAAGGAGGGTGAAGGAAGAAGCTGGGAGGCGACAGGTGGGAAAGGTAAAGGGTCGAAGAAGAACCAATCTGATAGGAGAGAAAAATAGACCATGGGAGAAAGGGAAGGAGGAGAAACACCAGGTGAAGGTGAGAGAAGAGGTAAGAAGAGGGAAGGGGGATGGGAAAAGAGATCACTGGAAGGAAAAATCAATGTTCATGCCATCAGGTTGGAGTCTATATTTATCAGAATATGAGGTGTTGCACCTCCACCCTGAGAGTAGCCTCATCATGGCAAAATAGGCAGCCATGGACCAAAATGTCAAAATGGGAAAGGGAAAAGGAAATAAAATGGTTAGCCACCAGGAAATTCCACTTGTCGTGTATGAAGCAGAGATGCTCGACAAAATGGTCCCCCAATTTACATTTGATCACACCAATGTAGAGGAGGCAACATTAGGAGCACTGAATACAGTAGACGACTCCAACGGATACCTCACCTGATGTGTTACCTCACCTGAAAGAACTGTTTGGTGCCCTGAATGGAGGTGAGAGTGGAGGTGAATGGACAGTTGTAGCATTTCTTTCTCTTGCAGGATATGTGCCAGTAAGGAGATTAGTGTGGAGGGATGAATAGACAAAGGAATCATAGAGGCAGGAATCACTGCAGAAAATAGAGAGTGTGGAGGAGGTAATGATGAAGGCAAAAGTTGTGGAAAATTATGTGTTGGATGCATTGGCTCCTGGGGTGGTTGGACGACAAGAGGACTTCTATCAGTTAAGGGGATGGGAAGATGGGGTGAGCACAGATGTCTGAAAAATGGAGGAAATGCAGGTGATGGCAACATTAATGGTGAAGGAATGGAAACACCAATCTTTAAAGAAAGAGGACATCTCTGATATCCTGGAACAGAAAGCTTCATCCTGGGAAGGGATACAGCAAAGACAAATCAACTTCAAAAAGGGAACAGATATTTTACAGGAGACAGGGTGACCATGGGAATCTGTAGGTTTATAAAAGATATCAGTAGTCAGTTTCTCTCCAGAGATGGAGAGCGAGTTCGAGAAAGGGGAGAGAAGTGTCAAAAATGGTCCAAATGAACTTAAGGGCAGGATGGAAATCGGATGCAACAATGATGAAATTGACAAGCTCAACATGGGTGCATGAAGCAATACCAATGCAATCATCAATGTAGTGCAGAAAGACTTGAACATTACCAGGGAAGGCTTGGAATATGGACTGTTGCACTTAGCCAGCAAAAGAGCAGGCACAGCTGGGGCCCATGCAGGTGCCCATGGCTACCCCTTGAGTTTGGAGAATGTGGGAGGAACTGAAGGAGAAGTTGTTGAAGGTGAGGACCAGTTCTGCCAGACAGAGAAGATGGGTGGTGGAGGGGAACTGGTCATGTCTTTTATCGAGAAAGAAGCAGAGAGCTCTAAGGCCTTCTTAATGGGGGATAGAAATGTATAGGTACTGGAAATCTATATGAAAACGAGGCAGTAAGAGCCAGGAAATTGAAAGTTGTTGTGGAGGTCAAGAGCATATGAAGCCTCACAGATGTGGGTTAAAGGGAATGAATCAAGGGGGATAGAATGAAATTGAGGTATACAAACACGAGTTCAGTGGGGTAGAAGCAGGCAGAGACAATGGACCCACCTGGACATTCAGGTTTGTGAATCTTGGTAGGAGATAGAAATAAGTAATGTGGGCTAAGGGAACTATGAGCTTGGTGGCAGTTGAGAGGTCTCCAGAGTTGATGAGGTTAATGATGGTGTGGGAGACAGTGGCCTGATGGTCCAGAGTAGGGTCCTTTTCATCGGGTAAGTAGGAGGAGGTGTCTGCAAGTTGCCACCTGGCCTCACAAAACAGAGGTCAGTCCACCACACTGCAACAGCACCCCCTTTGTCTGTGGGGTTTTTTATGGTGAGGTTAAGATTGATGCAGACAGAGAGAGTGGATGGCAGTGCTTTCAAAGGGGTTAAGGTTCAAGCTGCTGTCTGGTTGACAGTTAGAGAAAAAAAAGATGCAGAGCAAGCAGAGAACCAGAGAAAGGTGTTCAAGAGAGGGCGCAGAGATGGAGGTGACAGAAGAAGAACTCGGTGTTGTGGCAAGTGGGGATCTCACTGAGATGCAGGTGGAGATGTTCACACACTTCCCTACACTATATTCCATATGCCACTTATTTGCCCATTCTCCCAATCTGTCTAAGTCCTTCTGCAGACTCCCTGCTTCCTCAACACTACTTGCCCCTCCACCTATCTTCGTAGCATACACAAACATGGCCACAAACCTATCAATTCTGTCATCAAAATCATTGACGTATAACATGAAAAGAAGCAATTCCAATACTGACTCACGCAGAACACCACTAGTCACTGGCAGCCAACTAGAAAATGCCCCCTTAATTCACACTATTTGCCTCCTGCCAGTCAGCCAATCTGCCATCAATGCTAGTATCTTTCATGACTTCTTACCTTGTCAAGCAGCCTCATGTGCGGCACATGTCAAAGGCCTTCTGAAAATCCAAGCATATAATATTCGACTTACAGATGCCAGCTATAAGGCCCATCCTCTTAAAACCTTCACTGAACAAGTTAACCGTGTCTTTGACCTCAGCTTCTGGATATGCATATGCACAAGAATACCACCACTAAGGCCAATTCACAAACTTCCCCAGAAGGCTCAGCAAACCAATCCATCCTTACAGGCCAAAATACCCTGCATCAAAGCCCTTGTTCCTCTTACTCAATTGTACTGGGAAGACAACAGAGTCTTGTAAGAAACACTCAATTCTGAGTTTAAGTATTGGAGCAGAGAAGCAGGCATGAAAGGTTTCTCAGGAGATAATTATTCTTTGCAATCTGTCCCATTTCTCAAAAGATGCTCTTGAGATGGTATTGAGAATCTCAAGCACACATAAGGGTGTATAGAAGTCCTGTGTAAGTGTCAGGTGAATGCACCTACTCAGAAGCAATATACCAACCTGCTCTTTGGGCCACTTTGTACTCTATCTGTGGGAGTCTGAGGTTGCCGGGCATCATCATCCATCTCAAAAGTCACAACACCAGGATATAAATCTTTGATCCGGAGGAACAACTAAGAAGAGTTACTGATATTTAGTAATGTTTCCCTCTCTCCTGATTAATATAGAAAACCTACAGCACGATACTGGCCCTTCGGCCCACAAAGTTGTGCCGAACATGTCCCTACCTCAGAAATTACTAGGCTTACCCATAGCCCTCTATTTTTCTAAGCTCCATGTACCTATCTAAAAGCCTCTTAAAAGACCCTATCGGATCCACCTCTACCACCGTTGCCGGCAGTGCATTCCACGCTCTTACCACTCTCTGAGTAATAAACTTACCCCTGACATCTCCTCTGTACCTACTCCCCAGCATCTTAAAGCTGCGTCCTCTTGTGGCAACCATTTCAGTCTTGGGAAAAAGCCTCTGACTATCCACATGATTAATGCCTCTCATCATCTTGTACACATCTATCAGGGCACCTCTCATCCTCCTTCACTTCAGGGAGAAAAGGTCGAGTTCACTCAACCTATTCTCATAAGGCATGCTCCCCAATCCAGGCAATATCCTCGTCAATCTCCTCTGCACCCTTTCTATGGCTCTCACATCCTTCCTGTATTGAGGCGACCAGAACTGAGCACAGTATTCCAAGTGGGGTCTGATCAGGGTCCTAGTGAGGACCTTGTGATTAGTGAGGCCTTTCTGCTGAAAGCAGCAACTCCTGCCCTAGAGATATTTTGACAGCATGCTAAACCACAGGTTTCATCTCCAAATAGAACTGTCAGAAGTCTTTGAATGTCTGTGGCCATGCATGAGCAGTCAAAAATATTAATAATATGAAAAATTAATCCTACCATGAAAACATAAAAATGAATGAAATTGGAGATTATAATGTTTAAAATAATTAAAATCCACAATTACTGTAAATAGGTTGCAACTAATTCAAATAATTCTCACAGGTATAACTGAATGAACTGAAACTCAAAGACCTCTCCATTGAAATAAGTTCAGTGGATCTAGAACTGTTGCTGCTGGTGCTCCACCCTGAATTCTATGACCAAAGTCAAAAGGGTTTCTGAAAAAAAGTTTTGTTTTTCAATAAGAATTCATCAAATTAAATCCTTGGTTTGGGGACATTATGTTTCGAGAAGTATTTAAATGACCAGGTCTTTGGATCTTGAAGTTAGAAGAGTCTGGAGGACATGCCTTCTTCTCATTGTTACTGTCAGGAAGGAAGCCTGAACGATTCCAGAACAGCTCCTTCCCCTCTGCCATCCGACTTCCAAGTGGATATTGAACCCATGAACACCACTTTTCATTATTTCTGCTTATGTACTACAGTTTTTAATTTAACTATTTAATATACATATATACTTAATTGTTTATATATTTATCATATATTGTATTGTACTGCTGCCACTAAACTGACAAATTTCATGACATATGCCGGTGATATTAAACCTGATTCTGACAAAAGGTTCTATCACTGAAACATATCAGACTTTAAGAACAGGCATTTTGCCTGACCAAGGTGTCCAGAACCAAGAATCTGCAGTCTCAAAGACAAGAAGGAACTTCTTTACCAGAAGACAGTGAACATCTGGAACTTTGCACTAAGGAGGCTGAGTCACTGAATAAATCCAAAAAAGAAAAGAATATCTTTTTGAAGATTTGGAGAATGAATGGATATGATGTTCACACAAGAAAGTGGCACTGAATAAAATAATCTGCCATGATCTTATTGAAGAGTGGAGGAGGGATGAGGCCCCATATGGCCTACTCCTGCATACATTTTTCTCATTCTAATAAATGCTTAGATCTGTCTTCATGGAAGCAAATGAAGAGTTTCTTTACCAAGTTTAACGATAGCAGATTCCCTAATGTAAGGAATTCCCACAGATATGTACTCCACCACTGGATATATGGATTCAAATGCTGATGTGCAACCAGCAAATTAGCAGAGAGAAAAAAAAGCAGAAGTTGCAAAACGGTGAATTTATGTATAACATCTGCCTGCAAGTTAAGGCCTAATAAGATCCGGGTAATCACAAGTATACTATCTTGTCACATTACTTTGCAAATAAATAATCTGTACATTAATTAGTTAGCACTGTCTTTCATACTCAGTACAATATCTGGATTTAATTTCAATCTCCTTTAAATAGCTTTTAACCACTTTAATTTTTCCAGTCAAAGTTAGATGTTACAACAGATTTGTATGTTGGAAATGATTCAAACTCACAGAATCTCCAGTTTTGGCAGAGACAAAATGACCACTGATGTTATTTTCCTGGCAAAATCGTTGATGTTTGTCTGTCTTCACAGTTCGAATGTGCTCCAGGTCAACTATGGGAGTAATAAGACAGACAGATTATCCTTCAACTAACAATTTTTTTTGAATTAAACAGACGTCTATTTCATTCAAGTAGTATAGCTTACTGTATGAATGTGCAAGACTATAAAAGAAATAATTTTACTTGCTTGATAACCAGGATAATGTGAAAGTATAATTCCCACAAAGCTAATTATCAGCATCAAAATATCACTTCATTAAAGTACATCACCTAATGACAATTAAAATAATGTATATCCATTTTAAAAGCTCTCATTTCCAAGTATGAAAGGTTAGATATTAAATACTAGAGAAGGACACCATAGGTACAGACCATTCAGCCCACAAACAGGTTATTCTAGCCTGGACTTTTCATTAGTTATGGATTTTTTGATTCCAGAGCAATTCATTCAGCATCAAACTAGTTTAAAAAAAAGGTAATAATATTTCAAATGCTACATACATCCAGACCAAATCATTCTTTTGCTGAGATGTACAGAAGATCTCTTACCCCAAAATTTGAACTATCTCTGTCAATTTCTGTGTATTGCATCTTTTTGATGGAACTTTGAAGTGGCGTTTGAAATTAAGTTTTTGCTTGGACACAGCACGACACAGCAATGGCAATAGTATATTATTAAGATCTTTATGTATTTTACTTTTCTAAAAAAACTCAGTACAGTACACATATATGACAAGTAAAATACTTCAAATTTTTGCAAAAATGAATTTTAGTTATTTTAAATGAGATTGATTTTGAATAGCCACAAAGAAAATTTTCATTTCTGACAACATTATTTTCAGTTGATTTTAAAAAAACTAGTTACTGTTGTCATAAACAATATATGAAGGATTCATTTTAAAACGTTATTGTTTAAAAGAAAAATAACATTCTTAGTCACCACCAAATTATTCTTGGAAGATTTTATAGCCTCTCATATATCAGCACAAGAGGAAAAAATACTTCTCAAGACCAATGTGACACTGGAACAATTTGTCTCTGGGTTACCCTTTTCATCCAAAGGCTAAACTCTACCCATCCTCTAACTGACATCAAATTAGCCTATCCATTTATTCCCGAACATAAGTGGAAAGATTAAGGGAAATATTGCAGAAGTTCTTTGAATAAAGACTATGTTGAAAAACAAGGGCATCTGTTTCTCTTTAAAATATATTACTTTTCTTCCCTCTCCTTCCCCTCTGAAGCAGAAGCAACTTTCCAAATGTCATTCATTAGGAATGGCAATTACTCATTTTTATTTAAAAATGTGATCTTCCTTGATGCTTGTCATTCTTAAAAAGATCTTGCTGGAAGTGAAAACAACTGTGTTTGAGTGACCAGAAACTTACAGCAAGAAAATAAATCTCACAAGTTCCAAAATGCATAACACTGCTGGCTGATTTACATTATTTCACCACTATCCCCAAAAAGTCAACATCTTAATCAATCCCAATTTTCGTGTCATTTCTGCAAATGCAAATATTGTCCATTAAACACATCTCTGCAAAACAAGTTTTGTAATTAAATAGTGAATTATATAATATTTGTTAAAGAATACCAATCCACTTTTATTGCTCAGAAAATAAAAAAAACATGTGCACAAAATCCTATTCCTATGGGTGGTAGATTGATTCAGGTAAGTTTTCAAACAATAAATCTGAAGTTTCTTACTTTTTCTTTTTACTTTTCCTTTCTATATTTTAAATTGAACCTTACATTCCCTTTTTATTCCATTTTTGAAACAGATTTCTCAATCAATCCTATTTCACCACCCAATCCCCACCCCCCGCCCCACCCGTTCCCATCTCAGTCCGTCTGAATCCTTTAATCTCATTAAGGAGATTCTGTTTGTCTCAGGGGTGACACATTGACTTTGCAGCACTATTATCAACATGCACTTCCAGTAATTTTTGGGGAAGACAAACTAAATCTAGAAATACAGGAATAGTCTTTGGAATTATGTTGTTTGCTTGGGATTACTTCATTTCTCAATCTGTAACTAATCCAGTATCCTCATGTTGAGTGTGCCAAGAAATTCAGTATAAATGTGTAAAAGATGAAAACTGAAAATAGATGAGAAGTGCGACTACATCTGCAGGAAGTACATCCAACTTCGGTAACTGACTGACTGGGTCAAGGAGTTAGAGCTGGATTTGGCTGTACTCAGGATCATTCGGGGGACTTCTGAGGAGTTGGTCATACCCAGAGTACAGACTTCAGATGGTAGATGGGTGACCTCCAGGAGAGGTAAGGGGATGAAGAAGTCAGTGCAGGTTTCCCCTATGGTCATTCCCCTCAGCAACAAGAATACCCCTTTGGATAGTGCTGGGAGGATGACTCATCAGAATACGGCAGTACCAGCCAGGTTAGTGGGACTGTGGTCAAGCAGTGAAGTAGCTTAGGGGACTCAACAGTCAGGGGGACAGAAAGGAATTCTGTGGCCGCAAAGAGACACCAGGAAGGTGTACTGCCTCCCTGGTGTTAGCATCCATGATGTATCGGAGTGGCTGCAGAATTCTCAAGGCGGAGGGGAGGCAGTCAGATGTCGTATTGGCACCAATGACATTGGTAGAAAAGGGAAAGAGGTTCTCCACAGTGAGGATATAGAGTTAGGACAGATGCTGAAGAAAAGGGCATCCAAGGTTGTAATCTCCAGATTACTCCCTGTGCCACGGGCTAGTGCAGATAGGAATGAGGTAATAGCATGAATGAATGAGTGGTTATGAAGAAGGTGTAGGGGACAGGGTTTCAAATTCTTGGTTTATTGGAATCTTTTCTAGGGAAGGAATAACCTGTACAAGAGGGACAGGTTGTACCTGAATTGGAGGGGAACCAATATCCTGGCCAGGAAGTTTGCTGATGCCACTCAAGAGAATTTACACTTGCTTTGCTGGGGGCTAGAAGCCAAAGCCCCAGGTCAGTAAGGGAAGGATTGGACAGAAGGTAGATGTCAGAGGAAGTACTGAAAGGCAAAATCAAAATAACAAGTATGATGGGCTGAATAGTTTGGAGTGTCTATATTTTAATGCTAGGAGTATTATGATTTTTAGGTGGTTAGACTTGTAACTTGGCAATGGGATCATTAACATCAGTGAATTAGAAGATAAAAAAAATCAAAAACAGACAAAATAAAAATTATTAAAAGGAGTAAACTCTGCAACTCAGTGCTGCAAAAAAAAATACTTCTTTAACTGCACATGTTTTCATTCAAACTGTGTATTTACCTTAAGAGTATCTTTTAAAGAGGCAGAATTATGCCAGGGATTGAAAACTTTGGTTGACTCAAGGTGCAGTTGGATGAAATCAAGGCTCATCAGTGCTTGATATCAGACATACAAGCAGATAGCATGGAAAAGACTGAACTGTGGAGGTAGAATTCGGCTCTTACAGAACATACAAAAAAATTATTGCACAATACTTGAAAAATATTAAGTCTGTCTACATCATATGCTGATGTATATGTTAATAAATCTGTGTGTCATTCGCAGGATTTTGAAAAGTAGAGACTCAAAAGCTTCCACAAGTATGTTCTGCACATTCCTTGCAACATTCAGAAATCTGTTTATCTAATTTGACCCTAAAAGGATCCTTTTAGAGCCTAAAAGGAGCAAATTGTATTAGAATCCATTGCAGCATGCCATACTCATCAAAACAACTGCAGTATTTACATAATATTTCAAACAAAATGGAAATAATCAAATTTTTAAGCTGAAAAGAACTTGCAATAAGACGGTGTCATCTATTTTTATCATTGCTAATTGGGCTGCGGTAAATAAGACTGCTAGATCACCAGTAAATAGTAAGACCTATATATAAATATGGACGTCTACATCAACATTGGCAAATTTCAAGTATAACATGAGGGCCAAATTGAAAAAAGTGATGAATACAAAAATGAAGATGTTATATTTGATTGCAGACAGTATAAGGAATAAAGTAGATGACCTTGTAGCACCACTAAGGTATGGCATTGTGGGCATCATTCAGTCATCGCTGAAAGATCATAATTGGGAACTTAATACCCAAGGATACACTTTGTATGAAAGGATAGGCAGGGAGGGAGGTGGACAGTAGTAGCTCTGTTGGTCAAAAATGAAATCAAATCCTTAGAAAGGGATGACAGGATCAGAAGATATAAAATACTTGTGAATAGAGTTGAGGAACTGCAAGGGTAAAAAGACTCTGATGGGAGTTATATACATGTCCCTTAACAGTAGCTAGGATGTGGGATGTAAATTTCACCAGGAGATAGAAAAGGCATATAACAAGGGCAATGTTACAATAGTCATAGGGGGATTTTAATATGCAGGTAGGTTGGGAAAATCAGGTTGGTGCTGGATCCCAAGAGAGGGAGTTTGTAGAATGTCTATGAGATGGTTTTTTTAGAACAGCCTTTGGCTGGGCCCACTAGGGGAAAGACAATTCTGGATTGGCCATTGTGAATTGGAGCAAATGTGATTAGGGAGCTTAAGGTAAAGCAGCCAATGATCAGAATAATGATAGAATTCACCCTGCAGTTTGAAAGGGAGAATGTAACGTCAGATGTATCAGTATTTCAGTGGAGTAAAGGGAAATACAGAGGCATGAGAGAGGAGCTGGCCAAAGTTGATTGGAAGGGGACACTATCAGGGATGAAGCAGAATAGCAATGGCTGGTGTTCCTGGGGGCAAATCAGAAGGCACAGGATAGATACATCCTAAAGGAGTAATAGTATTCCAAAAGGAGGATGTGGCAACTGTGGCAGACAAGGAAAGTCAAAGAAAAGGCACATAATATAGCAAAATCTAAGGGAAAGTTAGAGAATTGGGAAGCTTTTAAATCCTCAGAAGGCAACTACAGAAGAAACATAAGGAGAGAAAAGATGAAATATAAAGCTAAACTAGCTAATAATTTCAGAGAGGATACCAAAAGTTTTTCTAAATACATAGAGTATAAGAGAAGCGAGAGTAGATATTGGACCGCTGAAAAATTATGCTGGAGAGGTAGTAAAGGAGGATAAAGGAATGACAGATGAACTTAATAAGTACTTTGTCTCAGTCTTCACTGTGAAAGATATTAGCAGTATGCCAAAAGAAAGGATACTATAGGTAAGTTAGCCCAGCTTCATTATTAAGGATGAGGTTTCGGAGTACTTGGAGGCACATGATCAAGCATGAAAGTCAGCATCGTTTCCTTAAGAGGAAATCTTCCCTAACAAATACGTTGGAATTCTGTGACGAAATAACAGACAGGATAGACAAAGAAGTTAGTGGATGTTGTTTACTCGGATTTTCAGAAGGCCTTTGACAATGTGCTGTACATGAGACTGCTTAATCAAACAAGAGCCCATGGCATTACAAGAAAGATACCAGCATGGATAGATTGGTTGAACTGGCAGGAGGCAAAGAGTCAGAATAAAGGAAGCTTATTCTGGTTGGCTGCCGATGACTAACAGTGTTCTGCAGGAATCGGTGTTAGAACTGCTTTTTATGTTATATGTCAATTATTTGGATAACAGAATTGATGGCTTTTTTGGCCAAGTTTGCAGATGATACACAGATAGGCAGAGGAACAGTAATGCATAGGAAGCAGGGTCTGTATAAGCACTTAAACTGAAAGAATGGGCAAGGAAGTAGCAGTAGTGTAGGGAAATGTATGGTCATGCACTTTTGTTGAGGGAATAAATACTACTTTCTAAACAGGAAGAAAATTCAAAAATCAGAGGTGCAAAGGGGCTTGGGAGTGCTTATACAAGATCATCTAAAAGTTAACTTGCAGATTGAGTCTGTGGCAAGGAAGGCCAATATAATGTTAGCATTCATTTTGAGAGTATAAGAATATAAGAGCAATTATGTGATGCTGAGGCTTTATAAAGCATTGGTCAAATGGCTCTTGGAGTACTCTGACCAGCCTTGGGCCCATTACCAAAGAAACGATGTACCAGCATCAGGAAGGGCCCAAAGGAGGTTCATGAGAACAAATCAGTCAAAGTGTTAATGTATGAGGAGTGTTTCAATGCCCCAGGCCTGTACTCACTGGATTTTTATAAGAATGAGAGATTTCATTGAAATCTACTAAATATGAAAGGCCTACATAGAGTGGGTGTGAAGAGGATGTTCCTTGTAGTGGGCAAGTCTAGAACCAGAGGGCACCGCCTCAGAATAGAAGGACATCCATTTAGAACAGAGAAGGAATTTCTTTAGTCAACAGGTGGTGAATCTGTAAAATTCATTGCCACTGACAGCTGTGGAGGCCATGTCATTAAGTATATTTAAAGCTGAGGTTGATAGTTTCTTGGTTAGTCAGGGTGTCAAAGATTACAGGGAAAATGGAGATGAGAGGATTAATAAATATGTTATGGAATGGCAGAGAAGAACCAATGGGCCGAATGGCCTAATTCTTCTCCCATGTCTTCTGGTCTTACGGTCTAAATTCTTTCACAATGTTTTATAAAGTTTTGTTTTTATGGTGGTTTAATTTCAGAGACACAAATACTTTTTGCTTTCTGGTACTGACTGGTGATAGATGTCTCTTAGAAAATAAAAACAAAACCTAACACAAATCTGACCTGCTCTGACTATGGTCATTCTGATCCCAAGCCGAGTACTTAATCTTCCATAAGCCAAATGAAACATTGCTATATGTATATATAAAAAAAAACAATTTCAAAAGTGCTACTGATTTGTTTAAGGCTGAATTGCTAAATATTGATCAAATCAAGAACAGAGCACACATGGCATTAATAAAGAAAACATCCCAATGTGAACAAAGAATTATGCCAGGCCTGTATGACAAAGCCCAATTCAATTAACATTCAAAATTTTTTTAAGAATATACACCTGACCCAAACATGACATACATCATCTAGCTCAGATCAGGTAGCCAAGTTTAAAGCACATTTAAAAATAGTTATATTTTGTAAGAAATATACATATAAATCATGTGTTTGGAACATCATCTCAGTCAGAAGGACTGTTTACTTCTTCATTAATCTATCTTAAATGGCCAGCACAAATTTCCTTAAATATCTACTGTTTTCGGCAACCTTTTATGAACTGGGGCACTATGACAAAAGAAAAGAAATTATGTATGATTCCAAATGTACAAATAATAATAAAGCTTGGTTACTGCTTTCAGTATTGTTTCATTCTGAAGCCAGTGAGTGCCAGATGCAATGAGTATCAAAGGGTTCATGTTTACAGAAAACTCAAAATGGCCTTGGATTCATTAGCAGTTTGTTTATGCAGCCTACTTAGTTGAGTGAAAAATGATTTGCTCTTATCTAGAGTATGCTGAGAATTGATCTTTGTTGGTAATCTCCTACTAAACGATAAAGCATCCATCCATAATCAGCACAATTCCAACAATGCATGATTACAAAACCTTAACAAAAGCTTCTATAAAATTTGTAACTCATTTATTGTTTCAGCATATAAATCAGCCTTCAGTCTTTCAAGGTTGTGTTGATGTTTTTCTCCTTGAACATCTAGTCTGAATCCATCCTCCAATTTACTTGCCGTAGATCCTTTAATATTCTGCCTTTGGGAAAAGCAGCCGCCCAATTTCCTATCAAAACTATTTATACACTCTGCTTCAGCAAAATTCAGTGGCAGAGAATTTGACATTCCAACATCTTTTGACATCTTTCCTAAACTCCCCTCTGTTTTGTTGTGTGATCTTAATTAAGGCTGTGCATTTCAATTACTACCATGCTGATGCTGACAAGTGAAAGCACTTTTATCACTGTGTTAATAATCTATGCAGGCTGGCAAATATAAAAGTAGGCTTCCAATTGAAGGAGAAGAACTGGTGTGAAATGCAAAACTAACTACTTCCCTACAACCCACACAAACCAGACCATGCTTTTTTGCAGATGGAACTTTACCCTATGAATAGTTACGCTTATTGAATGTGGTTCTGAATCTAAGCATTCCATTTGTCAGTCCAGAATTTCACAGTTGCCATGTTAGCATCACATGTCCCACAGCTTTCTCTGCTGTTACAATTCCTTCTGCCATGGAAATGCCACCCCCTCCCAATAACCAGTTCCTTCTAACTCCCCAACAACACACCCACCTTTTCAAAACCATATGTAAAACACATCAGTGACCACCATTTTTGTTTGGATTTCCAGCATCTGCAGATATTCTTTTGTTTGTCAGTGACCAACTAAATGCAAATAGAAGCAAATTATACACCTGCTCCTCCTAGGGTGGAGGAAAAAAAGATTCTTATCCCTGGTGACCAACATTCTCCAAATCTACCTGAAGTACATCTTTTAAATGTCCTGAGAAAATTTCAATAGGAAGAGGACAGAACAAGAACTCAGACATGGCACTGAATAAAACCAAGAACCTATCAACCTCAAAGCAAATTAAGATTTCAAAAAACTGTCAATTCCATCAAATCTCAGGATTTACGACTGCCACCAAGCTTTTAATAATAAGCGAACCAAACATGCATAATGCAGAAGGAATACAACAAAAGCTCAGTCAAAATAATCATGTTAAACAATGTCTTTGAATCTCGAAACATAAGTAAGTAATGTCTTACATGGCCTCAAAGTAATTTTACAACCATTTAAGTACTTTTGATATATGATATCAAAGAAGACAAAATTAATAAAGTGACCATAACCAGATAATGTTCCCGTCACTGAGGGAAAATAATTTGTAAAGATACTAGAGCAAACACCTTCAAAAATCAGATGAATGTAGCATTAGTGTATAATGGATGGTTGATGGCAGTGTGGATTTGATGAACCAAAGATCTTAGTTCCTGTTATACCTCTAGGAGTCTTTGATTCTATCATCTTTAATATTCAACTGAGTGATCAGACATACTTCAGTTTAGTATCTCACCTCAAAACCTGAGGTAGTCCCTCCATGCTGAACTACAGTGCCAGTTTGGATTTTCTGCTCAAGTTCCTAAGTTAGGACTTAAATTCTCAACCTACCACCTCATTGGTCAGAGTATTACTTACTAACACCTCATGAACACTAACAACATCTTGTTCTTCATTGTCATACAATCATCTTGCGACAAATACTGTTTATATGTTCATATATGTTTCACTTTTATCATAACAAGATAGTAATCCCTCAGGTGGAAGGTTCTAGGGGAGAACAAGTAGCAGAAGAAATGAGTTACATTTCATTGGTTATCTTTTGTAACAAAATACATCCATATTCTAGATAGAGAGTAATTTCTGATCATGCATGACTTAAAGTCTGCTGTTAGCTATGATGTGTCTCAATGAACCAACAGTATTGAACTCAATGAATAGTAAACATATTTACTAAAGAAAGGAGAAAATAAAGAATTAATGTAATGTTTTATGGAGGACACTTGGTAGTCATTATTAGGAGTTCTGTCATTGCTTACAAACAACAGTTCAGCAAGATTGACGGATATTAATATGATGGAAACCATACCAATATGTGGTGCTACAACTGACTTTAAAATGCTGGACATTCTCTACAAAGTGTTTACATTTGTATATATTTCTGCCGATCACATTGCTCATAAACTTTGCTTCCAGAAAAAATGCAAGATCTGCAATGAAATTACAAACATTAATTCTTAATGAATCACAAGTTGAGTTGACTATGCTCAGTCCTTTTAAACACAAAATACAATTAGTTAATGCATTGATACAACCCTTTGCATTATGCTTTATCAGGCAAAAATCTTGTTCACTGATCTGGTTTTGCTCATTTCTGACAAACTATGTGTTACATTAACCTCCCTCAGGAAGTAATTCCAAACACAAAATAAACTGTTTATACCTTTGTTCAGATGCCTATGACAGATTGTTATTAGCTACAAACAGTTAAAGTAGGTTCATTTAATTCCTAGTATTTGTTTATCTTGTATTTACATACAATATTGTGCAGTGAATGTGACCCTAAACCTCGACTCGAGGTAGTGCAAACTGTTTATAAAAGAACCACTATAGTATTTAGTATTCATTCATATTGATTTTTAAATTGTGCTGGTAAAAACTTATTCATAGATACATTAAAGGCAAAAGAGACTTATTCACAAATATCAATATTTTACTGCAGAGTTGAAGTTACTTGGTAAAGGTTGCTCAATTTAGATAGACCAAAATCAGATTAAAAGTCAATTCAGCAAATTTCAATCATAAAGGTGCAACCTTGTTTCTATTCTATATATTCCTACTGTTACGTCCTGCATAATTAGTTATAGGATTCTGTGGTCTGTTTGGTGATTATAGCACAAAAAAGAGGCCTTTTGACTATCTCTAAAAGAGAGCTATCAAAATTGATCTAATCTATTTCACTATAGCCCTGTAAATATTCAAATTTCAGATGTTAATTAAGTTTCCTTTTTAATGTTTTTATTGAATCCACCTCTGCATTCCAGTTAGCTTTCAAAATTAATGCTGTCAATAGCAGCAAGAGAAGCAGTTGCACCAGAAATAGAATGAAGGCAACGCCAGGAACAGTTAAGTGACTGAATACTCTATTATATATACACACACTGCGGGGAAGCCCAGTGCTTGGAGACTGGGCTCAGCGGTTATAACTGAAAGCATTTAGCTTACCTCACTTTATCACTATTAAATTATTCTTTACTACATATTTCTTGTATCTGTTTCTTTATCAAATACAAATGAAAGTGAAGACAGGAAGAGATAGCAATCAGAGAGGAGAGAGAAAAGTGTAAAGACTGAAAGAAGGAAAGGGAGAGAAAGGCAACTGAGAAAGGAAGAGAGAATGCAGAAATGAAGTAGGGGAAATATCCTTTTTTGCTAGGTGTGTCTTTGTATATACAAGTGAGAGAGTGAGAGACTGTGTGTGAGTGACAGTGCATGAGAGAGGGAGAGAAAGTGAGAAAGAGTTAAAGAAAGAAAGAAAAAACTAAGAAAAGTTAAAGATAAGCATAGCTTTTGTGCAGAGAAGAAGAGAACTAAGGTACAGAATATGATAGGAGGAAGGTCGTACTGATTAAATAACAAATGTTATAATAGTAAATACAGCTTTCCCTTTATCCCCTCCTCCAATTCATCAGTTCTCTGCATCTTAAACCCACCTTTATCTCTAAATGTTCTCAATTCTAATTAAATAGTATTAACATAAACTGTTAACATTTTTTCTTCTCCATGAATGCTGTCTTTTTGACATGCATTTTCCATGTTTTCTGTTTGTATCTCAGTTTTGTAAAGCTCTCCTTGGATATCCTGCTTCAATTGCAGTTTCCAACTTCATTACAATAAAATGCAAGTAGTCCATTTTAGTAAGCCATATACTAACATTATAGTACAATGACACTGTAGAAAGAAAAGTGGGAAGAAGTAGAAAAAGGTGATATAAACTATTTACTGTAATAATAGAACTGTACAGTCCAATTTTTATCCAATTATGATGCATTCCAACTTTTCAACAAAATGTAATTAAATTTTCTTCCCTTTTTCTTTCTAGCAGAATACTTAGCTCATTAAAAAAGGATGTGTGAGGTCTTATTGTCAGACATGGAGGGTGAAATCTGTCAGTTCACTTTGGAACTGGACTCAAATGTGGAATTCAATGACATACAAAAGAGGATCGAACAAACCACTTATTTCAGGGGGGACTGCAGGGTAAAAATTAAGGAGATAAAGAGGAGGGTTAATATTTTCAAAACCATTTTACTTCTTTTATTTTAGTTATTAATTTGTTTTCAGTTTTGTGTTCATCTTAGTTTTAAATTTTTTTAATTATTTACAATCTTACTAGTTTATACATCCCTAATATTGAAGATATTTATAATCTTTTAAAAATCACACCCAGCTTTAAGAGTTTCACCACTTTGAAGCTTTAGTGCAGTGTAAGGCTGTAGGAAATTTTGGTGCAGTGGGAAGGGTTGGGGAGGGGTGGAGGAGTGCTTTTTCACTTTCCACCTGATGCCCAAATGCTGTGCACAGACTTTGCATGTGCGTGCCAGTGTTTGTAAAGCCAGCAGGATAAGCCTATTACATTTAGCCTAGATCATCTAAGAGGATGGATTTTATCTGAGTCATTGTTCCAAGCAGATTCAACCCTTCTATTTGGTTCCTACATAGCTGGATAAAATACATTGATCATTAAACTATCTGAGGAAATAAAGAGGTATACATGTGCTCCACCCATCACCTGTGACAAAAAATGTAATACTTGTTTATCTTAATGGAATTTCAGATGCTGATTGGTTTTGCAGGGATTATTGTGAGAAACTCCTACTGCTTCCATTGCCACACATAGTTGTGATGATGAGTTCTGGTCTGATCTACATCTGTTTTGAAGAGTGGAGTGTTGAATGCAGAGACCAAAATTAACAAAATGGTGGAAGAGTACCTGTTCACAGTAGTGAAATTAGGTATTGTTCTTTACTGCAGAGCTATTATTTTCCTGTTGTCCTTCAGCAGCAAGCATTGAATTGATTTTTGAGCAGCAATTGATTCAGAAATGGTTCGTACTAGCTTCTAGACTCAGTATCTTACTTATGTATGTAGGAAAGGTTTTTGAGAATCTGTTGCCCAATGATCACATTCTCTGATTCTTTACTCACTATACAGTACAGGTCACTCTGAACAATTCTGCCTGTATGATTTATGTCATGCAACATCTGACATGTATTAGTAGAATATTGCTACTGAATTTATTCACATAAATTGAAGAATCAAATCCCTGTCATATAATTAAGTACAGTAACACATATAGTATTACTCATTCTATCCATGATTACTGAGGTTAGAAGGTGAGTTGCCTGATTTTTTATAGATTAGTTTCTAACATATTAATGGTGATAAATGATTATTTTTTGCTTTAATTATTAATGAAGCAACAAAATTGGTTATCTAACAAGTCATTAAAAATATTGTATTGATTCAAGATGCCATATACCATAAAAGATCTTAATGCACAATCCAATTTCTTCCTACTCCAAATGCCATAATATGCCTTAATATTTCTTCATTCAACTTGACAGGTAAATATGAAAATCGCTACAGGTTGACCTTCTATAATCTGACACCATTGGGACCTGAGGAGTGATGGATTAGTGAAAAGGCCAAATTACAGAAGGATCACATTAAGCAATAGCTAACCACCTCATCATATCTTTAAAATATCATGTATCTGTTCAGAGTGACCTGTACTGTATAGTGAGTAAAATATCATGTAAATCAGTACGTTAGATAATAATGAAACAGAACTATTAAATGAGCAGCAAGTGAAATTTTAATAAAGTAATATATTGTACAGGCACAGATAAAATAAAGGGTATGGGTAAATGTACAGGAATTAACTTATACAGAACAGTTGAGCACTACCACTTCTAAAGTGAGACGTTTAATATACCTTCAGGCAAAGTTACATGTCTGCAAGTGTGGGGTTGTCAGGATCATTAACATCTTCATCTTGAAAAATGAGTGAAGCATCAAGAACTGGTATTGAAACTGCCACAAGTTTCTTCAAAAACTGTTGATGTTGGTGGCAGCACATCTGGGTAAGCAGACGCAGAAGTTGGAGAAAGGAGATCTTCTATACGCCACAGTTCACGCGACTGGCAGGTGGCCAGGGATTCGGCGCTGGACTCTTCCCTCTTCACTCCCAGTTACTGACGGAATCCTCGTTAGTTTCTTTTCCTCCGCTTAGTAATATGCTTAAACTCAGCGGGTCGCCACGTCTGACCTGAGGTTGTAGGCAAAAGAGAACAGAGCACCGGCTGGGCAACGCCAGAGGGCAGTGTGTGACTGCTGGCAGGCAGGCAAGAAGGTGGGTGTCGGACGGCAGCGCATCACGCAAATGATATTAATAAATGCAGGAAAACAAGCAGGAATTGCTTGCCTGTGCTGACAAGAGCGTGCCAACAAGTGAACAAATCTAGCACAACCAAAACTATGTGCAGCAGATTGGTACAGTGGCCCAGGAAATTTGAAATTACAGTTGCACAGAAAATTTGAAATCAGTGCCGGATTATCAAAGGAACTGGATTACAGGTAGTCGGATTAGTGAAGCTCGACCTGAGGAAGTAAGCTTGAGTGTTTAGGATAAAAGGTAAGCAGTATAGGAAGAGAATGTTACAGGTATTTTATTCATCTCTTATCTCTTCACTCTAGTTATTGTGCTAACGGTTAAATATTACTTCAAATTTTGTTCCAGATTCATTTGCTCAATCGCAAAATAATGCAAATACTGTTTTGTAAAATGTGATAAATTGTAAGTACTATTTACTAGTGTTATAACAATAATTAGCCAAAACAAATTTCATATTTGCTACATGCTATGGTGGGGGTGAGGGGGGAATCTCTGGACTTGAATAAGATAAAAGTTTAAGATATATATGTAACACTTACCCAACAGGCTGGTATATGTCTAGGGGAAAAGGAGATCCAGCCACACACCAATCCCACCTCCTGTACACGCAGGTGCTGTGAGAATCGAGTTTATGCCTCGCGCCCGCCCACAGTATCAAACCCACAACAAATACCGTTATGAAATACACTTTAAAGAGTTTACTAAAATGAAAAGAGTATTAGGCAATACAATATATATGCAAGGGAAACAAACAAAACAAAAAGGCGCCAACTTATCAAAGTTCAGTCAGTTTAGTGCACATCGTTGGAGCTCAAACATCGAACTATTCGACCCCTCGTCGCTTGCCTCCGACCTCCACATCTTCGCACCTAGGACCACCCCCGGTGGTCTTCCAAGCAGTGCAGCGCACATCCACCTTCCTCGACGTCTTCCTCCCGGCTCTCCACGTCTTCGCACCTAGGACCACACCCGGTGGTCTTCCAAGCAGTGCAGCGCACGCCCACCTTCCTCGACGTCTTCCTCCCGCTCTCTCCCAAAAGCCCGCGAAAAACCCCTCCACCAAGTTCCCAGCCACACAAGACAAAATAACATTCCCCATTGGTTAACAAATGAATACAATTACCATATCAACAAGTATAAAGCAAAACAACTGCGAGAGAAACACTTATCAAAGAAGCATTCCTACTCTTAACAAACCAAAAAACCCATTTTGAGTAACATACACAGGACATTGTACATATATAAATGTCAAAATTCGTGACTGATCAGAATGAATGTCTCAACTAGATTAATATTATTTCACATTTCTGCATTGCCAACAAAATCCTCATCAAAATCTGTAATAAACATTTGTGGTAGATGATTATGAAGCAGCTGAAAATCAGATATGTGTATGCATGTACAGGAAGCTATTTGATTGCCTTTGAAGGTACACTGAGCAGATCAGTCTGAGTGGAATACTGGATCTGGTTTTAGATGCATTTCTAAACAAATTTTTTAAAGGACAAAAACTGCACTGTTGGAACCCCATATGTTACAGTACCATAACTGTTCCTTATAAACAGAAATATTGAAAGGATCTGCTGTGAGAGCATGTAGGAAAATCTATATTAAAAACTAAAATGTCTTATTCAGTAATTATGAACTACACCATCAATTTAAGAATTTGGAAGAAAAGTGCACTTGTAATAGTAATCTATGTACAGGAACCATAATCACAAATAAGTAACTGGCAGGCATTGCAATTCTTGATACTGCAGTAGTAATTTTTAGAGATACTAAACAAGATTTTAATGGATATTTCATTTTAATGCAACCCTGTAATCCATTTATACACTGATATCTAGACCCAACTTCACCTATTCTTTCACACTACTATTTCAAATATTTACTAAATTTCCCATTGAAAGCTACAGAGGTCTCTGTCACAAAGAGGAGAAAATCTGCAGATGCTGGAAATGCAAGCAACACACACCAACATACTGGAGGAAATCAGCAGGCCAGGCAGCATCTATGGAAAAGAGTACAGCCAACATTTCAGACTGAGAACCTTCAGCAGGTCTCTGTCAGAGTGGAAAGGGACTACAATCCTCCAGGAACCCTTTCCTTTTTACTGTAACTTTCTCTGCTCTTCAATAGACAATTTTATATTATCACCTGCTTTTCTTTAGCTCCATGTCCTGCTAATTTGGCTGTGCAATTCACTATATGGAACTATCTAATCCATTCCAAATAAGGAATTGACAGTATATAGGAAAAAGTTATTCCTTCTTCTGGAGGACAGTTTACCAGTTATAGTTCTGCTGCTGTAGGCACAAAGCTCCAGGAATCAGATGGGTGACATATCAGACAGTGGAATCCAATCAATGCAGTCAGTGACAACACAAAATCATCAAATGTCTTAATTATTCTGACAACCTCAGATTAAATACCTGAGTAGTATCTCTGAAAATTTATAACTATTATGGTCTATTATTGTTTCTCAGGTGGTACATTCGATGATCACTACAGTGAGATTCAAGTGATAGTTGCAAACATCAGACATTGGGAAATACACATTTTTAAATGCCTATGTGGGAAGATGCTATTACAGCTCAAGGCATCAGAGTTAAGAATTCCACTCCAGTGTTGTCCATAAGGAGTCTCTGTACATCCTCTCTGTAAAGTACATGGGTTTTCCCCTGGTGCCCTGATTTCTTCCAACAGCCCAAAGGCATGGCCGTAGGTTAACTGGTTATTGTAAATTGTCCTGTGATTAGGTTAGGGTTAAATTAACATTGTCAAAAGGGCCTACTCAGTGCTATATCACTAAATAAAGAAATAAAACATTAGAGGTCCACTGAGGACCTCAACGTATTACAGGGTCAAGTAATTAAATCCCATCAACAACATAAATATGCTCTACTGCAGATACACAATAAAATATGAAAATAAATCATTACAGATTCGCATAAATTGATACATGATACTTCCCAACATGAAACCTTGAAACCAAAAGGTTCCCAAACTCTTTTATGCCATGGACCAATACCATTAAACAAGGGGCCCATGGACTCCAGGTTGGGAACCCCTGCTTGAAGCAAACTCCAGCATCATGCAAGTTAGCACAAGTAACAACACATGCATGAAAAGATGAGCACCAAAATTCCGTGGAATTAAAGGGGAAACCACAAATACGATGGTTCACATAACACTTGCACATTAACATCATCAGAAGTTTAAGAAAGTACTAATTTGGAAAAAAACATATTTAAAGAATATGCCATTCATATTTTCAAATTGTCTTGAATGAATGGCTTTGCATAAATTTGTGTTATAGTGTCTCACAGGTTGGCTGACTTGCATAAGGCATGGTCCTACAAATAACAAATGAAATTTGAGAAGTACAATTTCTTGGAGAAGGAATATATTCAAATATGATATTAGTACAAACTGTGGGCTGTAAAGTAATGCAGGGAGGATTCAAGGTGAAAAAGCCAGGCAAAAGAAATGATTCAGAACATGGCAGATTAAATTTAATGAGGAAAAATGTGAGGTCTTGCAATTTAATAGAAAAATAAAAGAGGAAATATTTTTTTTAAATTGTGGAAGACTGACAGCTACTGGTGTCCAGAGGAACCTGGCAGTACTTGCAATGAATCACAGAATCAGGTGTAAGAAGCAATTAGAAAGGTAAACTGTATGTTAGCCTTTATTGAAAAAGGAAAGAGTACAAGATGCCTTATTCTAACTATAAAAGCTGGTAATAATAGCTTTTCTGTCATATAGCTAAGGGGTTGATGTCTTTATCCAAAGATGTATTTGTGATAGTGAGAGGAAGAGAGCAACAGAAGTTCACCAGCTTGATGGGGTTTGTCATATGAGGAGAAATTAAGCAGAATGCGCCTAAGATTTCAAGGAAATAGAGAGAGTCAATGAGTGTGATCATGAAGATTGGAATATAATGCACAAAATGTTAAGGCCATTTGCATTATAGAAAAAAATTAATAAATGGAAAATTGTTTTAAATGGTGAGTAATTAACAGATGTTCATTTTCAAAGGGACCTCGTAATCCACAAATATAAATGTATCAACTGATGGATAATACGCACACACAGCACATAATAAGGAAACTAAACAGTATGTTGGCATTTATTTCAAGATAATATGGGTAATAAAGCAAGCCATCATTACTTTTGTAAATTGTATAGGGTAGAGGCAAGACTGAACCCGCAATACTGTGTACAGGTTTAATCCCTCTGTGAAAAGGCTATACTTTTGATGGAGCAAGTGCAAAAAAATTGAACAGATCATTTCCTGGGATGGAGTTTTTCTCTGTCTGAAAGTGGTGTTGAGCCTCAGTTCCAAGGTATATTGAAGATAGATATCAATAGATTTTTGAATATTAGAAGAAAGGGATAGGAGTTAGTACAGAAAAGTGACAATGAAATAAAAGATCTTACTGAATGGTGGAGCACAGGAGGTTTAATAACTTACTCATGCTCCTATTAAGTTATTTAAAGATGATTGCTTTAAAACAATTAAATCTTTAAACACAATTAACTCAATAAAAAGTTAAATTGTCTAAAACCTTTCTTTGCACCAGCCATCTTACTCCATTCAAATCAACATACTTTTAGGCAGACTTTTCAGCAAAATTGCAACACATTCCTTACCATTAATGGACTATTATTGGTCCCAATCACGATGGAGTCAGGAAATGATCAATAAATATGTCAACAAGTTTGGCATCAAAATTTATCCACAAAATACGGTCCATTATCTCACTTTTAAACACAAAGTACATAAAAAGAAAGTGCAGCAGACATAAGATTTATAGATTTCAAAAAAATGTCTTACAACATGACACTTCATAAATAATGCCTGTTGTGATGTCAGCAAAGAGCGAACTGCTAAATAATCATATATAACTAGCTCAAAGTTCAAAGTAAATTTATTATCAAAGGACATACAATACTGTGCAAAAGTCTTGGGCACTTATCTCGAGCTAGGTACCTACACAGTTCTGTACTTGTTTTGTTAATCTGGTGGGAACAAAGGATGTCGGGAATGGCCAGGGGCGGGGAGTGGTGCAGGTATAGACAGACCCAGACCTGAGACATCAGGCAAGATCATTTGAATCCAAACAAATGGTTTATTGATCATTACAGAATGTTTCTCTGGCACTTCCCACACCCTCCCCTCTGCCTTACCCTTTTCCCAACCATGATTCCCTACTCCCTGACAGCTTTCCACTCTCAGTTCACAATAGAGACCCATATCAGAATCCGGTTTATTATCACTCACATAGAAGGGGTGATTGATAAGTTCGTGGCCTAAAGTAGAAAGAGTCAATTTTAGAAAACCTAGCACATTTATTTTTCAACATAGTCCCCTTCTACACTTACAAATTTAGTCCAGCAGTCGTGAAGCATACAGATCTTGGACCTCTGGAAAGTGTCCACAGGTGGGTGATTGATAAGTTTGTGGCCTACGGTAGAAGGAGATGAGTTATACAGTTCTCGTTTCATGCACATGCAAGTCAACTCTTTGAATGATTATGCAGAAAGTTTGAAGTTAATAACATCTCCTTCTACCTTAGGCCACGTACTTATCAATCACCCCACTGGGGAGACTTTCTGGAGGTATGAGATCGGTATGCTCCACGACCACTGGACTAAGTGTGTAAATGTAGGAGGGGACTATGTTGAAAAATAAATGTGCTCGGTTTTCTAAAATTGACTCCTTCTACCTTAGGCCACGAACTTATCAATCACCCCTCATAAGTCATAATTTTTTTTGTGGCAGCAATATAGTGTAATATGTAAAGTACTGTGCAAAAGTCTTAGGCACCCTCGCTCCATACATGTGCCGAAGACTTTTGCTCAGTACTGTATATGTCACTATATACTACCCAGAGACTCGGTTTCTTGTGGGCATTCACACTAGATATAAAGAAACACAGGGAAATCAATAAAACATTACATACAAAGATGGACAGACAACTAATGTGCAAAAGATGACAAACTGTGCAAATATGAAAGTTGGGGAGGGGGTGGTGCAGTAGCGTAGTGGTTGGCATAACACTTTACAGCGCCTGCATCCCAGGTTCAATTCCCACTTCTATCTGAAAAGTGTTTGTACTTTCTCCCTGTGACCATGTGCTTCAGTTTCGGACGTTTATACTTTCTCCATGAGCTAGCTTCAGTTTCCTCCTACATTACAAAGACGTATGGGTTAGTAGGTTCATCGGTCACATGGGTAGTACATGGCCAGAAGGGCCTGTTATCATGCTGAATTACAATAGACAGTAGCTGCAGGAGTAAGCCTTTCGGCCCTTCTAGCCAGCACCACCATTCACTGTGATCATGGCTGATCATAAACAATCAGTACCCCGTTCCTGCCCTCTTCCCATATCCCATGACCCCGTTATCTATAAGAGCTCTATCTAACTCTCTCTTGAATGCATCCAGAGACTTGGCCTCCACCGCCTTCTGGGGCAGAGCATTCCACATATCCACCACTCTCTGGGTGAAAAAGTTTTTCCGCTTCTCTGTTCTAAATGGCCTACCCCTTATTCTTAAACTGTGGCCTCTAGTTCTGGACTCACCCATCTGCAGGAACATGCTTCCTGCCTCCAGTGTGTCCAATTTCTTAATAATCTTATACGTTTCAATCGGATCCCCTCTCATCCTTCTAAATTCCAGTGTATACAAGCCCAGTCACTCCAATCTTTCAACATATGACAGTCCCGCCATTCTGGGAATTAACCTTGTGAACCTACACTGCACTCCCTCAATAGCAAGAATGTCCTTCCTCAAATTTGGAGACCAAAACTGCACACAATACACCAGGTGGGGTCTCACCAGGGCCCTGTACAGCTGCAGAAGGACCTCTTTACTCCTATACTCAATTCCTCTTGTTATAAAAGCCAGCATGCCATTAGCTTTCTTCACTGCCTGCTGTACCTGCATGCTTGCTTTCATTGACTGATGTACAAGAACACCTAGATCTCATTGTACTTCCTCTTTTCCTTACTTGACTCCATTTAGATAGTAATCTGCCTTCCTGTTCTTGCCACCAAAGTGGATAACCTTACATTGATCCACATTAAGCTGCATCTGCCATACATTTGCCCACTCACCCAACCTGTCCAAGTCACTCTGCATTCTCATAACATCCTCCTGACATTTCACACTGCCACCCAGCTTTGTGTCATCAGCAAATTTGCTAATGTTATTTCTAATCCCTTCATCTAAATCATTAATGTATATTGTAAACAGCTGCAGTCCCAGCACCGAACCTTGCGGTACCCCATTGGTCACAGCCTGCCATTCCGAAAGGGACCCGTTAATCACTACTCTTTACTCAAGACAAAGTACAAAATTAAGTAAAACAAAATAATAAATACATAATAAATAAATAATATTAAGAACATGAGTTGCAGAGCCCTTGAAAGTGAGTCCATAGATTGTGGAATCAGTTCAGTGTTGGGTGAGCGAAGTTATCTACTCTAGCTCAGAATCTGATGGTTGAGGGAGCAAGTTTGTAAATCTTTTCTTTACATTGTCTCTCAAACCAGTTACCTGATAAGAAATTACTGCCCAGAAGCGGTAACAAAGCACTAAGGGCTCCATCATTTGGACAATATTTTACTACACAGTTATCTGGTAAGCCCTTGAAACTTGGGAATCCTTTTCAGTTACTGCATTGATATCCAACAGTCTTTTCTATAGTCTCCACCCTCCCCTTCTACCAGCCACAAACCAAAACATTAATTAATCATACAGCAAATTCTGTAAACTATTTCTTAACCACATTACTGTAACTATATTGCAAGAATAGAAAATTACAGTAAAACTGATGGTGAACTGAACATAAAATTAACAAAACAGATTTATTCTAAGTACAGTTAAAGACAGTGGATATCATCTGCATGGACTTTAGCAAGACCTTTAAGTAGTGTTCAGTTTCATTGCAGCCTTACGTATGCAACTTTATATGTTTTCAAACACCAATAAACAGTAACATTTTTCAGTTAAGTTTTTCAATATTTTGGCTAATATAGCTTACCAATACAGCTTCTCATTTGCATCTCTACTGACGTGATAACATATTGCTTCAGTGCCCTACCATTCACTATGTATGCCCTACCCTGGTTTACCCTATCAAAGTTCAACACCTCACACTTGTCTGCATTGAATTTTCTCTACTATTTTTCAACTGGTCAAGATCCCACTCCAAGCTTTGATAGCCTACCTTGCTGTGCTCTATACCCTCATTCTTGGTATTATCCACAAATTTGCTGATCCAGTTTAGCACATTATCATCCAAAATCTTTAATATGCATGACAAGTATCAATGGACCCCGCACTGATCCCTATGGCACCCCACTAATCACTTGCCTCTAGTCAAAGTAGATGACCCCAACAGACTCACAGGTGAAGTGTCGCCTACAGCTACACTACACTTACACTCCATCCGCCTGAAAAAGTGGGATTTCACAGTGGTCACCCATTTTATTTCTACTCCCTATTCTCATCCCGACATGTCAGTCCACAGCCTCCTTTACTGCCATGATAACGCTACACTCAAGTTGGAGGAACAACACCTTATATTCATTCTGGGTAGCCTCCAACCTGTTGGTAGGAACATTGATTTCTCAAACTTCCAGTAATTGGCCCCTCACCCCCTTCTCTATTCCTCATTCCCATTTCCCTCTCTCACCTTACCTGCCCATCACCTCCCTGCTGCTCTTCCCCCTTCCCTTTCTTCCATGGCCTCTGTCCTCTCTCATCAGATTTCCACTTCTGCAGCTCTATCTCTTTCACCAATTACCTTCCCAGTTCTTTTCACACACCTCTCCCTCTCCTGGTTTCACCGATCACCTACTACCTTGTACCTATTCCTCCCTCACGCCGCCTTCTTACTCTGACTTCTCATTTTTTTCTCCAGTCCTGATGAACAGTTTTGGCCCAAAATGTGGACTGTTTACTCTTTTCCATAGATGCTGCCTACCTGCTGAGTTCCTCCAACATTTTGTGTGTGCTGTTAGGATTTCCAGCATCTGCACATTTTCTCTTGTTGGTAATCTCCTATCACTACTGCTCACCTATTCTTCACCTTCCCCCCACTTCTATTCTGAGTCACACAGAAAGACTCAGTGCTAAAGTGCTGTTGTGTTCCTCCATTAGGTTATCTCCCCCTTACCCACTGCTGATAGTCACCCAGTTACCTGTGCTCTGATCTTACGTTTAACGACCTCCTTGTACCTCCTATCAATCAACCCCTCAGCCTCCCAAATGATCTGGAATTCATACAGCTCCAGCCCCAATTCATTAGCACAGTCTGTAAGAAGCTGCAGCTGGATGCACTTCTTACAGGTGTAGTCAACAGGGAGACTAAGGTCTCCTTGTCTTCCAGCATCAAACAAGAGAAGCACTCCACTGTCCTGGCTGCCAGGTAATAGGTGGAATTGACAAAGGCTGAAGAAGATGGAATGGGATAGGAGAGGAAGGTGATAGACAAAGTAAGGGTGGTGGGAAAGAGAACCAGTGTGTTGTTGACAGGTAGAAGCAAAGGGTTGGGAGGGGGGGGAAAGATACGATGGGTCCAGATGAATCAGAAGAAAAGTTAAAAAAGGGGGAAGTTACAGAGGGGAAGTGGTTACAGGACGATAGAAAATTTAATTCCACCAGGCTTGAGACAGTCTTACTCTAATTTGTATATAGCCTCAATATGGCTGTGAAGGAAGCCATAGAGAAATATGGTTGGTGTGGGAATGGGAAACAGAAATAAAATGGCTGACCACCAGAAGATCCTGGCTGGCAAGTCTGCACTTGGTCTTACTGAACTAGAGGAGGCTGCAACTGAAGAACCAAATGCAATAACTAATACTGTGGGATTCACGTGTGATGGACTGCCTCACCTGGACGGCTTGTTTAGGGTCCTGGATGATGATGTTGGAGGAGCTGTAGGACTTAGTGTGTTTACAGAGGAAAATGCCAAGGGGAGGGTCAGTCACAAAAAATGTAATTGCTGTGCAAAGCGGAGATGAGAGACCATGGAAGCTGCAAATAAACTAATGCTAGACTATCAAAGCTTGCAACAGGTACAGGACTAGCTGGAAAAATGGGGTGAAAAAAATGAAAGATGAAATTTAACGCAAACAAGTGTGAGGTGTTACATTTTGGGAGGACAAGCCAGGGTAGGACTTGTACAGTGAACTGTAGGCAACTGAGGAATGCAATAAAACAGAAGGAACTGGGAATACAGACCCATAATTCCTTGAAAGTGCCACCTCAGGTAGATGGAGTCGTAATGAAAGCTTTTATCATATTGGCTTCACAAATGAAAGTATTGAGTACAGGAATTAGGATTTTATGTTGGATCTGTAGAAGACCTTTGTGAGGCTTAATTTGGAGCATTGTGTACAGCTGAAATTCATGCAGGAAGCAGCATCAATGCAATAATCACGGTAGCAGAGAGGGGTGCAGATGTAGGTTTGGAGCATAGATTGCTCTAAATAGCCAACCAACCAACCCCACAGCCTTCCGGCTTTAAATTACGACCAATATCAGCACTATACACACCACAACTTGAAGACAATGATCATCCATACCCAACCCAAGCCCTGAATAAGTTTTCCAACCTTGGTGGACACATTCCAACCCAAAAATAGCTCCTCAAGGCACAATTAGCAGGGCCTACCAGCATATTTTTCTATAGTGTGTGAAGGTAAACATCTTGACTCTTAGGCACAAATGAATGCAGGTCCCTGGCCAAGATTACAGAGCATACATTTAATGACGTACAACTTACATTTAATGACACACAACTTCAATATTTATCTTAACAATGTGCATCTTCATGATTCAGATTCTTTTTAAAATTTTTAATTCCCAGTGTAGCACCTACTACTCAATACAGCTTATCAGCACCAGTTCTGTCTGCTTTTGCAATTTCATTAAGATAATTGTAGTATATTGCATCCTATCCCAATTGAACTTATACCACAAAATGAAGAGATTCCATAGAAGTTAACAGATGCATTACTTCAAATTACCATGTCATGTTGGTTAAAGAAAAGCCTATTTAACTATAAGGATACAGCCAGACAGCCCCAAATCAGGTGGTTACTCAAAGTTAATGATCTATGACATACCACGCAAGTTTTTACAGAAAGGCTTCTTATGCATAGCACGTGCAACAATATTTGCTTTCTGGATCACTAAATAAATGAAGATATTGAATGCAATTGTAAATATGAAATCAAAAGAAACTTTACAACAAATGTTTTCTTTGAGTAAATCAAATATCAATATTTTCCATTTATACTTAACCTTTTGTGTAAGACAGTGACCATAAAGAGCACCACAATTAATTTGGCAGAATGTTCCTGGAGATCTGATCAAATGATAAAATAATGAACTATATTCTTTTTTGTAATTTAAAATGTGTCATAATTGTTGTAATTTGGGTTACTTCTATGCAATTCTATGTAAAATCTTATAAAGCAGTTATTTCACATTAAATGGAAAAATAGAAACATGTTTAGAATGGTGCCAAATTGAAAAATTATCTGAAACCTAAATGCACCACATTAAGTCAGATGTCATGATTCCAGGTAGATTAAATGTCTTATACCAAAAGCTAATGAAAAAGTAATAATTAAATTGAAGTAATTAATCAGGACCGTGTATTAATATTTCCTTAAATGACCAATGAGTTCCATGGTTTTGACCAAGTTGTTGTTTCATACTTCTATGCAATGTAAGAAGCTATAGGGATATTTTCATGTAAGTTAAAAGTATGAAATTTACAAAGTGATCAGAATATGATGATAATATTGTTTATTTAGCTTTGCAAAGAAGGAAATCAAAAATTTGCATAATTAAAATATTTTATCTAGAGAGAATTTGAAAAATAACTCTGATGGTGTTTTTGCAATGGAAGGGTTTATACGGAAGGGGATGATTGATGTTTACTGCCTCAATGACAATCAGCAAAATAAAGGCAATATACTCAAGTTTGCTGCAGATATAAACAATATATAGCATTATTAATGCAAGCACTCCTTGTACACATTGCATTCCAGTAACAGGCTATACCAAAGGATTTAATCAATATTGTCAAAATGTGTACAAAAACAGACCTAAAAATGTGTCCTCCATTAGATGATTAGATGGTCATGTTGTTTTGCTATTTCAGAAAGTAGAGCACAACTTATACAACAACAAGTCATTGAAAACGTGAAAGGTGTACATTGGAAATCAAGTTAATTATACAGACTCTCAGATTGTAAATAATAGCATTTGGAACCCTGGAGTGGTAAACAGCAGAAACTTACAATAATAAAATGGAGGGTACAAATGTTACAGCATGCAGAATTTGACCGTGGGTACAAATTCTATGCAGTGCACTAACAATATTCTTCCGCAGCAATTAGTTCAAACATAAAATTGGAATTTTAGGCAGTGCATGTACTACAGAGTAAGTCCTGATAAATAATATCAGTAATCAGCAACAATCTGCAAACAGTAGATCACTTTGTAAATCTATTATAATCATTATATCCATGCCCTTACCTGAATATTGAAATATAAGATTAATGCTTACTCTTATCTCTCTGGAAGTTCTATTTGAAATGACATTAGCTGCTGCAAATTTCAAATGAAGCATTTCAGAAAATACATGCAATGATGTCTTTTACACCTTAGATTACAGTATTTGTGATACTTTTAATAATGTAAACAAAATTCTTAGGAAAATTGCCAATGAATAGCTTTTTTATTCTTTTTATTCATTTTTATTCTTTCATTGTACTACGCACAATGAATTATTTTATATTTAATACATTTCAGGAACTGTAATATTGCCTATTTTTGCTTCTCTGAGCAAGAGGTACTAAGACCTGACTCAGCAGAAATTTGGAATGAAACTTAGATACTTTCTGGATGTATTTAAATCCAGTGGGGGAACTTGCTACATGTGCTTACGAAGAAAATTCTCTGGCTGCAATTTCTTTTACAGGAAAATTAAATTAACTCCATATTCTAGGAAAATAAAGCCACCAGTATTAACTGCATGACAGTATGTCTCTGTTGATATGTTTGATTTTTCACCATATTTTCCTTTATAATGTAGTGGTGTGCTACACGCAGCGCTAAAATTACGACACGGAGTCGGTAACTGCAGTCGAAGAAAAAACTTTATTCGAAATACCCAGCCTTGCTTTTAAGCCTCCCTCAACCTGCCCCCCGTGGCGCAGAGGCTCCAAAGCTCTGTGCTCGCAAACCCCCGTAGGCTATGTCCCTTAGCCGGAACGCTGGCTAATTGTGAGCCGGTTCGGATGTGCCATGAAATGGGTCGCCACATAACCCCCCCCCCCCCACAGAACCGGTGATACACCCCCCCAATGTCCACAGTCTGGGCCGGAACCTGTTTGGGAGGTCGGCGTCTGCGCCGCGGTGCCGGAAACTCGACCGGTTGCACCAGGTCCACATGGGCCGGTTTGAGTCGGTCCACCGTGAAAACCTCCTCTCTCCCCCCAATGTCCAGCACGAACGTGGACCCGTTGTTCCGGAGCACTGTAAACGGCCCCTCGTAGGGCCGCTGTAGTGGTGGCCGATGCCCGCTCCTTCGTACAAACACAAACTTACAGTTCTGCAGGTCTTTGGGTACGCAGGCTGGGGTCTGCCCATGCTGCGAAGTGGGTATGGGGGCCTGGTTAGCGAGCTTCTCGCGTAGTCTGCCCAGGACTGCTGCGGGTTCTTCCTCTTGGGGAGTATGAACTCCCCAGGGACGACCAGGGGCGTGCCGTACACCAACTCGGCCGATGAGGCATGCAGATCGTCTTTGGGCACCATGCAGATGCCGAATAGGACCCAGGGAAGCTCGTCCGCCCAGTTGGCTCCTCGCAGGCGAGCCATGAGAGCCGACTTCAGGTGACGGTGGAAACGCTCCACTAGCCCGTTCGACTGTGGGTGGTAGGCAGTGGTGTGGTGCAGCTGAGTCCCCAAAAGCCTGGCCATAGCTGACCACAGGCTGGAGGTGAACTGGGCGCCTCTGTCGGAGGTAATGTGGGCCGGTACATCAAAGCGAGATATCCAGGTGGCGATCAGTGCCCGGGCGCAAGATTCGGAGGTGGTGTCGGTGAGCGGGATTGCCTCCGGCCATCTTGTGAACCAGTCCACGATAGTCAGGAGGTGCCGCACTCCTCGCGACACTGGCAGGGGGTCCACGATATCCACATGAATGTGGTCGAAATGCCGGTGGGCGGGGTGGAACTGCTGCAGTGGGGCTTTGGTGTGCCGCTGCAACTTGGCTGTCTGGTAGTGCATACATGTTTTGGCCCATTCACTGACCTGCTTGCGGAGTCCGTGCCAAACGAACCTGCTGAAAACCATCCGGACAGTTGTCCAGAAGGAGGGATGCGCCAAGTTATGAATGGAGTCGAAAACGTGTCGCCGCCAAGGTGCCGGGACGACAGGACGGGGCTGGCTGGTGGCGGCGTCACAGAGTAGGGTCCTCTCACCTGGGCCTATGGGGAGGTCCTGGAGCTGCAAACCGGAGACTGCTGTTCTGTAACTCGGAATCTCCTCATCTGCCTGCTGTGCCTCTGCCAGTGCCTCAAAGTCTACTCCTTGGGAAAGGGCATGAACGGTAGGGCGAGAGAGCGCATCCGCCATGACCTTGTCCTTACCCGAGACGTGCCAGACATCCGTCGTGTATTCAGAGATGTAGGACAGGTGGCGTTGCTGGCGGGACGACCAGGGGTCGGACGCTTTCCTAAAAGCAAAGGTAAGCGGTTTGTGGTCCGTGAACGCTGTGAAGGGCCGACCTTCAAGGAAGTACCTGAAATGCCGGATTGCCAGGTAGAGCGCCGACAGTTCCCGGTCGAAAGCACTGTACTTGAGCTCGGGTGGCCGCAGGTGTTTGCTGAAAAACGCCAGCGGTTGCCAGCGACCTGCGATGAGTTGCACCAGCACCCCACTGACTGCCATGTTAGATGCGTCCACTGTGAGGGCGGTAGGGGCGTCCATTTTGGGATGTACTAGCATCGCGGCATTCGCCAAAGCTTCCTTCGTTTGAATGAAAGCGGCGGCAGAAGTCCCTGGTAATGTCCTTGCCCGGACCGGACAGCAGGGCGAACAGGGGGCGCATGATCCGGGCAGCTGAAGGGAGGAAACGGTGGTAGAAATTGACCATACCTACGAATTCCTGAAGGCCTTTGATCGTGGTGGGTCAGGGGAAGTGGCGGACCGCATCTACCTTTGCGGGCAGAGGGGTTGCCCTGTCTTTAGTAATCCTGTGGCCCAGGAAGTCAATGGTATCGAGTCCGAACTGGCATTTGGCGGGGTTGATTGTTAGACCGTACTCACTCAGTTGGGCGCAGAGTTGACGGAGGTGGGACAGATGCTCCTGACGACTGCTGCTGGCTATGAGGATGTCGTCCAAATAGATGAACGCGAAGTCCAGGTCCCGTCCCACCGCGTCCATTAATCGCTGGGACGTCTGTGCGGCATTCTTCAGGCCGAACAGCATGCGGAGGAACTCGAAAAGGCCAAACAAGGTGATGAGAGCCATTTTGGGGATGTCGTCAGGATGCATCGGGATTTGATGGTACCCTCGGACGAGGTCTACCTTGGAGAAGATCCGTGCGCCGTGCAGGTTTGCTGCAAAGTCCTGAATGTGCGGCACAGGGTAGCGGTCCATTGTGGTAGCCTCATTCAGCCTGCGGTAGTCGCCGCACGGTCTCCAGCCTCCTGTCGCTTTGGGCACCATGTGTAGGGGGGAGGCCCATGGGCTGTCAGACCGCCGGATGATCCCCAATTCCTCCATCCTCTTGAACTCCTCCTTCGCCAGGACAAGCTTGTCCGGGGAAGCCGCCGAGTGCGGGCGTGGAGGGGTGGTCCCTGGGTCGGGATGTGGTGCTGTACGCCGTGTCAGGGCATGGCCGCTGTGAACTGCGGTGCCAGAACCGATGGGAAATCCGCCAGGACCCTGGTGAAGTCGTTGTCGGACAGCCTGATGGAGCCGAGGTAAGGGACTGGCAACTGGGCTGCACCCAGGGAGAACGTCTGAAAGGTCTCGGCGTGTACCAGTCTCTTCCTGGGCAGGTCGACCAGTAGGCTGTGAGCCTGCAAAAAATCTGCACCCAGAAGCGGTTGGGCTACGGCGGCCAGTGTGAAGTCCCACGTGAACTGGCTGGAGCTGAACCGACATTCCAGCGGTTAATGGACGTGGTGGGACGGGACCTGGACTTCGCGTTCATCTATTTGGACGACATCCTCATAGCCAGCAGCAGTCGTCAGGAGCATCTGTCCCTGACGGGTGCCATAGGTCCTTACCGTGCTGCCGTTCACGGCCCTCAGGGGGGGACCTGGTGCCCTGCTGCGGGTGTCGTAACTCGTTGGAGGTAAATCTCAGCACCGGTGTCAACCAAAAACCGGCGTCCCGACCTTCTGTCCCACACATACAGGAGGCTATCCCGATGGCCAGCCGCCGTAGCCATCAGCGGCGGCTGGCCCTGGCGTTTCCCGGGAACTTGCAGGGCAGGCGACAACGGCGGGCTTCTGTGCCCCACCGCTGGTGGTAAAAGCACCAGTGTTCATTGGGCCCCCCACCCCTGCCCCTGGGGTTGGTGGGCTCTGCGGCCGGGCCTGGACTGGTTTGCTGCTGGGAGCGTGGCTGGGAGATCTGTGCGATGGACGCCCCGCTCACCTTTTTGGCATTCCACAGCAAGTCCGCCTGGGCTGCCACCTTCCGGGGGTCACTGAAATCCGCATCGGACAGCAGCAGGCGTATGTCCTCAGGCAGCTGCTCCAGGAATGCCTGCTCAAACATGAGGGAGGGTGTGTGTCCGTCGGCCAGAGACAACATCTCATTCAGTAAAGCCGATGGAGGTCTGTCTCCCAAGCCATCCAGGTGCAGTAAACGGGCAGCCCGCTCGCGCCGTGAGAGTCCGAAAGTCCTGAGGAGCAGGGCTTTGAATTCCGTGTACTTGCCGTCTGCCGGGGGCGACTGTACGAACTCCGCGACCTGGGCCGCTGTGTCCTGGTCGAGGCAGCTCACCACGTAGTAGTAGCGGGTGTCTTCTGAGGTGATCTGCCTAACGTGGAATTGGGCTTCAGCTTGCTGGAACCATAGGTTCCGTCGCTGTGTCCAGAAACCCGGCAGTTTCAACGAAACCGCATGAACAGAGGCGGCGTCAGTCATTTCTGGTCCAAAAATTGTTTGGACCGTCGGGGTCACCAATTGTAGCGGTGTGCTACATGCAGCGCTAAAATTACGACACTGAGTCGGTAACTGCAGTTGAAGAAAAAAACTTTATTCGAAATACCCAGCCTTGCTTTTAAGCCTCCCTCAACCTGCCCCCCGTGGCGCAGAAGCTCCAAAGCTCTGTGCTTGCAAACCCCCTTAGGCTATGTCCCTTAGCCGGAACGCTGGCTAATTGTGAGCCGGTTCGGATGTGCCAGGAAATGGGTCGCCACAATATCATTATTTTTAAAAAACTGGAGTTAATAATTAGACCAACCAGGCCCAAGATCGAATAAAGGCCTGAAGCTTAATCGATTTTAGCACCAAGCCAAATTGAAAAAGTTGGATACAGGCCAAATGGAGGTGGTGGGGCATTCACCCAAAGCATCTCAACAGCATCAGGGCCCGAATCCGAGAGCAAGGAATGACCTGAGGTTTGAATGATTAAAGCACTGGGCCAGATTGAAAAGGTCAGGGTGTCAGGGCCAGAGACAAGGAATGGGCCAGTTGAAATGCTACACTACACATTTTACTCATCTCTGCACCGAACTATGGCTGTGGCCTGCAACAATCACAGTGCAAACTCACTTTTGTGAACCTCTTTTATTGCTTACACGTTTCTTTTTCTCTGCATGTTGGGAGATTGATCATCTTTAGTTTCATGATTCTTTTGGGTTTCTTTGTTTTGTAGCTGCTTGCAAGATGACAAATCTCAAGGTTGTATAAACTATACATACTTTGATAATAAATGTACTTTGAATTTTGAACTTTGAGGTGTCTTCACTATGCTAAACACTAAAGCACATTGAACTATACCTGTTTATGCTTAACTTAATGCACTACATCATATTTTTTATTCATCATGTGTCTATTTTAGCATAACTATTCTCAATGGTGTAATAAATTGCTGCTTAGTTTATTAATATAACCATTGGATATGCAAGACAGGACCAAAAACACCACCATCAGCAAAACACAGACAGAAAGTGACTTACATGTCAGATCATGCTCTTTTCTCAAACGATGATCTTAACTTTCCTAAAACAAGCTATATAACAATGATTAGGGATAAGTCCCATTGTACAGAAAGATTAAATAAATCTATCTGTATTTAGGCCTCATTTCTGAAAGATTTTTAATTTGCCACATTAATTACACAACATGAATCCAAACACTGAGGTTTTTGGCTTCTTAATGCATAAACATGTCTATAAAAAATGAACAAGTATATTTATCAAGTTAATGTTCTAATAATATGGTGTTTGTTAAGGAAGCCAGCTATTTCTGGCCACATGGTGGTCTCATTCTTGCTTCTCATTTTATATCATGGTGGACAAACAGAACACAAAATATCCTTAAACATGATGCAAAAGCATTCAGAAATACTCAGCATAGCACTGCATTACAGTTTACCATATCAGTTCATAGATCTTTTTGACCTTAATGCAATCATCAAAGTATAAAATAAGTATTTTCGGTTCAATTTCTGTCCTTTGCCTTCTGTGCTTTCTCAATCCAGATGTCATGAATAATGCTAGTTTTGAATATACTTCAACCATCCTGATCTTCCATCAGAATTAAGCTACTGGATTCCTGACATCCTCTTTGGGAGACATCAGTTAGTGGGGATTGGAAATCGCTGACAATCAACACTGGCGCCCCTCAAGGATGCATGTTTAGCCCACTGCTCAATTGTCTCTGCACAAACAGAGACAACTAGGTGCAGCTCAAACACCATCTGTAAACTTGCTGATGACACAACTATTGTTTGCAGAATTTCAGATAGTGACGTGGAGGCATACAGGAGCAAGACCAATCCACTGGTTGAGTGGTGTTGCAACTCCAACCTAGCACTCAACATCAGTAAGATCAAGGAGCTGATTGTGGAAGGGTAAGTCAAGGTAAAACACACCAGTCCTCATTGAGAAATCAGCAGTGGAAAGGCTGAGCAGTTTCAATTTCCTGGATGCGAACATCTCTGAAGATCTATCCTGGCTCCAACATATTGATGCCAAATGAAGGCACGACAGCAGCTATATTTCATTTGGAGTTTGAGGTGACTTGGTATGTCACCAAAGATGCTTGCAAATTTCTACAGATATACCGTGGAGAGCATTCTACCTGGTTGCATCACCATCTGGTATGGAGTGGCCACTGCACAGGATTAGAAAAAGCTATAGAAAGTTATAATCTTAGTCAGCTCCATCTTGGCATTAGCCTCCCCAGCATCCAGGCACCTTCAAAAGATGATGCCTCAAAAAGGCGGCATTCATCATTAAGGAATCCCAACACCCAAAAGATGCCCTCTTTTCTCATTGCTACCATCAAGAAGGAAGACACGCACTCAACACTGAGGAAACAACTTCTTCCCCTCCACCTTCGGTGAACCCATAAACACTTCTCACTTTTCTTTTCCTCTCTTTTTGCACTACTTACTAACTGCAAAACAATAAATTTCATGACATACTGTATGTCAGTGATATTAAACCTGATTCTGACTCTCTTTGCAGGAGGAATATTATCCAATTTATAGCAGCAAGAATCGCAGGGGTTAGGTCAACAACAATTGTTGCTTGTATCAAAGATGTCTGAAAATGGTTCAGTCTGTTTTAGTGATTCATGGAAATAGTGAAGAACAGCTTTTAGCTGATACTATAACCGGAAAATTTCAATGGATGCCAGTTTAAACTCTGAATATCCAATGGACATTTTGCTTCGTAAAATCAGATATAAGCACATAAAGTACCACTGGAAAAAGCAACATAATGTTACTGTCCCCATTCGCAAAATTTTGAAATCTGTTTCAAGGAAATTTAGCACAGAACATGTTAGGAAACTAAACTAAAAGCACTCAGAAAATATCAGAAGCATTCTTCAAAGATACAAAATTTAAAGTATGTAAAATCATGTCGTTGTTCACATCTAAAATAATTTGTTTTTAATCTTATATAATGAACAAAAGTTGAAAGTGGTCTACTTACTACCCTGGCATATTAAGGCATAGTTTGTTACTGAATACATAAATGCATGAATATAAATGTGCTTACTGTTATCACATTTTATCATTGCAGAAATTAACTGTATGTAACTATATTAAGCTTATAAATTGAACCCTATAGGAACAGCTTTACCAAACAGTGTCACTGTAAATTCTGAAACTGATGCATTACTACCAACAGCAGGGCACACAAATTAAAACATACTTTAAGATTTAACCTTTCACCTAGCAATGTATCACTGCATCATTTCCTGTGTAGAGATAGCACTCCTGTACTAATCAATCACGGCTAAAGAGAACATACAGTCAACATTCTTAATTAGAGTCTATCCACTCTCCTCCTCACTCCCATCTGTCATGAACAATGTTTAAAAATCAGTGTTATTAGTCTTTATTTGGGAGTAGATCTGGTTAACATCTCCATGTCTCAACAGCAGAAATCATTCATCCATCTGAAGTACACTGGTGCCTGATAATTCATACTCCTGCATAGAAGCAGCAGATAACCAGAGCCAAAACCCACTTGAGAGTCATAAATCACAAAGTACATGGCTCCCATGCAACCTGGGTTAATTTCTGTTTACAATAAATCTGTTGAGAAAGTTGGTTTGACACTTAAGGAGTCTGGTTTCAGATCAGATGGTGGGAAAAGCAAAGAAATCTGACACAACTCCAACCAAGCTAAGTGTTTTGCCTTAGGGATCTGTGCATACTGGGGTGACATTAGCAGAAGTTGACACAGTTTTAAAAGAGGGTTAACTGAATGGGAAAACAGAATGTCCTGAGTAATATACTGCACAGGTAAACATAGTAATAATGAATGCCATACTTCAATCCCAAAGGGTGCATCAAAAATAATATCAACCCTTTAATCAGATCATGACTAAATTTAAAGCATTGGCTATAATTGTTAAAAACTTAAAAGTACATTATATTAATTTCTCAGCCCTTTCCAATAATTATAGCAACAGATAGATTGAACTTCATCTATAGCTACTTATGTATAATTATTTCAGAAAAGAGAATCACAAAGATCAAAAATCATATTGCTGTATCAAAGCTCTTATTTTTAGATTAAGTTGTTTTGAATTTTCCAGAGATGAAGTTACACACCAGTAATACAGAGGCTTGGTTTAACAATCTAGACACCTGAACTCTTTTGCAATTAAAAATCAGTTAATAATCTGGGATTTGAACAACCAACTTTGGTAATTATGACCATAAAAACTATCAAATTGCATGTAAACTGATCAGATTGACTAATTTTCTTCAAGAAATCATCTTTTCCTGATCTGGCCATAAGCAACTATACAGCCATCTCAGTCAGTTATTAAGGTCTCTTTAAAACTGACATACAACCCACTCAGTTGCACCATTTCTATCATATTCAAGGAGAAATTAGATAAACCTATTGGCAGCAAACACAGCAACATCTTGGAAATTCCACCTCACAAATAGCAGAGAATTAACTTCGAAATGGGGAGAGTTTTCCCTCATATAGTTAAATTCACAGCACCATATAGCACAGGGATCTAGCCTCCCACATTACAATACCTGGGTACATTCCATCCTACTAGCAGCAGAAATCTATCAGAGGTGGAGGGAAAGTGAAAGGTGTCCTTCACATCGACTCCAGTTTTATGAAGGATTATGCCATCAGCTTAAACATGAGCAAAGAAAACTCATCCTGATTACTTCCTATATCCCCTTCCTCAAGTGATGAATCAATGTTTTCCCATGTTGAACAACACTTGTAAGAAACTCTAGAATAGAAATTGTGCAGAATGCACGATGGATAATGGATTTCAATGTCCACCATCAATTCTGATTGATAACACCAGCATTGCCCTGCAGATCAGAACTGTTAGTCCAGGTCTGTATACTTCACGAATGACCCAACACAACAGATAAACTAACCTGACCTCAAGACTGATGTAGCTTTTTACAAAAGCTGGAAGGGATCACTACACAGTCTTAGTGGAGAAGAAGTTTTGCCAGTACACTAAGACATCCTCTTGGCTGCAGTGTAGTATAGAACAGATCTGACAGGTCAAAACTAGGCAATGATGGACTATCAGCATCAGCACTGTACTGTGCCCAAAATCTAACACTATGGCCAGACTTATCCAATAACCTGCTCTCTGAAGCCCAGTTTGGACCACCAGAATTGCTCTGCTCAAGATCTAACCAGAGCTTTTGTCAAAACTGGAGCAAAGAACTGAATTTGATCAAGAGCAGCATCATTGAGCACTGGTAAGACTGATGTCAATGGGTATCAATATTTAGGACCATACCTCAGACAAATGAAGATACTTGCAGGTCAACCATCCCTCACTGCAAGAATTTTTCAGGACAATGGCCTGGACCCAAGCACTTTCAGTTGTTTCATCAGACCCTATGGGAGGTTCTCTGACAGTTGCAGATCCTCTTTTCAGAGCAATGATAAATGAACCACCCTATACCTACATCCAACAAGATCAAGAAAATGTTCAGGCATGAGCAAGTAATGACAACTAATATTTGCACACAGAAGTGACAATGACAGTCTCCATCACAAGTCTCAATCATACCTTTAATATTGAATATCACCATCACTGAATGCCTTGCCGGAAACAAACTGACAAAACCACTAAACAGAAATTCAACAGGACTAAGCAGATAAAAAACAGGATAGAGACTGATTTTATGAGGCTCCTAATACCCTAAAGCCTTTCTACCATCAAGGTACAAGTCAGCAGCATGATGGACTATTTTCCTTTAATCTCAGTGGGTGCAGCAACACAGTCCGGGGTATAGCAGCCCAGTTAATTTGTATCCCATCCACCACTCTGATATTCATTCCCTACCAGCACACAGGGGTTTCAGTTGTTGCCAGTTACAAAATACATTGCAATTACTCATCCAGGCTACTCTAACAACACCTCTCAAACCCACAACCTCTGCACCAAGGTCGGCAGGTGCTTGGGAACACCACTGCATTAAGGATCACCTCCAAATCATACATAATGCTAATTTGGGTCAGTACTGTCGTTACTACATCATTGCTGGGTCTAAAATCCTGGAACTCCCTACCCAACAACAATGTGAATATACCATCACCCAGAAGGTCTGTAGGGGTTGAAGAAGACAGTCTACGACGACCTAATCAAGGTAAAATAGGGATGAAAGATAAATGCTGGCCTTACCAGCTTTGCCAAATCCTCAAGATAACATGAATAACTAAAACAAACCATATAATTCCACATAACCTTTGACAAATGTAAAGAATTACAATACAAATAATAATTCACATCTGAAAAAAATTGAACACAGCAGGCTTGGCCAGAAACATAATTATACAATATAAAAACACCATCAATTCAACTTTAGAAGCTAAATTGGAACAACATAATAAAGAGGTTCTTCCTAACATAAAACTATTTCTTGTTATTTTTTTATAAAAACATGGTAAGCCCATTTATTATTTAAACAATGCGATCTTATTTCACGAGGCACCAGTGAACATATATAAACAAGGAAACAAGCAATATGCACTTGATCATACTTATAATCTAAATAAGGAAGCTAAATGCAAGTTCATCCAAAAGTCTTTTGGAAAGCATTAATAATGTTTTGCATCTGGTGAAGTAAAACAGTTGTGCAGAATTCCTTTTTCATGATATGAAATAGCTCTTTCTATTCATATAATAAATGATGCAATAAACTGTTCTAATAGCCTTTTCAGGATGTCAATTGATTGAACTAATTGCCACAAAATATTTGCTTTTCAGGTCTCCATTACAATGTAGATTTGAACAATACATTGTGACGTAGAAATATTGAGAACATAGTGTGTGGATGTATATATGTGTGTGTGTGTATTAAATGTAAAATACTGTAATAGAACTATTTAGTTTAATTTTAAGTCTTTTTTGCACATATGTCTCTTCCAACTTTTTACACTTTATCCCCATAATACTCAAAGTATATTCACAGAGTTCTGTCGTAAATGTGGCCACAGAAACTTACATCTGAAACAGTTGTGAGATATGACTGTGTGGCTAGGTGTAGTTCAAACAGCATCTATAAATTTGCTGATGATACATCAATTGCTGGCAGAATTTCAGATGGTGACGAAAGGGTAACAAGGAGTGAGAGATACCAGTTAGCAGAGTGGTGTCGCAGCAACAACCTTGTACTCAATGCCAGCAAGACCAAAGAGCTGATTGTGGACTTCAGGAAGGGTAAGACCAGGGAACACAAACCAACCCTCACAGAGGGATCAGAAGTGGAAAGACAGCAAATTCAAGTTTTAGGGTGTCAATATCTCTGAAGACCTAACCTGGACCCAACATATTGATGCAGCTATAAAGAATGCAATACAGCAGCTAGATTTCATTATGAGTTAGAGGAGATTTAGTTAGTCAATTAAAACACTCGAAAGCTTCTACAAATGTAGCATGGAGAGCATTATGACTGGCTGTATCAACATCTGGCACGAGGATGGTGGGGGGGGGGGGGGGAGGGCCTACTGCACAAGATTGAAATAAGTTGTCGAAACTTTTAACATTAATCAGCTCTGTCATGGATACCAGCCTCTGTAGTATCCAAGGAGCAGTGCCTTAGAAAGGCATCATTAAGGACCCCCATCACCCAAGACATGCCCTCTTCACACTGTTACTGTTGGGAAAAAGATACAGAAGCCTGAAGGCACACAGTCAGCGATTCAGGAACAGCTTCTTCCCCTCTGCCATCTGTTTTCTAAATGGACATTGAACACTACCTCATTAATTTTTTTTATTTCTGTTATTTTGCACTACTTATTTTATCTAACCATTTGAAACATATATATACTTAATGTAACTAAGGTTTTTGTTCTCCTTATTTATTTATCATGTATTTCATTGTACAGCTGCCATTATGTTTACAAATTTCACGACATATGCCGGTGATATTGAATCTGATTCCGATGCTGATATTCAATATGGATTTTATGTTGCAGTGCTCATGGTAAATAGAATGATGGGCTACATACACATGGAGTGGATTGTTGTACAATATGGTGCACTATACAGAAAATATGTTATTCTATTACTAAAGGGTCAAAGGCCACAAATTAAGTAAAGGCATCTCAGTTTGGTGATAGTTATATACTTCACACAGAAAATTGGAATCCAGAACAAACTATTACTCATCTTTCTCTGAAGTATGATTGCTGTGTTACTTAAATTACAAGCTGTTGTCCATTGTAAACTATACACATTTTTGAATGGATAATGCTTTTGTCGCAGACAGGAAAGTGATATTGGGAAAGCAGGAATTACCAAAACAGCCATCACTAATTATCAATATTCTGCCTCAAAGTAAAATTTCAAAGACATTTTTAAAAACTTATTCAAATTGTTATATAATAATCCTTGACTGTACAGTACCTCAGCCGTTCCTTACCTCTTCCTGGTTTCAGTCTTCTGTGAAAAGTAGAATTAACTGAGGTAATTCAGATACCACTAAAAGCTAAAAATGAACTACTGGAGGAACTTTGCAGGTTAAGCAGAATCAACACAGATGTTGCCTAACCTACTGAGCTCCTCAAGTAGTTTATGCTTAGTCTAGATTAAAGCATCTGCAATCTGTTGTGCAATGGCTACTCTATCAGCCACAGGTAAAAAAAATAGGTTATTTTTAAGTGGATAAAGTGGGGTTTACTGGCTAACGTATCCTGAAAGCATAATGATCCAAGATTAAACCCAATCTAAATTCACAAAGTAAAATTGGATCTCACCACGAGATGTAAACGTCCTCTATCAAATGAAATCATAATACAAAATGCTAGTAATAGTCAAGTCAGGCAGCATCTGTGTGTACAAAAACGCATTTGATATTTCAAAATGATGATGTGATGAAAGGACATTGACTTGACTTAATACATTAATTTGGTTTCTGCCCAATCTGCAGTATTTTATTTTTGATTACTGCATTAGATGAGTTGGAGAATTTTCTGGTACATTTCTATTGGGGGAAAAGGCTCATAGCACAAGATTCAAGATTGCTTAATATCATTTCCAGTACAGTAAAGGAGAACAAAATAATCACACAAAATTATGAAATAAAACAGAAAGTTCTGGAAGTAATCTAGAGGTGGAGAGCGTAAAAGAGTTAGCACTTCATCAGAAGCTGACGATTTCAAAATGTTTGTTTCAAATTTCAAGCATCTAAAAGACATTTAAAATCTAAAAGAATAACAACATTTGAAAGACATTTAAAAGATAACAAAACTTAAAAGTAATGACAATAAGTAGATCAGTAGATAAGGGTTTAAAGTAGGGGTTCTTAATCTTTTTATGCCATAGACGCCTTTAGCAGTCCGGCGAAGCCTACGGACCTCTCTCAGAATAATGTATTTAAATATATAAAATATAATATATAGGATTACAGAAGAAATCAATCATATTGAAATATAATTATCAAAATATTTAAGAACAAATTTGTGTTACAGTAATGTATGTGCTTCTTTAGTAAGCATTAAATAACAAGACTTTAAATATAGGCACATTAAAATTAAATATTATTTTTAAAAAATATTTGAGTGTCAAGGCTATCATTGCTTAGCTTGAATAAAACACATTAAATTGTGGGGCTCTCTTTGAAAAAAGCAACATGCATGTCATGTTTAACATCCAATCAATTTTGATTTTTTGTTTTAATGGTTACAAGTGTTAAAAATACTGATTTGCAAAGATATGTTGTTGCAAATCAAATTGAAGCTTCCATAGTTTGCTTTACAAAGCAAAGACAGGTTTCTCACAAGGAATACCAGCATTCTCCAAGGCTTTTTGAGTTCAACTACAAATGTAGTAAGTTTTTTGTCCTAAGATCAATGAGTTCATCTTTGGCTGGCTCAATATCTTCGAGAAAGTTTGTATTTGAAAGGAAAGGATTGGGGAACCATGGTTCAACTTTAATACCATTAAAATGGAAATAACTTTTGAACGAGTTCTTAAGTGTTTCCAAGTGTTTGCAGATGTCTCTCTTCAAAGAAATTGACAGAGGATTTTGTATCTCAACTCCATCTTGCTAAAGCACTTCCTCCAGCATTTGAAAGTTTGCAAAGATGTTGGCCTCTACTCTCTTCTTCTATATCGGCAACATAGCCACAAATGCGTGTAATTTTTCAGCAACATCCATAGCAGTGACTTCAGGACCTTGAATTGAAAAATGTGTTTCATTCATATGGTTAAAAATATTCACCAGGTAAACCAACCCAAAGATGCAATCCTTTTTTACAAACTGTTGCAAGAGTGGGTTTTCTTTTTCTGTCCTTACTTCGATCAAGCTCTTCAAGATTTGTCCTCCTGAAAGCTAATGAATTTCTGTGTGGTAGAGAAGCACTTCATACTCTGCACCCACTTCTTGACAAAGTCCTTTAAAATGCAATTATTCAGAGATCTGCTTCTACTAAAATTGAGGACTTTTATGTCTGTTCGTAAAACTTCTTTCAGGGTTGTTGGAAGAGTTTTTGTTGCCAGTGCACATCTATCCAAAAAAACGATGTGGTGATACGTGAGGAACTTCCTTTTTCATTAAAGCAGCTAAACCAGAAGAATTACCAAGCATCGCAGGAGCTCCATCTGTGCAAAGAGTATGAAGTTTTTCTTTCCAGTCGAACTTTTGATTGGTAAAAAAAAGTTTTACCATTTCCAAATTGTTGACAGTCTCTATGGTTTCCAAAAGGGACTTATAGAATAAGAATTCTTTGATGGCATCAGCATACACATAACAAACAAAAACATGGAGTTGACTACAGTGAGAGATGTCTGTAGTTTCATCCAGTTGCATACTGAATGGGAATTGTGAGGCTGTCAATTCCTCAATGACCTGCTTCAAAATGTTAAAAGAAATAACAACTCTATCTCATTATTTGATAACAGAACTGCTTCCAGTTTTACCCTCTGTTCTAGTCTACAAAGTGGCTTGACCATTTTCAGTGCACAGGGCTTTACTAAGGTCTCTCAAATAGTGTGGGGCTTCTTTTGCTTAATAATCCGGTATGCAACTCTACTGGATGCTTCAAGGAAAGGTATTTGAAAAAAAGGCAAATCCAGATTTTGGAAGTGTCCCAAATTTTTCAAATTGGACCTTCTTTGCATGAGGAAAAAACCTGCATCTTCAGATGCAGTTTCAGGACAGACAGATGCAAGCTGCTTTTTCAGTTTTGCTGACTTCATACTTCCGTTCACAAGAATTTTCACACACAAAAAGCACTGACTTTTGTGTCCAGCACGTCCATTAATGTAAGTGTAACCATGTAATACATACTTTTCATCATACTTCCTTTTCTTCGACATTTCAACTTAAATTGGCTTTGTAAACACTATAAAATAAATGAAACTAAAATAAAGCACTTGATTCTATTGATAGTTAAATATTGATAACTCAATATTTTTGTATGGTTTAACAGTAATTTAATACATCTGTAAAAAATAAGTTATCTGTATTTTGATGAAGAATACAACATTCAAGAAATTTGTATGCCAAGTAAGTAAACTAAAATAGGTTTACAATTTATCCAAAGTTTTAACATTTTTGATGGCGTTTAGATAGCTAGATAGGCAGAAGGATTACGGTAGTAGCTCAGGTGTTCTGTCCTTCCTGGAATTTGGCTATTGTTGCATACGGAGTCATATGGTATTACAAAAGGCCACACAGCCTTATAGAGAGTTAAAAATTCTCATTTGAACTGTCCAGTTTTGCAAAACTTTAACAGACAATAAAAATAGCTGACCTCCTTCTATGCATTGATCAACAAGCAACTGTAGATAAGGAATAATGGAGAGAACTCCATATGTCTAGGTCAAATATGTGAGATCACATGACTTTACCGCTCAGTAACTGAACAACTACTAGGTGCAGGGCTGTCCAAAATGGTGCAAGCCTGTACATTGCACGAGCATCTGCAGACAGGAAAGACTGCAATCATGTTCAATCTAGTGGCAGGTCTAATAATTACCATAATTTTGAAGCAGTGATGAGCATGCTGTGAATGATATTTTAGAATATTATATAGCTGTAAAGTGATATGAAAATATGTGTGATTTCTGTTGGTGATGAAGTCACAGGTACTGACAACACTATTGTGATTTGCTGCCTACATTCTTGTTTGAAAAAAAATTTCAGTTAGAGGTTAGGAAAAATAAATATGTAATTTTTTTTCCCATCCAAGTTCACAGATAGCTGGAATCTATCCACTGACCCCAGGTTAGGAACTCTGGTTTAGAGAACTATGGGGCAAATGCAGACAAATGAGACTAATGGTGGGACCATAGTCGAAATGGAGAAAACAGGCCGAAGGGCCAGTTCCCATGCTGTATGACTCTATGAGTTTACCTGCAGATCACCACTTTGCATTTATGTGCAACTCAACAGGTTACTTTGAGGTTCTAAAATTAACTGCTGTTTGAAATAGACAATATAAATTGGTGCAAGCAACAGAATGCTGAAAGAATCCAGCAGGTCAAACAGCATCTGTGGAGACAAAAGATGCAAGTTGACAGTTCAAGGATGAGAGGGAAGAGGAAAGATTCTCAGTACTGTATATTCCGGAGTATAAGCTGACCCCCCATTTTCAAGGTTAAAAAAGTGCCTTTTTCATGTTATCTTTGTATAAGCTGACTCCTTTTGTACAGGTTTTTGATTTAACCAGAAAAGATCACAAAATCTCACATGCCGATACTCAGCTCTGCCAGATCTGGAACCGGGAAATTTTGTGAACCAGTACCTGCTAAGAAAACAGGCCTACACATTGTAGAGCATTATAAGCAAATTCTTAATAAATAAATCAGGGAGGGAGATTTTGGATTAGGTCTCCAATGGTAAAGAATCCTCTGAAATGTAACCCCCGTGAAACCATTTAGCACCCATCATAATCTCGTTAAAACATAACACGGGGTGGCGGGATCAGTACATCTACTCAGTATTGAGTTTGCGACTACCATGTACAAAAAATTAAAATGAATGCGACATGATGCTGGCTTCAAGCTGAAGGTTGTTGATTTTGCTAAAGGAATGAATAATTCCGCAGCTGCTAAGAAGTTTAGTGAAAACAAGAAACAAGTGAGAGAGTGGAGAAAGGCAGAGGACACGCTGAGGGAAACGCCAAAGATGAAATGTGCAAACCGCGAGAAAACATGCCAGTGGCCAGAACTGGAAGAAAATGTTTTAGAGTGGGTGAATCACCAGTGATCGTCCGGATACATTGTTACCAGAGAAATGATTCGAGTTCAAGCATTGAAATGGGCCGAGAAACACCGTGAGATCAGCAAAAATTTCAAAGCTACGCAAAGTTGGTGCACCCAATTTATGAATGGACGTGATCTTGTGTTGAGACAAAAACCAAAGATTGCTCAGAAAATTCCCGTGGGGTGTTGTTGTTTACGTTCAAGAACACTGCTGGATGGATGAAGCCGGCTGCTTGAAGTGGGTTAAAGAGGCGTAGCGTCGATGTCCCGAAGGTTTCGGGAAAGAAAAGTCACTATTTGTCTGGGACGTGTTCAAAGCACACTTGTCAGGTGAGATAAAAGCAGCATTAAAAGCTGAAAATACGGATATTGCAGTCATCCCCGGTGGTTTGATCTCTGTGCTCCAGCCACTAGATGTGAGTTTAAACAAATCATTCAAAGAATTCATGCAACAACAGTGGAACAAATTTGACTCAAAAACAGCCAATAAATGCGACCTGTCTTCCATGTATTTGTTTTTCCAAAGTTGGCACCCTCTGTATATTTTAGGACCAAAATTTAGGGCCAAATTCTCGGCTTATACACCAGAATTCACGGTATATAGAATATTGGAATGGGAAGGGGGAGGAGTTATCCAGAATCCAGTATGAACAGTCTCCTTTGTCTACAAATCAGTGCAATTAAAATTAAAATACATTGCTGGAGCAGAAGATCAGTCTTACTCTGTATCTACTTCTTTTGTACCTGATCTGAGACTAAGTGCTTAGAAATCCTAAAAGGCTCCCACTTGTCAGCATCACCAAAATAGGCACAGAGGTAATACTTGAGATAAACAGCTCAGTTATGTTCACCTATTCATAATAAGAATATAGAGATATTAAAAGAGGACAGAGGTTAACAAAGATCTACCAGAAATGTGAGGGCATATTAGGAAAGAGGGAATGAATAAGTCTGTATTATGATGAGAAAAGAAAGCTAATTATGAAATAATAAAGGTCTTTAAAATAAGATTCTGATAGAGCATTTATAGAGGAAATATCTCCATTAGTGAAGAAAGACTGGAGACCGTCACTGTAACAAAACCAGCAAGAAATTCAAAAGGGGATTCAGATAAAACTTCTTTATCCAAAGTGACAAAATAATTTGGGGAATTCATAGGCCAATAATATAAATGGATACAAGGAGAGGCTGGATAATCATGTGATGAAGGGAAGAGAAGACTATGTTAATCGACTTACTCGGGGAAACACAAGAAGAGGGTTAAACTGAGAGCAAAGGCTGGTGTAGATTGATTGGGCTAAACAATTTGCTCCAGTGTTGTAAATTTTTATTTTTTATTTATGGAGATACTGCACAGAATAGGACTTTCTGAAACAATTTACAATGACCAATTAACCTACCAACTGGTACGTCCTTGAACGGTGAGAGGAAAACCACAGTCACGGGGATAACGTACAAGCTCCTTACAGACAGCAGCAAGAACAGGTTGCTAGTACTGAAAAGCATTGTGCTAACCAATATATTGACATGCCACCCCAATTTTGTGAACTATGAACTATGTGCACAATTCTCACCAGTGCTATGTCCTCTAAGACTAACCATAGCTGAAGTGAGCCCATGGATGCACTCTTATATTGGGAAACCAGTTTCCAGCTGAACATCACGGCTCAACGTAGTACAAGTCCTTTCTGATTGCTTGTGATTTGCTTTTAGAGCTGATGATGCCCTATACCTTGGACACTCCAGCTGCCCAAATTATTGAATTCAAACGACGCAAAATTAAAGATAATACATACAAATTGCTGGAGAAACTCAGCAGGCCTGGCAACATCGAGGGAAAAGAGTAAACAGTGAATATTTCAGGTTGAGGCCCTTCATCAGGACTGGGAAAAAAAGAGCTGAAAAGTCAGAGTAAGAAGGTACAGTGAGGGTAGGAAGTAGTACAAGGTTGTAGGTGATACGTGAAACCAGGATAAGGGGAGGAGTGAAGTAAAAGCTGGGAAGTTGATCTCAGAGGAGAGCCAAATTTGACAAATTCAGAATGCAACTTGGAAAATAAAGTGACAGAACTTGATGCAGAGTACAAATGGAAAATACGTAAAACTGTATTTACCCAAGTTTGGAAAATGCATTCTGCAAATTTGGGTTTATTTCTAAAGTGAACCAATTCAAAACTGGAAGGGTTATGCTTAACGTTTTAGGTACTGGTAAAACTATTCTTAGCTGTAAAGCATACAGTTGCGCTTACAAAGGACACTATCATTACAAAAGACACTAGAGAGAGTACAAAAAGAAAGATGATTTGGGTATTAATACAAATGTAATAAAATATCCACAACAGAATAAACAAGTTGGGTCTCCATTTTGCTTTAATCAAGGGTTGATTCATTATTATGAATTATCAGTTGTTAAAATAATGAAAGATTTTAATGGAGCAAATAGAAAAGGTGTTTCTGTTTATATGAAATAATAAATTCAATGACTATGAATACATGATAAGCATCCAAAGAAATCAGATAAAGCTTTTAATTTTACAGTGATGAAAACGTGGAACTCAGTACCACAGAAATTAGTTAAACCTAAGTACAGATTTACTTGTGGTGTGGGGGGTGGGGGAGGGCGAGAAGTGCAGTTAACTACATAAGACTATAAGACATAGGAGCAGAATTAGGCCACTTGGCCCATCAAGTCTGTTCCACCATTTCATCATGACTGATCATTTCCCGCTCAATTCTATTCACTTGCCTTATCCCTATAACCTTTCGTGTCCTGACTAATCAAGAACCTATCGACCTCCACCTTAAATGCAACCAGTGACCTGACCTTCACCATCGCCTGTGGCAACAAATTCCACAGGTTCAAAGAAATGCCTCCTCATTTCTGCTCTAAATAGATACCCCTCTATTTTGAGGCTGTGCCCTCTGGTCCTAGACTCCACCAAAGGAAACCTCCAATTCACATCCACTAATTCTAGGCCTTTCGACATTCAATAGGTTTCAATGAGATTCCACCCCCCCCCCCCGCGCCCCCCCATCATTCTTCTAAATTCCAGCGAGTACCGGCCCAGAGTCTTCAATCACTGCTCATATGACAACCATTTTGTTCCCAGAATCATTCTCGTGATCATCCTCTGAACCCTCTCCGTTTTCAGCACATCCTCTTGAAATTAATGCTAACATTGCAATTGCCATCTCACCACGGATTCAACCTGCAAATCAACCTTTGGAGAATCCTGGATGACGACTCCCAAATCTATTTGTACCTCAGATTTTCTCCCCATTGAGAACATAGTCTATGTTTTTACTCCTTCTACCAAAGTGCATGACCACACACTTCCCAACACTGTATTCCATCTGCCACCTTGCCCATTCTCCTAATCTGACTAAGTCCTTCTGCAGCCTCTCGGATTCCTCAACAATACTTCATCCAAATCATTAACAAACAACATAAGAAGAAGCGGTCCCAACATAGACACCAGTGGAACAACACTAATCACCGGCAGCCAATTCGAAAAGGATACCTTTATTTCCACTCTTCGCTTCCTGCCAATCAGCCAATATTTTATCCATGCTAATACTTTCCCTGTAATAATTTGGGCTTTTACCTTGTTTAGCAGCCTCAGATGTGGCACCTTGTCAAATTCTTTCTAAAAAATCCAACTACACAACATCCACCATTCTCCATTGTCAATCCTGTTTATTATTTCTTCAAAGAATTCCAACAGATTTGGCAGGCAATATTTTCTTTAAGGAAACCATGCTGACTTTAGCCTACGCACACAAAATGCTGGTGGAACACAGCAGGCCAGGCAGCATCTATAAGGAGAAGCACTGTCGACATTTCGGGCCGAGTCCCTTCGTCAGGACACTTAGTCCTTGACGAAGGGTCTTGGCCCGAAACGTCGACAGTGCTTCTCCTTATAGATGCTGCCTGGCCTGCTCTGTTCCACCAGCATTTTGTGTGTGTTGTTTGAATTTCCAGCATCTGCAGATTTCCTCATGTTTGACTTTAGCCTATTTTGTCATGTGCCTCCAAGTATCATAAAACCTCATTCTTAATAATGGACTCCAACGTTGTTCCAACCACTGAAATCAGGCTAACTGGCCTATAATTTCCTTTCTTCTGCCTTCCTCCCTTCTTAAAGAGCAGAGTGACAGTTGCAATTTTTTATTCCTCCAGAACCATGACTCCATTGATTCTTGAAAGATCATCACTAATGCCTTCACAATCACTTCAGCTACCTCTTTTAGAACCAGGGGTATAGTCAATCAGGTCCAGGTGACTTATCTACCTTCAGACCCTGCAGTTTCCCAAGCACCATCTCACTAGTAATAGCAACTGTACTAACCCCTCTGCCCCCTTGACTACTCTCAAACTTCTGGCATATTACTTGTGTCTTCCACAGTGATGCAAATCACTGATTTAGTTCATTTGCCATTTCCTAAGTCCCCCATTACTACCTCTCCAGCATTACTTTCCAGTGGTCCAATATCTACTCTTGGCTCTCTTTTACTCTCTATATATCTATAAAAACTTTTGGCATCATTTTTGATTTTTGATACGATTGTCTGGCTTACCTTCATATCTTTCCCATGGTTTTTTTTTAAAAAGGTGATGGAGAAAGGAATAGAGAGTTATTCTAATTCTGATGTACAAGGACAGAAGAATGCTTGAGTGAAACATAAAGCTAGCATATACCAAGTGCCTTGCTTCAGTGCTGTAGATTCAATCTAATTTTTGTTATATAATTGTGGGGGGGGGGGGGGGGGTAGTCTCAGCTTAGGGTTGGAGAGGAATATCCACAACAGAAGGTTCCTTTTTACATGTATCAGCTTAGGGAAGGAGGAATAAGGATATTTCTCTCCATCCTTAAAGCAGCCTAAGATGAGACATGCTCAACTGAGACAAAATAAGGTCCCAGTGAAAAGGTTCCTTATTTTGTATTCACTGATTTATTACTCACACTATCATCCCACAACTTTGAAATGCAAAATGACAGTTTCACTTAAATTACAAACATAAGGTGTGAATGTTTTACAAGTAGCACAATGGCAGTAGTTCTAAACACCTGCAAATGCTTCCATTGCAATATGAAAAAAGCAGTTCTCTGGTGTTAATAATTTCCTTCAATTAATTTACTGGAGGTACTCTTGTCAAGTGATTGAAGAGAACAAAAAAACAGGAGTGTTCCTTCCCTTCCGACAAAATGTATTCAAATACAAGTTTTTTAGTTAAGGGATCCAAACTATTGTTATTTTAAATCCGAAATTTGTTTGATATGGGAATCTTTAAACAATCTTTAAATTGAGCTTAAAGTTAGTTCACATATGGTTTATGACAAAACAAAATTACCTGTGTTCTGCCTGCCTCAGATCCTACAGAGCAGTCCAAAACACATTTGGAAGTTTAATGAGAAACAAATCATAGCTCCAACAATGTGTTTCCCTCATTTTCTGGCTTATATGACACTTTCCTTAGATTTTACAGGATCTACATCTGATACAATATTGCTTAAGTGCAGCAAAGTGAAACATTTGTTCTTCGTCTGTACTGTTGCCTGTTCATGAAGGCTTTCTTCATGTAATAATGAAAGTTACAATTGCAGCTTGACTAAATCAAAGTGCAGTATTTGCACAGTCTCTGATAAATTGAACTCAATTAACTTACACCACATCTTGTTATTTACTACACATCTAAGAGGCCAATCAACCTAGACGATTTGGAAAGCTCTCCAAGGTGCAAGTTCCCTTTATTCAAGTCACATCACTCCAACTAATTTTATCTTCAGATTTGATCTACTTAGCAGTTATATTGCAATTCCTGCTTTCTTTGTAAACATACACCAAAAACAGACAGTTTGATGATTGCGCTTCTCCATTTAATGCTTTCCTTTTTACTAACGAGATAAATCTGATTACCATTTGTTTATTTCCTTCAAAAATTCAGGAATCATAAAACAAGCACATTTACCTGGAGTGCCAAAGCCACAACCATTCTATATATTATTGCAATCCAGTCAATGTTGCTTGGGAAGCTTAGTTCCAATTGAATATTTATACATTCTTGCTATATTATTGGATGTGTAAAGACCTGCCTTTTCTGCTGTTATCCAGCTGGCAAGTAAACCTTCAAGCAAAGCAGCAAGGTCCAGAGCTTGAGGTGCATGCAAATTATTGGAAAGCTGAATTAAAGTTTGCAAACAAACCATAAGAATCAATGATATGTCAAAACAAATAGTCACAAAAATGAAGTTTAAATATGATTTTTTTAAAAATAAAATAATATTGTTAAGGGACCAATTCAAATTCAAAGAACAGGGTGTGCTAAAATGCCTATGATTCTTGCTCTTCATAGCAATCTAAGACCTCTGTTAGAAAACATTGTGGAGTAAAAATACGATTTGAATTGGTTGGATCTCCTCATGATAGTCTCAACATCAAATACCCAATTAGGCTGGCCATATCCCCCTTGCTGCTGCTGGCACCTGTGGCCATCCCTTGTCCACTCCAACCTTATTCAGATGTAGAATGCCTATCTCACCAGCACTATGCAGTCCAGCACAATGAAATGAATAGTAACAAAGCTTTGAGCTGTACAGCTGGACACCTCCCCCCCAAAAATACACCAGAGAAGCTTCCAAAGCTGTACAATCTGGTAGGAGGTTTTGCTGATGCCAAAAGTCATACTAGGTTTAATAGATTTTAAATGCCTCCGGCATTAAGAATCATTTAAAACATATAAATGTTAATGTAAATATTTTGAAAATGATGAATTAGTAAAAGACATTTTTAAAAAATAAAACACTTAGAAACATTTAAAGATGATTAAATACATTTGGGTAAAGCAAAATAATTTGAAGAGGCATATTATAGTCTTCCTTTCGTAGTGTATGTGGATTTGAGAAAAGTCTTTGACAATATCCCACATGGCAGATTAATCAAAACTGAAAAATGCCAGTGGATCCAAGGGAAAGTAGCAGCTGGGTTAAAATTTTGCTCATATGGAGAAAATAGAGGATACTGGTCACTGACAGTTTTGTCATTGGAGATTTATATGTAAAGAGCTTAAAGTAGATCAGTAGAGGCCTCTTGTTCCTTTGTGACAAATATAAGTGATTCCAATTTGTATACAGGAGTCACAATTGATTAGTTTGTCAAGGATAACAAAAGCGACAGGCAATGAGACTGATAATGCAAAAAACATGTTACAGATTGCTGGAATGGCTAGCAATAAAAAAAAAGTGGGAAATGGAATCCAAACTTAGAACTGTAAGTTAATTCAGGCAAGGAAATATGAGAAAAATTGTAGGAATTGGAGAAGAACAAAGGCATCTTGTAGTGTGGCAAACATATTAACAGAGGCAAAGGATACAAATGCAAGCAGGTCATGCTGAAGAAGTGTATAACAACTGAGTATTGTGAATAATTCTGATCATCATATACGAGAGACAATGCAGAAGTACTTTACAATTATGTTGCCACAGCTGATAAGTTGTATTTCAAAGGAGACAAACTACGTTGAAGGTTACTATTTGGATTAAAGTAGGCTGAGGTACAATCTTATTGTGATAAAATTTATGACAGTGCGAACAAGTAAAATGCATTTGCCATAACAAGAGGACAGTAAATGTAAACAGATATGAGATAATGGGTAGAAGTATCAAAGTGAGTCAATGAAAAATGTCTTCACCAATAAGGTGGATGCCCAAAAATCACTGCTCAAAGCACAGACCTACACTAATTTCAAAGTACATGGATCGAGCACTTGAAGAGCCATAAGCAAAAGGTTTAAGATCAAGTACTAGAAAGTGGAAGTAAACAAAATAACCCCCTTTGTTGACTATTTCATTAACTGGACCATTAATATGTAGACCAAGCACCAAAACACAGTATCAGATTCGGCTTACAGTTGTAAGCCACTGAACAATATTGATCTAGGACAGTGACAATATTAAGAAAGAATACTGCCTGCTTCCTTTGCTTTAATGGGAAGTAAGGCAAATTACGTTGGAAGGAAAGCTGATGATAGTTTCCTCTCTTGAATGAGCATGCAAAATGAGTTTACCTTTTCAAACTGTTAATTTTATTTAAATAAAGACATTAAAAATTACCCATGTGATCCCAAACTGAAATTTCTTTCTTGAAATATATAATATTTATATACAATTAAGATATGCCACAAAATTGACAAGTTACTCACTTTTATTTCCAACCAGTGCAACCATAGGTTGTTGCTCACACTCATCGTTTACTTTCTTCACTACGGCATACCAATCTTCAAGGTTTTCGAAACTCTGGTAATTTGTGATATCATATACCAGTAAGATACCCTACAGGAGAGTGAAGACAAATAAATAGTTTATTATTCATTTCAACAACAAAACATCTCGGTTGATTTGGTTTAACATCACAGCATGATCTGCTCACATATCTGTTCCCCTAGCTCTTGAGAAGGACTGTTTTTAAGTCAAAATACTCTGCTTGTTGTCAAAGTGCAGACACATTGACAAGGAGACTAAGATTGAAAAGATGAGTCAAGATAAAGTCTTTACTTTTCAAAACGTCATTGAGTAACCTGAGGGGCAGAAATGGCAGTCACTGGAGTGGTTTTCTCATCATGCTGTGAAATGTCAAGTGAACTTAAATACTACATTAGCAATAAGCACATCAACTCCTTTCACATGTCATCGATTCTATGGAGTGTAAAGTGGACTCACTGTAGAGCAGGAAGGAGACAGAATTTCAACGTAGTGGTCAGATCAGCCAGGTAGATGGGTGAACACCATGAGCGGCAGGAAGGTAGTGCAGGAGGACTCTGTGGCTACTCCCCTTTCCAACAAGCATACCACTTTGGACCCGCTTAGGGGATGGGTTCTCAGGGGAGAGCAACAGCAGTAGCCCGAGCAGTGACACCACAATCGGCTCTGTCATACAGCAGGGAAGGTCAAAGTCTCAGCAACTGATAGTACTGGGAATTCTGTGGCTGCAGCATGGACAGGCTTTACTGGTAGTTTTGAGCGAGACTTCAGGATAGTGTGTTGCCTTCCTGATGGGTGAGCAGTCCATTTTGTTACCAATGACATAGTAAGAGAGATGAGCAATCTTACATAGAGAATTTTGGGAGTTAGCTCATAAATTCATAAATCAAAAGTAGAACCGCTACATTGTAATCTCTTGATTACTCCCTATGCCAAATATTAGCGAGTTCAGAAATAGGAAAACTGTATGTTTGAACATAAGGCTAATGAGTTATATAGGAAAGCTGAATCGCTGATATCTCTTTCAAGAAAGGTGGGACCATAAAGAAGGTCACCAATATTCTTGCAGGGAGGTTTGTTAATGCTACTTGGGAGGGGTTAAACAAGTGTGTTAGGAAGTTGGGAACCAGAGCTGTAAGTCAGCAGAATAAGTTAAAGGTCTTATGAGAAAAGCAAGGAGGGCCAGGATAAATGCATTAAAAATGATGATGATAGATAGATAGATAGATAGATAGATAGATAGATACTTTATTGATACAGTGTCACTGTAGCATTACAAGTATACAGAGAGAAGTAGAAAGAATAAAAAATAAGTTACCACAAACAGACTAACAGACTGACATCCCTGGCTATGAACTGATGTGTATTTATTTTAATACAAGGAGTACTGCAAGTAAGGCTGATGAGCTTAATGTCCAGATTAGTATGCAGAACAATAATACTGTGTTCATTGCACAGAATTGCTTGAGAGAGAAGCAGGACTGGCAGCTCAAACAGAGTGTAGATGCTTCAGACTTTACAATAAAGAATGAAAAAATATATAAAATGGTGTAAATTGTAAAATGTAAAAAGGTGGGAGAGTTGTATTCCTAATTATGGAGAAAGTCAGGAAATTGTCAAGAGAGGTTAACTTGGAGGGTTCAGCTAGCAAAGCCGTATAGGTGGAACATAAGATAAGAAAGGTGCAATCACTAATGATTGAGCTATACTACAGGCCTCCCAATAGCTAATGGGAGCTAGGGGAACAATAGACAATAGGTGCAGAAGTAGACCATTCGGCCCTTCGAGCCTGGACCGCCATTCTGAGATCCTGGCTGATCATCTACTATCAATACCCGGGTTCCTGCCTTGTCCCCATATCCCTTGATTCCCCTATCCATAAGATACCTATCTAGCTCCTTCTTGAAAGCATCCAGAGAATTGGCCTCCACTGACTTATGAGACAGTGCATTCCACACCCCCACAACTCTCTGGGAGAAGTTTTTCCTTAACTCTGTCCTAAATGACCTACCCCTTATTCTTAAACCATGCCCTCTGGTACTGGACTCTCCCAGCATCTGGAACATATTTCCTGCTTCTATCTTGTCCAATCCCTTAATAATCTTATATGTTGCAATCAGATCCCCTCTCAATCTCCTTAATTCCAGCGTATACAAGCCCAGTCTCTCTAACTTCTCTGCGTAAGACAGTCCGGACATCCCAGGAATTAACCTTGTGAATCTACGCTGCACTTCCTCTACAGCCAGGATGTCCTTCCTTAACCCTGGAGACCAAAACTGTACACAATACTCCAGGTGTGGTCTCACCAGGGCCCTGTACAAATGCAAAAGGATTTCCTTGCTCTTGTACTCAATTCCCTTTGTAATAAAGGCCAACATTCTATTAGCCTTCTTCACTGCCTGCTGCACTTGCTCATTCACCTTCAGTGACTGATGAACAAGGACTCCTAGATCTCTTTGTATTTCTCCCTTACCTAACTCTACACCGTTCAGATAATAATCTGCCTTCCTGTTCTTACTCCCAAAGTGGATAACCTCACACTTATTCACATTAAACGTCATCTGCCAAGTATCTGCCCACTCACCCAGCCTATCCAAGTAACCCTGAATTCTCCTAACATCCTCATCACATGTCACACTGCCACCCAGCTTAGTATCATCAGCAAACTTGCTGATGTTGTTCTCAATGCCTTCATCTAAATCGCTGATGTAAATCATAAACAGCTGTGGTCCCAATACCAAGCCCTGTGGCACCCCACTAGTCACCACCTGCCATTCCGAGAAACACCCATTCACCGCTACCCTTTGCTTTCTATCTGCCAACCAGTTTTCTATCCATGTCAATATCTTCCCCCCAATGCCATGAGCTCTGATTTTACCCACCAATCTCCTATGTGGGACCTTATCAAATGCCTTCTGAAAATCGAGGTACAATACATCCACTGGATCTCCCCTGTCTAACTTCCTGGTTATATCCTCGAAAAACTCCAATAGATTGGTCAAGCATGATTTGCCCTTGGTAAATCCATGTTGGCTCGGCCCAATCCTATCACTGCTATCTAGATATGCCACTATTTCATCTTTAATAATGGACTCTAGCATCTTCCCCACTACTGATGTTAGGCTGACAGAACAATAGTTCTCTGTTTTCTCTCTCCCTCCTTTCTTAAAAAGTGGGATAACATTAGCCATTCTCCAATCCGCAGGAACTGAACCTGAATCTAAGGAACATTGGAAAATGATTACTAATGCATCTGCAATTTCCATAACCACCTCCTTTAGTACCCTATGATGCAGACCATCTGGACCTGGGGATTTGTCAGCCTTCAGTCCCATCAGTCTATTCATCACCGTTTCCTTCCTAATGTCAATCTGTTTCATTTCCTCTGTTACCCTATGTCCTTGGCCCATCCATACATCTGGGAGATTGCTTGTGTTTTCCCTAGTGAAGACAGATCTAAAGTACTTAATATATTGTTCTGCCATTCCTCTGTTTCCCATAACAATTTCACCCAATTCATTCTTCAAGGGCCCAACATTGTTCTTAACTATCTTCTTTCTCTTCACATACCTAAAAAACCTTTTGCTATCCTCCTTTATATTCCTGGCTAGCTTGCGTTCGTACCTCATTTTTTCTCCCCGTATTAGCTTTTTAGTTAAGTTCCATTGTTCCTTAAAAATTTCCCAATCACCTGTCTTCCCACTCACCTTAGCTCTGTCATACTTACTTTTTTTTAATGCTATGCAATCTCTGACTTCCTTTGTCAACCACTGTGGCCCCTTTCCCCCCTTTGAATCCTTCCTTCTCCGGGGGATGAACTGATTTTGCACCTTGTGCGTTATTCCCAAGAATACCTGCCATCGCTGTTCCACTGTCTTTTCTGCTAGGATATCCGTCCATTGAACTTTGGCCAGCTCCTCCCTCATGGCTCCATAGTCTCCTTTGTTCAACTGCAACACTGAAACCTCCGATCTACCCTTATCCTTCTCAAATTGCAGATAAAAACATCATATTATAACTGTCAAGCTGGCAAAACATGGAAAGATGTAGAATCAAAAGGGTTATTGTAGTGCAAAGGTTCCCAACCATTTTTATGCCACAGATGAATACTATTAGGCAAAGGATCCTTGGACTTCAGGTTTGGGAAGCCGACAGTGAGTAACTTCAACTTTGCAATATTAACTGTAATTCCCTTAGAGCAAGGGTCTAGATGCCAAAATTATTTTATCAGATTTAGAAAATTATACTAATTAATTGTTATCGGAGATTATTTCTTCTTAACCTAATCTAAGAAATCATCTAATATTATTTACTGATACTGTACAGTGGACTGAGAACAAAAACAGAGTATTAATGGAAATACACCTTTCATTAGGTTGATATTTCAATCATAGAATTGTTTCCTCCCAGGAGGCTTTGGAAACAATTTTACCCACTATTTGCAACAGTAAATTTCCATTTTTTTTAGACCTGTGAGATTCAAGCAAACCTGAAGGATCAGATTGTAATGATGAAAACACTAAGTAGCTGTGAGAGGAAACTTTTTGAATTCACAATCTGTGACTGACCTGATTTTGTAACTGAAAATGGCATAAGACATACAATACAGCCACTTGGTGGTTTTAGTGATATCCATCAGTATAAGTAGGTATAGCTTTTATTTCTTTGAAAGAGTTATCTGAATTTTCCTTACAACAGTAAGAGAACAATACATGCCAGTGCCTCTCAGCGTTCACTCAGCAGAAAACAATCTGTATTGTCTTCGACTTCAGAATGCTGCAACATTCATAGACTCAGGGTCTTGGACTATCTGTGACTGTATTTTACCAAAATCTAATATGACTATGCTATCTTATATGCACTTTGTGTTGTGTGTGATTGTTGGTACTGTGTTTTGCACCTTGACCTGAGTAACACTTTCATTTGACTGTATTCATTCATGGGTATTCATGTAAAGTTGAATGAAAATTAAACTTGAACTTCAAAAAGTCTATGCAGTTTTACAGTCAACAATGTTGATGTTTTGAATGTGACCTGTGCTACTGGATCCAAAACCTGATACCATCAAGCTCACTGAAGAGCCAATCGATTGAAGATTTCTGAGATAGCAAGTTACTGACAGTTGAAATGACTCAATTTGTTACTTTAGCTAGTATTTCCACTGCAAATTCCAAGACTGTATGCATGTACTCTTTCAGCATGAGCGACTACTTTAACCTATTCCCCATCAACCCACCTGTTGCAGATGCACCTGCAATAAAAGTACCAACAGGATGTTGTTTTCTCGTCAATATAACGCCTGCGTACAACACTCCTTCGGTCTACATCTTCTGGATAGATCATGAAACTATACATTTCACTTCTGTTACGTCTTTTACATTTGTTTTTCATCTTGAATGCGATTCTGGAACTGTTAGAGCCCGAGATCATTTGGGTGTTTCAGTGCACTGCATTCTCTTGAGAGGATTCCGGGAGGCAGAGGCAGCATGGGCAAACCTTGTAGCCACTAGGCTGCAGAATCGGACGCAAGCTGATGTTTGACTCCTTTTCACCAATTAAAGCAATGAAGGAGATTGAAGCATCAAGGCGAGTGCACAGGGTGAGTGCTAGCTGCCTGTCTTTTGATCACTCTGTACCAGAGGGGAGAGTCCGCCAATGAGCCCAGAGAGTGCTGCCCAGGTTTTCTACATTTGAGCTTGGATTATAGACTTTTTGTCAGTGCTATACTTTTATAGTTTTTTTAATGTCCTGCGATTTTCACCCAAACTTTCTCATTTTTTGTGAAAGGAAGGAAATTTCGGGGTCAATGTGCCCATTCCATTTTTGTTTGATTTTTTTTGTGGGGGGGGAGGGATTTGGGGGTTGATGCACCTGCTCTGTTTTTGTTTGTTTTTTTGTGCAGGGAGGGGGGAATTTGAAGGTTGGTGATCGTACTGTCTTTCTTTTCTTTCTCAGTTTCATAGCTGCCCACAGAAGAAGAATTTCAGAGTTGTATGTTTCAATAATAAGTGAACCTTTGATGGGGATCTATTTAAGAGACGAAGTCACATTTTTATTCTGCTGAGACACTCCATCTTGTATTAACATTGCTCTAAATTATTTATTTATTAATGCTTTTTGGGAGGGTGATTTTAGATGCATATCATATTTATACTGAGTTAAATACTGTATGTAATTAGTTTTGCTACAATAAGTGTATGGGACACTGGAAAAATGTTGAATTTCCCCTTGGGGATGAATAATCTATCTATCTATCTAAATGGGATGGATCTTCCAGCTCAAAAGTGGGCATGAGTGATGCTATCAAAACACAAACTATTCTAAACTCAACTATAAAATTCATTAGACAGGTCAATCCTGGTCTAATGAGAATTTTAAAGAAAATACCAGAACCATAAATAGCTAAAATGCAGTTGCAACCAGGACTGCAAGCATACAAAATTTCAGATGTAATATGGTACCTATTGCAACTTTTGTGAATAAAAGGCAGTGGCTTTGTGTGGATCTCAGTATTACATCACATCCTACTTTCTGTAGGATATACCATTGAAACTGATCAATTTAAAAATTCTTCCACAAATATTGTCAATCTTACCATTAGCCATGTCTTTACAATATTTTGCTTGTCCCAAACTAGTCCCATTTTCCCACCTTTGTCCGATATCCCTCTAAAACCTTCTAATCCATAATCATAGTCAAATCATTAAAAACATCTCTAATGCTTTACAATCTAAATATCTATTTAGATAAATATAAATTTTAGCTCACAGGGAGATTAAAAATCGAAAAGTTCTCACCTGAGCTCCATATATGTATTTGTCCAACATCTTTCCTCCTATGGTTTGTCCTCCAATATCCCAGACTTGTAGTGTAACATTTAAATTACCTGCATAGCAGAGACACAAGTCCAATTAGACATGAAATGGCAGAAATAAAAATTCCAGAAAATCCATGCGAATTATTTACTTTGGTTTCCTTATGATGTAAAGGGCCTAAATAGTAGTGAAAAAGGCATGATCGTTGTAGGCAAAGACATCAATCAGTGGTTTTCTTGATTGCTTAATTATTGTACAGTTTATATCTTCATACAAAATATGGCCTAACAAGTTAAGACGCAAAATAACATGTGGGTAATCTTTGGATTTAGGTTCACTTTGCCTTAATACATAGAAGAGTTTCATCTTCAGACTTTGCAAATAGTCCCTAAGTGCCTAATTATGGGTCACAAGTTAAACCTGGGCCGAAGCAAACACTTGTGTTTATCATTAGAAAAACATTAAGTGTATAATGAGCAAAGAGGTAATATTTTTTCATAGCAGTTAAGTTTTTTTTATATTGAAGTTAACCAAAATCAATATTTAGAAGTTTATTGCCATATATTTTGCAGCAGTTTACATTTGGCAGATATGATGAACAGATTAGAAAGCAAGCATTTACTGTATCTATCACACAAAAGAGGTCTTCCTCTAAGAGCTTCAAGAATTGCTCCTCTTCTCCTCTCCATCACCAAAGCTATGGGGAAAAAACTGCATTTATAGCAATGGAAGATATAAATGAACCAAACAAATTTGCATTACATTTTTTAAAAAAATACAGGCTTCACACTGACCAGTCCATACTGGGCTGAATTTAAAACCCACATTGGGATTCAGTATTAACATTGTAAAACATTTTTGGCGTAGCTTTTAACCTTACTTTAAGTATCAAAAGCCAAGAATTGAATTAAAAACATTACTTTGGCTATTTTTCATTAAAACGCTGAAATAATCCATTCAGTGGGACAGTCCTATTTACTGGATGCTACCCAAATAACTGTTAAAACATATTTTACAGTAGATCCTTTAAGAAAAGGTTTACTGTATATGAATCAAATGTGAGCTCATGCAATGATGGACAACCACACACTTCTTTCAAGCTTACCTCTTGTACTGAGCACTCTTCAACCACCATTTTGGTGTTTCGATAAAAATATACTCTTCAATACCATGAACCATTTAAGTAGTTTAATGTATGTCTTGATAAACAGCAGCAAGTCAATCTTCAATGTGTTAGTTTTTTTTAAGGTGTTAACTATAAAAATATTCCGCATCCTCAAAATTAAAAAGGTTGGAATACTTTGTTATTGAGCAGCTTGCTACCAAGCTCTCTGCCTGTGTTCCATGCTCTCTTGCACATACTTCTTCAAGAAGCAAAAGGTGAACAAACTCATTACTACATATTGCAAGTGGGCCCCAGAGCATTGTACATGAAAGTCCTGGCTCTGAAACATCAAGTCTTTGATGGCTTTTAGCAACTTTTAAAATGTATCAGACAGTTAGGAACATATTAAATGTAATCAAATAGACTTAAATAATTAATAAAATTTTTTTTACTGTTAATAAATAAACTAATTGAAACCATTTGAAAACACTACCAAATAATTTTAAAGAGCCTTCCAGTCCTCTTGGATAGAGAAATCAATATCCACTGTTTTTCTTTTTTTTCTCATCTCTGTCTGAATGGCTGATCTCTTTCTCTAAAACTGGTACCACTGGTTCATTCAGCCCCTCACAGAAAAAAACATGGAAAAGGAGTCACAATCTTTACACCAGTGGCATAAAGTTGATGGCTGGACCTGCTCTTCCAGAAGTCATTGTTCCATTGCTGAACACTGGTGCCGTAATGGATAGTTGTATGCTCCAGCATCTAACCAAGACACTTTGAACTGTACATGCACAGTAAAACATAGACCACGACTTTCTAGGATACCGGCATCTGATAGCCACAAATTCCTTATAGAACTACACAATGTCATACAAAATCTTAGCTTGAATTTTATATTTCCATAAAATATCAATCACACAGAGTGAAAGCACATCTCACAGTGATATTGGAACCAAAGGAATATTGGTCTTGTCTTCAGAAAAAATGTACAAAATCTGATTTTTCAATGTTACATGATTGAAATAAAATTAACTTGCCTGTGATAGTACACAGTAACACCAATGTGGCTTTAAGCTTTAAACAAAATTTTCAAAAATCTAGTAAATCCACTTCTAATTTCCATTTTGAATAAGGGCCTTCTTAAAAACACCAAATATTTCCATTTATACAGCACTTCTAATGCAGTAAAGTATCCCAAAGTACTTCACACAAGGATGATCAAAAAACATTACATGAAGCAACAGAAAGCCATGGAGAGATGATGAAAAGCTTCGGACAGATGATGAAAATCCTGTACAAAGATACAGGTTTTCGGTGACATCTTAAGACATATATGTCAAACTCAAGGCCCGCGGGCCAAATCCGGCCCGCGGTGGAATTATCTTTGGCCCGCGAGATAATATCTAATTACTATTAAAGCTGGCCCCAGTAATCGAAGCGCCTATGGTGTATGTTATGGCTAATGTTGAGTTTATTCAGGTACCAGGTTTTCAGGGTTTTTAGTGTTTATTCGGTTTCCCTGGTTTATTTCCTGAATATCATTAATGAATAAATTTTTTTCTATTAGAGCTGGCCCACCGGTATATTGCATGCACCACTAATACTACAAATCCCACAATGCACTGCCAGTGCATTGCTCGCACTTGCCTTACTCTCTCATCAGCATCCTTATGGCGCTAGTCACGTGTGGTCAACTTTCAGCTATCCCTCACCCCAAAAATGGCTGAACGAAAGGTGGACTTTGAAAACAGGGGTTTTCAAGGCAGGTGGGAGGCAGAGTATATGTTCGCAGATATAAAGGGCAAACCTGTTTGTCTTGTGTGCGGAGATGGTGTGGCTGTAATTAAAGAATATAACATAAGACGACACTATGAAACGAAACACCACGACAAATACAAGCATCTGGACAAGAAACAGAAGCCCGCGATGTGCGGTCAAAAGAGTGGATTGGTGGGCAGGATCCGGGAGAAGATGCGGGAGGAAAACGGCGCAGGTGAGCTGACAGCTTATCACTGCATCATACACCAGGAATCGTTGTGTGGCAAAGCCTTGAAAATGGAACATATAATGAGCACCATAACACGAGCAGTTAACTTCATAAGAGCCAAAGGTTTAAATCACCGCGAGTTCAAGTCGTTTCTGGAGGAGTTGGGTTCAGAATATAATGATTTGCCCTATCACACAGAGGTGCGATGGTTAAGCCAAGGAAAAGCGCTGAAAAGATGTTTCGAGTTGCGTGAGGAAAGACACAACAGAGCTCCGGGATAAAAAGTTGCTTTGTGAAATGGCGTTTCTGTGTGACATCACGAGCCATCTCAATGCGCTCAACCTGCAGCTTCAGGGGCGGGGTCGTGTGATCACAGACATGTACGCTGCAGTGAGGGCTTTTAAAACCAAGCTGCGCCTGTGGGAGACGCAGATGCAGCAAGAAAACTTGAGCCATTTTCCGTGTTGCCAAACTATGAAAGAGCAGGTTTCTACCGCAGTGTTCCCACGTGCAAAGTTTGCTGAAAAACTTAGCATACTTGGTGCAGACTTCACACGGCGATTTGCCGACTTTGAAGCCCAAAAAAGCAGTTTTGAACTGCTCAGTAATCTATTTGCAGCTGACGTGGAAAGCGCACCAACCAACATACAAATGGAGCTGATTGAACTCTAATGTGGTGACACACTCAAGGCAAAGTATGACTTGGTGGGCGCTGCACAGTTTCTACGTTTCATTCCCGACACAATGCCCCAGCTGCGTACCCAAGCTGCTCAAATGCTCTCTATGTTTGGCAGCACATATCTGTGTGAACAACTGTTCTCTTTGATGAAGATAAACAAAACATCACTCAGGAGTCGTCTTTCTGATGAACACCTTCACTCAATTCTGAGGATTTCCTCAGCTCAGAGCCTGACTCCAAACATTGATGAACTTGCATCCAAGATGAGATGCCAAGTATCTGGCTTAGACTAGTGTGAATCACAGAGTGTTAGCCTGTGGAAAAATGTTTTCATTAGAAATTACTCCGGAAAAGCTGCAAATAAAGCAATAAGAAATAAATGCAACTGATTTTTTATTTATTTAATGGTCAATGTTGTTTTTGTAGGCAATAACCTAAGCTTTGTTAGTTCCAGGTTAATATGTGTAATAAATTCATTTCAATAAGTTTTGCAATAAACGCTGAACCAGTCCGGCCCTCGACTTGTACTGATTTTTTAATTTTGGCCCACTGTATATTTGAGTTTGACACCCCTGCGTTAGGTCTACATTTGTGTTTGCTAATGCTTGAATTCAGACGGTTTATTAATGGAAAAGGTATGGCTCCCAAAACAATCTTAGCCGAAATAGCATCGTTTCTTTCCCGTTGCCTACTTTCTTGTAATCTACGTCTGTAAGTTAATACCAATCATAAAAAGAATGCTTGCTAGGCAATCTGCTTCATAAAAAACGAAATTCGTAAACTGAAACAATTTTAGGTATAGCAGAGACTGAGACACATGAGAGCAGGTTGAAAAAATGAAAACAACGAAAGCTGTGGAAGCATGCGCGCGTGCACAACTGATCCGGCCCGCATGAAGTCGCATTTTTCTCAATCCGGCCCGTGACCTAAAATGAGTTTGACACCTTGTCTTAAGAAGTCAATTGGAGTAACTGTGACAGAGAAAAGAGGTATAAGATAGGAATTTCTGATCTTAGATATTGACAACTAAACTTAGAAATGCTCAAGAGGTAAAAATTGAAGGAGCACAAGTATCATGTAAGGTTACAAAGTTATCGGGAAGTTTTGGTATAGAGATGAGTAAGAGCAAGACAAGTGAAAGTGAGGAGAATTTTAAATTAATGTGTCATTTCTCTGGGACCCAACATTACTTGGGGTGATGAGTGAATGCGAATGGTACGAGGAAGGGTGTGTTACAAAATAGGACATGGGCAGCTGGCTTCAGAAAAGCTCACATTTATGGAAAGTAAAGAGAGATAGAGAGGGGGCCATCAGAATTGCAAAGTCTAAAGGTTACAAGCTTATGGAAATGGCAATCAAGGGAGCTTAGGCAAGGATAGGGCAGATTCAGACAATATTACACAGATGACATCAAAATTACTGCAGATGCTAGAACACAGAAACAGCACATATAACACCCTATTTAAGATTCTTACTGCTACATTGTTGGTATTTCATTTTAGCTGTTCTGCTTTTAGGATGTTTGGATTTGAGCTAAAGTTAAGGGGCTATGCTGTCCAGCTTAGGAATGTTATGTCAGCCAATCAGGATGGTGGAATTGGGAGAAGGTCCTAGAAAATGCTGGGCGGAGAGGTTTTGGTGACAGATACTAGTGTGGGTCAAGGTCTTTTTAGTGGGAGCTGGGAGAGGACAGGAGGGAAGATGGCCAAGGATGCCATCCCTGTTGCACAAGATGCTTTGTGCAGGTGAATGGCTTCAAGGAGGAAGGACCAATGTTCCCGTGGGGGAGCTCGCACGTTTGAGATGGATTTCGAGGGAAGATTGGAATGTGGTGTGTGCTTCCACGCAGACCACACGTCTAGCGTGTGAGTTACAGACAACTTCAAGATGAGCTCCAACTTGCATGCACATTTGGACTGGATTAACTGTAATGGGCCCTTTTTTTTTCCTTTTCTTTTTCCTACTAACTGTTCGATGAAGCTGACATTTTTAAATATACTTTCTCTATGCAGTGGATGATCAGTTATTTCTTGCTAATGGATAATTGCAGGGGACAGTATTTACACAATATTCACACAAATCGGGATTTGGGTGGTCGAGACATCCCAATTTCCTGATTTTGGTGGGACCCAAGTTATACTGACCCTAGACGTACAGAGCTTGAGACAGGTGGTTTTCTCACTACTGAGTCCAATGGCTGTTATCGGGGGGGGGGGGGGGGGGGGGCTAAGGAGCCGCATCTCTAGGGACAACTGGTAAAAAGGGGGTTTCACATGGAAAAAGCTCAAAGCATTCAGCAAGACAGCAGAGTTAATATTTCAGTTCTAAGACATTGCAGTAGACCTTTGACCCGGTTTGTCAATTCTGTTTTTCCATCTGATGCTGCTCCATCTACAATGCTTCCTGCATTTCCAGTCTTACTAGCACAGATTTGTTCTAAACCACTACAAAAGTGGATAATGGTATGATGGTGTTCAGTAAGAAACTACAAAATTTTGAACTTCTTGGTGATCAAGATCATTCATTGAAGGAATTTCAAAGTTACGTTAATATGAAGGTGTCATCTTGTAGGCTCTGCTAAACATGCTTTGCCATCTGCAAAGTAACTGGCCCACGTACAAAGATTCAAAGTACATTTATTATCCAAGTATATATGTAGTGTACAATCCTGAGGTTCACCTTCCCACAGATAACCATGAAACAAAGAAAACCTTGGATCCAGTTTAAAGAAGAAAAACATTACCCCAATTTCCACCCCCCCCAACCCATGTGCAAAAGAAAAAATCACGCATGCAGCAAAAAATGAGCAAAAAACACAGAATATAGAACACAACATCATAAGAGTCCAGGCATATTCAGTTCAGCTCAGTTCAATCTAGCGAAAGCTGTTCCAATCAAAATCGCCCAAAATAGCAACAAAAAAAGGAGCGACCAGGAACCAGAAACGCATCATAACGTGAGCTATAGAGTCCGATCTACAAACCGTATCGATTAAACCTTACCCAAGACCCAGGACTCCAGCACAAACCTTTGGCGGCATCGAGCAAGAGGGACCATTTAACACAAGGTCCATCCTCTGGGAGCAGCGGACAAGATGGAGAGACTGTCGCACGCAGACACCTTCCTCTGGCTGCAGTGACTGAGTGGCTGGTAGATAGCAATGAACACCTGCTCTGCTTCTGCTCACTCCTTGATGAGTTCAGTCTTCCTCGATGCTTTAATTGGCGAGATCAGATGGTAGCGCGATATTAATATGCAGCAGACTCTGGATTGGGGATTGCCAAACGTTATGTGGATTTTCTAGTGTAGTCTGTTTTGTCATATGCTTTTGTGATATCATTCTGGAGGAACGTTGTCTCATTTTTAACTGCATTGCATTTGTGGTTTCTAAATGACAATAAACTGAATCTGAATTTGAAATGGAATAGGTCATGAGCTCATCTCCAGGCTTCCTGGCCTCAAGGTTGCACGTTTTCCTTGAAACCTCAGGGAATCCTCTCTGAGACGGCAAAGAGTCAGATCGCCCAATCAGCCCAAAAAGACATTACCAAACTGCAGATTATATGTTGGTCCAACAGTGGCAGAACCACATTGGAAAGAAAAAGAAGTAAAAGAAGTAGTTTTATGAACCTTCTTGAGGATGTCTCCCTTAGTCACATTCTTCACTGGTGCCATCATCTTGAACTCGAGTTCACGTTCAAGTTTAATTGTCATTCACCCATTCACAAATACCCACAGAAATAGTTAAACTTAACAGGTACGAACACAGTACCAATAGTCACACGCAGCACAAAGCACATATAGCAGAGGAGATGGTAGTAAGCAGACAGTCACACAAATAATATATAATATAGCCCAAGACTCCGAGTCCATGGACGTTGTCGGCAAGAACAAGGCCACAGCAGTCTGCAAACGAGCACAATCAAGTTTGCCTTCCACTGAGCAAACACTGGAGAGCAGTATCAACACCAGTATGGACACCATGCCACACAGCCTCTGTTGTCAGCTCTCCTGGGTGGCTGCAACAGATGACACCATGGTCTGAGGCCTAGTCTGTGCTCCAACTGAGGCCATGCAGCTCTACTACCGTCAATAGTGTCAATAAACCACACATTGCAGCACTACACATTACCAATATCCAACAGTGTCTTGCAATCACAAGAAAATTGACTAAGACAAGAGTCTCAAGATGGCACTTATGGAGTGAAGCGGTTTTAGGCTTCGCTCTAATCTTTACTTTTTTTTTAAACCTACAAACAACCCCTAATTGATCTTTTTATACCTATTCTAAAGGGGTTCAGACGTATGAAATTTTTTTCAATTGTTTGAACCATTTTCAACTCGTTGAAATGTCTAAATCAAAGGAATCTTAGCAGACAAAAGAATCGTTAACTTTAGAAGCAATTGCGAAGCTTATGGACAACAGACTTGAAAAACTGGAGAATAAATTATCCTCAAAGCTTTCTACGTTTGATGAAATTTTAAAGACACTTGACACAAAACTTCAATCACTTACACTGGATTCACAAAAACAACAAGTATTTTAGTTCTTGAAGATGCCGCTCGCCAGAGAGATCACATAATTGAAACTCTGCAACAACAGCAAGCTTCAACTTCTCAACAGCTGGATCGTTATAAATCTAAAATCACTGATCTTGAAAACCACTCTCGAAGACAAAATCTCCGGATAATTGGGATTCCGGAAAAATTTGAGAATGGCGATCTCACTGTATTTTTCTCCAAATTTTTAATGGATGCCTTCGGCTCAGAAGTACTGGATACCCCTCCAATAATCAACCGTGCACATCGCATTTCTCGTTTTCAATCAGATTCTGGTTTGAAACCACGACAAGTAATGCTCCGGATCCATTATCCCCATACCAAAGTGTGTTTGATTCGGGCTGTCCGGAAAAAGGTTATGATCAGCTTTCAAGATTTGAAATTCCATATTCTGGAAGACTATAGTCCCGAAGTTTTAAGGGCAAGAATGGCTTTTAAATCGGTTATGTCGGAAATTCATCAGGAAGGCTACAAGCAAGCTCTGTTATTTCCAGCACATTTGAGAGTTACTCTCAATGATGGAACTTATTGGCTGTTCAAATCTCCAGCGGATGCTCAAAGATTCCTTGAAGAATAACACTTTATTGTTTCTACGGGTTGACTAATGTAATAATTAGTTTATAGATTTGGATCTTTTATAAAATGATGATTTTTTTAATGTGACGGCTTACACGTATTTCTTATACACGGTAAAAGTCCATTTTTGGTTTATTCTGAATTTGTTCTTTTTATATTATTAATCTGTTAGTTTTGAAAGTAATTCATTAGGGTATTCTTTTAAGTTCACATACACGTTTTTATATTTTTAACGTTTAAATATTAAGATTTTTTAAAAAAAATAAAATGTCATTTCTTCTTCCTGAAAGACCTTAGTGCTTGGAACGTCACATCCGTTTTGATGTGTCTGAATAAGTTTAAGGATTTTCTTTTAAAACACTAATACAATATTATCTATTTATGGGTTTTATCAATTTAATTTTTTAATCCTTGTGTTTTATATGTACAATACTAATTTTATATTTTAATTTTTGTTATACTAACCCTTTCTTATAATATGGGTGGTTTGTATCTTTTATTTAACTTTTTTTTGTTTCAGTTGCCGTCTTGAGACACGGGGATAAATTTAGTATTAGATCGCTTGCTTGCCTCTTTTTGGCTTTTTTCCCGGGGTTTTGAGGGTGAAGGGAGGGGGATTTTTCTATTTTCTTTTCTTTTTGCTTGCTTCACGCTTAGTTTTACTTCATGGGCTGATTCGAAACTACAAAAATGGTTGCAGTGTCATGACTTCTGGTTCCTCCTTGAACTTACTTCCCTCTTCCGGATTCATGAGTTCATCTTTTTTTTAAACCTTATGTGTTAATTGTAATAAATATTAGCAATATGGATAAGATTATTAATTTTGTTTCTTGGAATACTAATGGTTTAAATCATCCGATCAAACGGAAAAAAATATTCAAAGTATTCCATAGAATGAATGCTAATATTATCTTTGTACAAGAGACTCATGTGAGGAAAGTGGATAGTCAATGCTTTTTTAGGTTTTGAGAAGGCCAACAGTATCACTTGAATTCCCAAGCCAAAGTAAGAGGCATTTCCATTTTTATACATTCTTCAACTTCCTTTATACACAATGAAACAATTTCAGAACCACAAGGTAGATTTTTGCTTATTACTGGTCTACTTTTTAATCAAAAAGTTGTTTTAGTTAATGTTTATGCTCCAAACACTGATTGTCCTGAATTTGTTAAGTGTCTATTTACATCCTTTCCTAATTTGAATCAGTACATGCTGATAATGGGTGGGGATTTTAACTGTTGTTTAAACCCTTCAATGGATAGATCTAAGCCCACCCAAGCTCTTCCGAATAAATCAGCCTCTCTTATTAATTCCTTTATGATTGATTCTGGAATTTCTGAAATTTGGTATTTTTTTTACACCCCAATGACAAAGAGTTTTCATACTTTTCTCATGTTTATCATAATTATTCAAGAATTGATTACTTTCTTATTGATCACCATTTACTTACAGATGTTATCGATTGTAAATATGACTCCATTACCATTTCTGACTATGCACCTTTGAAGCTATCTATTAAGACAATGGACTCACCTACTAATGCTAAATCTTGGAGGTTCAACTCTATTTTATTGCAGGACTTAGACTTTATTAATTTTACTAAACAACAAATTGATTTGTTTTTCTCAACAAATTCTACAGAAGAGATCTCTAGTGGAATTTTATGGGACACTTTTAAAGCATTTATTCGTGGACAGATTATTTCATACTCTGCTGGAGTTAGGAAACGAACTAATTCTAAAATATTAACATTGGTTGATAAAATCAAAGCAATTGATAAGATTTATTCAGTGAACCCCAGCAAAGAACTTTTTAAAGAAAGAGTGGAACTTCAAATGGAGCATAGTTTATTATCCTATTCGATTGAAAATCAGTTAATTAAATCCAGAACCCAAGTTTTATGTACATGGAGATAAGTCTGGTAAATTATTGGCTAATCAATTGAAAACTGCTTCAGTTAAACGACAAATTACTAGGATTCATAAACAAGATGGCACTCTGACGATCGACCATAAAGAGATAAATAAAGCCTTTCAAGAGTTTTATAATTCTTTATATCAATCAGAATTTGTTGAGGATTCTTCTTTAATAGATGAATTTTTAAGAAAATTGAATATCCCAAAATTAACAACAGAGGATAGTGTATTCCTAGATGCACCTATTACAAAACTGAAATAAAAAAGGCTACTTTTTCAATGAATTCCAGTAAAGCTCCTGGTCTGGATGGTTATACTGTAGAATTTTTTAAATCCTTTTCCTCTATACTTTCTCCTTGGCTTTGTAAAATTTTTAAAGATGCATTAACTATAGGTAAATTCCCACAATCTTTTTATGAAGCCTCTATTTCTTTAATTCTTAAAAAAGATAAAGACCCCACTGAATGTGCACACTATCGGCCTATATCCTTGCTGAATATGGATTTTAAGATTTTTAGTAAAATTTTGGCCACTAGATTAGAAAATATATTACCTCAAATTAATTCTGAAGATCAGACTGGATTTATTAAAAACCGCTACTCATCTTTTAACATTAGAAAATTAATTATTATTATTTATAGTCCTTCGCCCAAAATACCAGAATGTGTCATTTCCTTAGATGTTGAAAAAGCATTTGATAGAGTTGAATGGCCATATTTATTTAATACATTGCAGCATTTTAATTTTAGTTCAAAATTTATATCATGGATTAAATTAATATACTATAAACCCTTGGCTTTGGTCTTTACCAATAATCAAATATCTTTTTTTCAGTTATTCCATGGTACAAGGCAAGATTGTCCTTTATGTCCTTTACTATTTGACATTGTTTTGGAACCTTTAGCTATAGCCATTTGTGAATCACCTAATATTTTGGGTATTACTCGTGGGGAAGGGATGTATAAGTTATCATTATATGCTGATGATTTGTTACTATAAATATGTGACCCTGAGAGATCTATTCCTGCTATTTCGTCCTTGCTTGCTCAGTTTAGTAACTTTTCTGGTTACAAATTGAATTTTAATAAGAGTGAATTATTTCCATTAAATATGCAAGTTCCAATTTATAAACATTTACCATTTAAAGTTGTCACAGATTAATTTACTTATTTGGATATTAAAATTACCAAAAAACAAAGATTTATTTAAAGTTAATTTCTTACCTTTAATTGACCAAATTAAGCAACTTGTTACCAGGTGGTCTCCATTATCTTTGTCATTGGTTGGTCAAATTAATGCTATTGAGATGATGGTATTACCCAAATTCTTATATTTCTTTCAAGCATTACCAATTTTTATTCCTAAATCTTTTTTTGATATTATTGACTCCAAAATATCTTCGTATCTGTGGCAGAATAAGAATCCTAGACTAAGCAAAAAATATTTACAGAAGCCTAAGAAGGAGCGTGGTTTGGCTTTGCCAAACTTGAGATTTTACTATTGGGCAGTTAATATACGATATTTAATATTCTGGACACAAGAATCGACTACAGCAGCTTGCCCACAATGTGTAAATTTGGAATGTAAATCTGTACAAGACTTTTCATTGTTTTCAATTTTAGGATTTTCACTTCCTTTTTCTTTATCTAAATTGAATAAACAAATAACTAATCCTATAGTTAAACATACATTGCGAATTTGGTTTCAATTTCGTAAATTTTTTGGCTTGGATAAGTTCATCTTATCAAGCCCTATAATATCTAACTTTCTTTTTCGGTCCTCTTTTATGGATCAAGCCTTTGTTTTATGGAAAACAAAAGGTATAACATGTTTTCATGATCTATTTTTAGATGATAGCTTTATGTCCTTTGAACAGCTATCTAATAAATATAATTTACCTAAAACTAATTTTATTAGATATTTGCAAATTAGAAATTTTTTGAATAATGAGTTCCAGTCTTTTCCGAAACTATGTCCATCGGACATTACGGAAAAATTTTTAGCTCTGAATCCTTGTCAGAAGGGTTTAGTAGCTGTCATTTATAACATGATCATGAAAATACAGCCAGAACTATCAGAAAAAATTAAGGAATGGGTAAAAAAACTTCATTGTCTTATACCCACTGAGCAGTGGGAGAAAATTTTACAATTAGTCAATTCTTCTTCTATTTGTGCTAAACATGCCCTAATACAATTTAAGGTTGTACATAGAGCACATATGTCTAAGGATAAACTTGCTCGATTTTATTCTTATGTTAATCCAACCTGTGACAGATGTCATTCTGAGGTTGCTTCATTGACCCATATGTTTTGGTCTTGCCCTTGTTTGCAAAATTACTGGAAAGATATTTTCAGTATTATTTCAACAGTTCTGAATATCAATATCCAACCACATCCTATTACTGCAATTTTTGGTTTACCAATGGCGGATAATAGTCGTTTATCCCGCTCATCTCGACGGATGATTGCATTTGTTACATTAATGGCTAGAAGATCTATTTTATTGAATTGGAAAGAAATTAATCCTCCAACTATGGTTTTCTCAAACTATCTCTTGTTTGAGCTTAGAAAAATTAGAAGTGTTGTCTTTGATCCTTCAGCTAAATTTGAAGAAACTTAGAGACCATTTATTCAACATTTTCAAATGAGTTAAACTGTCTTTTCCTAAACCTCACTTTTATTATCCTTAATTATTTGGATGGAGGTTCGGATTATTGGCATTACTGTATATATTTGACATAATGCCCATGTTGGTTAGTTTTTTTTTCCCTCTTTTTTTGGGGTTTTTTCTTTACTTCTTTTGTTCACAAAAAAATAAAAATTTTAAAAAATTTTTAAAAATTGACTAAGACAATCACTTGCTGTTAGACTGTGCACTGCCTTCACACACCGACGCTGTCACCTCTCGGTATTAGGCAGCAGCATGGTCCACATCGAGTCCAGCTCCTCTGAAATTTGCTGAAGGGGTAGATCTGCAGTAGTTAAAGTTCTTAATATCCAGCAGTGTCTTGTAATTGTGTAGACAATTAAAAAAAGCAATACCACCTTTGTTTGGCTCTATAGAGGCTGCTCATCAAGAAAAGCATCGCAAGAAATTCATACTTAATCCTATTTTATGCAGTTACTGCACTGAAAGTGGCCTCAAATTTCACAAAATAAAATTATTTGCTATTCTACGTGTGTGCAAAGATGGCAGTCAAAATTTCTCTGCCTAGGTTGCATCGCTGACATCAATTCAAAGCATGCATTTGGGAAAAGAAACATTCAGCCCAGCTTTGATATCCTGTGATTCTATAGCTCATCAACAATTACTGTTGTTGCATTTTGTTTTAAAATGGCCAGTGGGGTAAGAATGTAAAGGATAATGCCAACTCCAGCAAGGAATCGTTATTTCTTCAAAAGTCAGAAGGACGGGAAAGGCAACTTGAATTTTGATATGCATCACAAACATCGTATTTTTAAGGACTTTATTCTAAGTAAATAGTAACTTAAAATCATTTGTATTCACAATCTCTCCCCAGGTTACATATTTTCTTTCTAGCACTGAGATCAGTTATCAAAACTTCCTTCATGCTTATGTTTTGAGTAAAGAATAATGTTTGCTAGACTGCTGAGTCAATGGCAATAGTTTGCATAACAGCGTATATCGAAAGGCAAGTTATTTCACATACTTACTACTGGTGACAATGGGAAATCTTACCAGTCATTTCATTCTACTTGATATTGTAGGTATGATATTTGCTCACAATAGGAATGATACACCAAAGCAGAGTGTGTAAACATGGATTGCAAAGCTAAGTAATTGACTTATGCCATGTGAGATTTGAAGCAGGACTCCAGTGGATGCATGAGTAAATAATACTTGCAGATATCTCAACATATCTGTGTAATTAAGAACGATAAGAATTAAGTATTTAAAAAAAACAGACATTCTTTGTGATCAACTACAATGCGGTTGAAATTCCTCAATTAAAAACCTAGGATCTTTGAAACCAATCTAATCTACATCCTCACCACTGCAAAGTAAATACCAAGAGGCAGTGAAATTCATTCAGAGGCAGGTCTTGAAACAACCATACATAGGTAAAATGCTAATGGAATTGGACAGGTCTGTTGCTGTCAAAAGGCTGATACTGTTTTTGAAAATTTTGCAGAAGAGTGCAAATTTAATGTTAGAAAATTTCATTTCAAGGTATACATGGCAGACAAAATTTCAAAGTGTTTCTTAAGGATATCTAATGAAGTAATTAGGAAAAAAAATAAGCAGCCCACGGTTAGTTTATATGTTTTTTCAGCATTTTCCACAAAACATAAAAAGCAGAGGCTTGATTCATTCTCAAAAAGCATGTAGAAATGTGTGAAAATTTGCTGCTAATCCCGAAAGTTAATTATCATATCAACTGCTATTTTCTTTTTTTGTACACTGATGATGTTTACTGTTTCAACCAATTTGGATTAATTGACTAACAAGTTTAATTAAATAATGTAAATTGTTACTGTGCACAGAGCTAATAATGTGAATTATATGAGTAAGTCATAGCTGTGTAATTGGGAATACTGGGGAAAAATGCAGGATAGCTCATTACAGGATTCAACATATTAAAGGCACATTAAAGTATGAACAATTATTGAATGTTCTTTCTTTAGCAATAATACCAATATTTAGCACATATAAGTATATTGCTAAAATAAATAAACAACGATCTACTGTTCAGTAATTATGTTGGCCATTAAGGAATTAAAATATGGAAGAAAACATCACACTCGAATAAGTCAAGCACAGTGGAAGCAGAAAAACCAATTGTCTTTGTTCTTGCCACGTGCTTCAAGGAATGGAGGCTGCCATTTTGCGAAGCTGTTCTCCATCTCGGAAATGTCTGATGAACTGATTTTTGTTCTGGGATGACCTGATCAGAGCATTTGAATGTGGACACGAGGAGTTCTGCTATTGATTTGATAAACCTGAGACCATTCTCTAATAAGCTGTGAATTATGTACTATAGCAGGCTTGCAGAAATATTCTCATTATCTCCCATTGTCTGCGTGACCTGGTTTGAACCACAGTAAAACAGAACAAAGAAGTCACCTAAAGCACAACGTTGTATAGCTCTTGGACTACATCCAATGGAAAACCAACATAGGTCAGTCAGATGACATCATGCCAACAAGATTGAAATGCAACATTTGAACTGATAAGTGTTTAAAAGTAAGGAGCTTCAAATGCAGAGCAGCAAAGAACTCCAGAACTAACTATCATAAGGAAAAGTCCCCATGGCGGGGCTGAGAGAAAAAGGATCCATCATCTGGCCAATGAGATCTCTCAGCCAGTGTTATAAATTGGAGAACAGGTCTGAGTGAGTACTGGTACTAGGAAACAGTAGAACTCGTGTTTTAAGCTGTGGGCCTGGGGTCCACATAGTTAATGTTGTTGTTTGTGCAGAGACAATAAAGTGCAAGCTTTGATTAACTAAGAATTGCATAGCGAGTTGCCTAACCTAGTTCCATTTATGAAGTCAACAATTACTTCCACTGCAATCCTTGCAAATTCTTATATATAGTTACTCACTGGCTCTGTACTGATTTATTTTTCAAGAAGTTTGTCTCATGTCTTTACAGCTTCCAAGAATTCATGCTGCTTTTGTGATGGAAAGGCTGAGCACTTCACAAAGACTCTGTTTTGGCTAGAGGGCCTCTCCCCCATATTTGGGATCTAGCCATCAAAACCCTCACCCCGTGGTATTGGGAATTATCAAACTGAAATAGACTAATAGTTTTGATTGTCTATAACAGCACTAACACTCTCACAAATCATATGGTTGGGAGCAACAATCATGTCTGCAGTGAAAAAAAATTGCTAGAGGATCTCAGTGGGTCTGGCAGCATCTGTGGAAGGAAAAGAGATAAGTCAACATTTCATGTCAAGACCCTGTACAGTCTGCTATGTCCATTCAGAGAAAGGGACATGAAATCAATCTCAGAATGAATTAACTGAATTATTGGTGAGCTCATAGCAGAGTTACAGCACAGAAGCCAAACTAACTATGTAGCCCTGTTATTGACATTAACTGATCATGTATCAAGGCCGAAATTGATCATCATTCTTGAACCACATTTCAATGGCCTCACTGTGGACAGAGAGAAAGCAGCACAGCGTATAACATGCTTCGATACCTCATCACAATATGTGTTTCACATGCAATCAGCTAATTATCATTGCAAGATATCAATGAAAATTAAGTTCAGGGGTGTTAATGTTAGCAAACATAGAAACTAATGTGTTAATCCACTATGGCCCCATTACAAATCATGCAATGACTACTTCGGGATAAATAAAACGGATACAATTGTTGTACTAATTTCAGACAAATATTGTGCTAAATTCATTTCATACTATCAAGAAAACAAAATTGCAATGTGAGATTAATAAAGTTGTTGGAAATAATGTAGAGTGATCAGAGAGCGATGGAGTCAAAGATTTGTACAATACAGAATCAGGCCCTTCCACCCAACATGCCCATGATGACTTTTTGGCCATCTACACTAACCCCATTTGCCTGCATTGTTCATATCTTTTAATCCCTTGCCTTTATAATGGTCTATCTAAATGCCTCTTAAAAAGCAATGACTGTATCTGATTCCACCACCTCCTTTGCCATCACTTTCCAGGTATCATCCAATGTTTTGTGTAAGTAAATCTTACTCCTGAAATCTCCTTCAAAACTCTTTTCGCTAATTTTACACCTATGCCTTCTTGTTTTTGATAAACCTAACCACTGGTAAAAACTCTGACCATCTACCCTATCTATGTATATACTCTTTAATCCTCTACCTCCTAAAACAGATACAACTTGTCCAATTTCTCTCCATAACTAGCTAAATCCTCCAATCCAGGTCAAGTTCCTCTGCACTCTTGACAGCACAACAGCTGAGCATGAAAGAATTTTCTTTTTAATGCACGTTTTGGAAATTTGAAATAAAAATGCAAAATACTGGAAATATGCAGTATATTAGGTAGCATCTTCTGAAAGACAAACAGAGTTAATGTTCCAGGTGCAAAGAACTTGGTCAGAACTGGGAAGAAAACAAGTCAGTTAATATCAAGCCACAGGAGGGTGGGAATGGAATGATTAAAATAAAGGGAATATCTCTGATAAAGTTCACCTTCAGGCCAATGTTAAGTGAGATAGTCGGGTTGATGGCTTAAGGAGACAGAACATGTTCTTTTATTCACAACAGCTATGAGAAGAGAGTAGTTGGAAAGTGAGAACACAAGCATGTAACTTTTATAACCTGGCAGATCAGGCTATGTTCATGGAGAGAGAAAAGTTAAGATGACCTGGCCCATTCTGCTACAGACGGAGAAAGCAAGTTGTCTAATGTTAAAGGGTTCAAAATTGATACCAGAAGGCACCAAATAACCAAGAAAGGAGAGACTTAAACTGGATGTCAGTTAGTGTCTAAGGATATATGCTGTATATTAGTAAATATTCAAAAACATATATAGAGGTATGAAGAAGTGAAAAGTTGGAGACAAAAATAGTGATAATGAAGAACAGCATTAACAATAAAAAATTATGATTTTTCCCCAGTGCACAATGAGACATCAATAAAACATCAATATACCAACAAGGAGGTGAGAGAGATCTAAGCAGAAAAGAACATTCAAAGTCAAAGCAATTGTTTTTTCAAAGTACATATACTACATTGAGATTCATTTTCTTACAGGCATTTACGGGAAAACAAAGAAACAATAAAATTTATGAAAAACTATACATGAGTAAAGACTGACAAAGAACCAATGTGCAAAAGACAAGTTATGAAAAATAAATAAATAAATAAACAAACAAACTAACTCTAATACTGAGAGCAAGAGTTACAGCATCCTTGAAAGTGAGTCTGCAGGTTGTGGAATCAGTTTAGAGTTAAGGTGAGTGAAGTTATCCACACCAGTTCAGGGTAATAAGCTTTCCCGAACCTGGTGGTGTAGGACCTAACACTCCCGTACCTCCTGCTTAGCGGTAATAAGCTTTCCCGAACCTGGTGGTGTAGGACCTAACACTTCCGTACCTCCTGCTCAGCGGTAATAAGCTTTCCCGAACCTGGTGGTGTAGGACCTAACACTCCCGTACCTCCTGCTCAGCGGTAATAAGCTTTCCCGAACCTGGTGGTGTAGGACCTAACACTCCCGTACCTCCTGCTCAGCAGTAATAGTAAGAAGAGAGCATGGCGTAGATGGTGGGGATCCTTGATGATAGATTTTGTTAGCACTCTTTGTCAATGTGCTCAACAGTGGGGCTGGTTTTGCCTGTGATGGACTGGCTGTATCCACCAATTTCTGTAGGCTTTTCAGTTCCTGGGCATTGTTGTTTCCATACCAGATCATAATGCAACCAGTCAGGATTCTCTGCACTGCGCATCTATAGAAGTTCGTCAAATCTATGCAAGTCTAAGCAAAGTTCATCAAACCTAAGAAAGTAGAGTTACTGTCATGCCTTCATTATGATGGCTCTTATGTGCTGTTCCTGGATATCACCAAAGAACTTCAACTTACTGACCCTCTCCACCTCCGATCGCCTGTTGAGGACTGGCTCGTGGACCTTCCGCTTCAATAATCAATTTTTTAGTTTTGGTGACATTGAGTGAGAGGTTGCTGTTATGGCACGATTCAACCAGATTTTCAATCAACCCCCATACACCTATTTGTCACCACTTTTGATTTGGCCAATAACAACAGTGGTATCAAACTTAAATATGGTAATGGAGCTGTACTTAGCCACACAATCATAGGTACAAGGATGCTAACCACACAGCCTTGTGGTGCACCTGTACTGATGGTGATTGTGGAGAAAATGTTGTGCCTGTCTGTACTGACCAAATGATAAGATTGAAGATCCAATTACATAGGGAGGTATCACTGCCAAGATCTTGGAGCTTATTGATTAGTTTCGAGGGCATAATAGTGTTGAAAGCCGAGCAGATGTCAATGGGGAGCACCCGGATGTATGTGTTCAGGGTGTTCCAGAGCTGAGTGAAGAGCCAATGAAATAGCATATGCTATTGACCTCTTGTGACAGTAGGCAAATTGGAGTGGATCCAAGTTACTCCTCGGGCATAAGCTGCTGTTCTTGATGACAAGCACTTCATCACGGTGGATGTAAATGCTACTGGACAAGAGTCACTGAGGCAGGTTACCACATTCTTCTTGAGCACCAGTATGACTGAAGCCTGTTTGAAATGGTTGGATAACTTGGACTGTGAAGCGAGAGGTTGAAGATGTCCGTAAACATATCTGCCAGTTAATTAGCCCAGGACTTCAGTAGGTCATCTAGGCCAGATGTTTTCTGTGAATTCACCCTCCTGAAGGACGCTTTCATATCTGCCTCAGAGAGTGAAATCATGTCGTGGTCAAGGGCTGTGGGGGTCATGAAGGTGCCTCCATGTTCAGTTGTTCAAAGTGAGCATAAAAGGCACTGATCTCATCTGGGAGTGAAACCTTGTTATTGTTTATGTTCCTTGGTTTTATTTTGTAGAAGATAATGACATTAAAACCCTGCCACAGTTGTTGCACATCCTTTTGTGATTCAAGTTTGGTCTAGAATTGTCACTTTGCATACAAGATGACCTTCTGGAGGTCAGAACTGGCCCTCTTGTACTTTCCAGGTTACCAGTCCTGAATGCCACCAACCTGACCCTCATCTTTTGGTTCATCCAGGACTTCGGGTTGGAGAAGAAGCTGAATAATTTCAAAGGGATACATATCTCCACAAGTGTCTTTATAAAGTCCATGACAACCATTCACTCAGGTCCTCTGATGAGTCCTTGAACACAGCCAGTCCACTGACTGAAAGCTGTCCCCTATCTGCTCCTTGACCTCTGATGGCCACCTCTTTGTTATCCTTGCTTTTGGTGTCTTGCTCTTTAATCTCCACCTATATGCAGATAGAAGGGGAACAACATTCATCAGATTTGCCAAAATGCAGTGGAGGGATGGATTGGTAGGAATTTTTCATGGTAGTACAGCAGTGATCCAGAGTGTTGGGCCCTCTGGTGCTGCATCTGATATGCTTATGGTAGCTGGGCAGAGATTTCTTCAAGCCAGCCTGATTGAAGTTCCCAGCAAGGAAGTGAAAGGCGTCAGGGTAGGCCATTTCTTGTTTGTTAAACATGACACTCAACATATCACACAGTAGCTTGACATCTGCCTTTGGTGATATGTAAACTGCACACAGAATCACAGCAGAGAGCTCTCTCAGTAAGTAGAATGGTTGTCAGTTAATCATTAAATGTTTCAGGTCAGAAGAAGAGAGGTGAGACTAGACCACTATGTCCCAACACCACAATAAGTTTATCATGAAGCAGATCCTCTGCCCTTCCCTGATGCTGCTGACTGGTTATCCAGTGAACTGGGAAACCATCAGATCGAAGCACAGTGCCGGAGGTGGGGAGGGGGGAGCAGCAGGGGATATGTCTCAGTGAAACAGCTTCATTTCCCTCCTATAAAATAGTCTTTCCCTTAGGTCCTCTGTCGTGCTCTCCAGTGACTGTATATGCTAGGGAGAGGTAGACCTGTTCCTCGTTACTTCAGCCTGGTCTGAAATCCACCCTCACAGTCTATGGTGGATAACCAGTCAACTTTAGGTGTCATACCTGCATTCCTGAGAGTCAAGTTTGCCAAATTCTTCAGGTTCCTCAGCAGATCGTAAGATCGCAATTGCATTTAGACATTTCAAAAGTGTATTTCTTAAAGGAAAATTACAGACTGCAGCTACCAGTGATAACAGTTCAAAAGATGTACAACTGGGGTTCCGGTGACATCATCGTCAAGAATGGCAGCTTAGGTCACCAGATCCTCCGGAAAAACGCATATTAAGCCCCGTTATCCCATCAAACATAATATATTTCGAAAAATATTTGAACTGAAAAGAGGGGCAAGAATGGGGAAAAGGAATGAAAATAAAAAGAGCAACACTGCGGAGCCTGCGTCCCAGAGTGCAGCGAGCGGCTCTCCTACCCAACCGCCTGCTAGCGAGGCGGCTGCTGGGCCTCGCTCAGGCGAAGCGGCGAATACCTTCGAAATCCTGAAAGAAATAATGGAGGTCCAGAAAGAAATAAAGCAGCAGCTCCGTGATATTAAGTCAGAGCTCGCCAGCGTCAATCAAAAAATAGCAGTGGCAGAGACTCAAATTGTGAAGGTGGAAGATCGTGGTCAAAACGTGGAACTGACACTGAGTAATACAATAAAAATATTACATCACCAAGAAGGTAAACTGCTTGACCTGGAGGGAAGATCACGGCGGAAAAATATCAGGGTCTACAACGTTCCCGAAGGAGCGGAGGGCTCATCTATGACGGAGTTTGTTGGGAAGTTACTGCAGGATGCGCTGGATATTCCCTCAGCTATGGAGCTGGAAGTCGAAAGAGCCCACCGCGTGTTAGTCCCAAAACCTACCTAGGATAGAAAGCCACACTCAATAATAATTAAATTCCTTCAGTACAGCATCAAGGCGGAGATTCTACGAAGGGCCTGGGGTAAGATGAGAGTGTTTTTCGACGATGAATTAATATATTTCGACCAAGATTACCCCCCCCCCCCCCCACCACGGTCCTGCAGAAACACAAAGAATACTCCGAGGTAAAGTGAGTACTAAAGCAAAAAAAGATTAAATTTCAAACTCCGTACCCTGCTAAACTTCAAGCGTTTTATGACAACGGGACTCGGTTGTACAAGACAGTGGAAGAGGCGACTACAGACATGAAGGCCAGAGGGTTGCCCGTCAGCGTGACCAAAACGAAGGAAATCCTGACTGAGGAGTTATCGCACTCCGCTTGGGAAATAGTGCAAGAATCGAGAAAGCAGGAGATGGGAGGAGGCTGAGAGAAATATATCAGGAAGAGACAGGGAGTTTCCTAAAGACAGTCCTCACCCTCTTCAGAAGAGCCATAAGGTTTGGCTAACTTTAAAAATGTTGAGAAGCTGAACAGAAGCAAAAGTACACGGTGATATACCTAACTCAAGAAATACTTATTATAATGTGGATTTTATATTACTTAGTTGTTATTCTTTATTCGCTCACTTACTCCTTTTTCCCCACCAAAAAGAGAATATATGTGTGTGTGTGTGTGTGTGTGTGTGTGTGTGTATTATATATTTGTGTGTGTGCATGTATATATAGGAGTACACAGGGAAATCTTTTCTGTGTAATGGATTTGTTCACTGGCTTTTATGAATACTGCAATGGGGGCCCTCAACTCACAAGTAGGAGGGGTGATCCCCCACAGCTAGACATTTCCTCTAGCTCAATGCAGGGTCATCTACTAGAGACCTCAGCCTTGGAATCACATGTTCGTTGCCATTTTTGTTATTATTTGTGTTTCTTGTTTCTTATTTGTTCAGGGAGTAGACCGATTAAGTTTTATTCTAATTTCAATGATACATTGACAGATAAATACAGATGGCTAAGGACAAGGTAAAGTTCATTTCTTTTAATATCAATGGGCTATTAAATCCAATCAAACGTAAGAGAATTTTATCCAATTTGGAACAATTTGATTTACACTGGGGAAAAATGGTTTAACTACATAATGCCTCATAGGCATGATTTTATTCTCACAATTCAATGAACCTGTTGTGAAAAAAAGATCACTCCCTACTTGTACATAGTTCTTTCCTTTTGCTTGTTTTTTTCTTTCCACTCTTTTCTATAAGTGTGTACCTCAGATAAATACTTTGTGGAGATTTGTGATATATATGATTATATAAAATACATCTCATGGAAATGTTTGTTTGATGATGACCTTCAATAAAAAAATAAATTACAAACAAAAAGATGTACAACTAGTAGCTTTGTGAGCCGACTGCAAGACATCACCATATATCACCAGTGCCATCTTGAATACCATATCCCATGAAAAAAAGACATAACATAGGACCGTAGAGACTCTATTGACAATGATTTTTTTTATCTAGCAGAAGTGAGCAAAATCAAAGGAAAAAGAAAAGAAACATTTAATAAACCTTTGAAATCACTAGGCTTCTAAAACCTGTGGCGGTTAGCTACAATGCACCATATATTTTCATCCTGTTGCTGCCCTCCCACCAAACTGTTGAATAAATGCAAAATATTTGTCAAACCCATTATTAGAAAAACATCCTTTTGTTTTAGCAAGTTATGTTTAATATCTCCACTATTAGCTGCATGGCACAAACAGGAACTTGAACTCCATAGAAACTGGTCTTAATAACCTCTCTACTCTGTGTCATTAATTTTCTTAATAATTATTTTGGAAACAGTATCTTCCATATTGGAGATAAACAAACTAATTAAGCCAAAATGGAAATACATAAAAGTTTGCTCATCTCTACTGTTTTTTTTATTCAAACAGAATATTCAGTTAAAATTAATTGAGGAATGAAACAATGAATAACTAAAATTAGGTATTTAAAGTTGCCTGAAACAAACCTGTCAATTTGTATACCAAATTCTAGTCAGATCAAGGCTAAATTCCCACCCATTTACAATTAATAACCAGAAAACTAGAGTTAAAATATCCTCGCAAGATTCCTGCGATGCCATGGCAACTAATAAGTGATTACAAATAAATCCTGCTTTCGGAGAAATGAAGCATGAGAATGATGTAAAATGCACTATGCTTCTGCCTCAATTGTCTTCAACAGCATTTGAAAATTTCACTAAGGAAATTGAAAATTCCAATTTCCTAATTCAAACCTTCCCACTGTTTAAATAGATGATGAGACAAACCAAGTATAAATTAAGTAAATTCACATAATAATCACCAAAAAAATTAGTTAAATAACAACTTTTGAGACCATACTTTGAAAATGAAACATTGGAAATGACAAGTACATTCAGTACATAATTTTTCTCTTTTTTGTCAGTTATTTTTACATTTCTTATTTCTGTATTTCATATTTAAATTTCACAAATAATATTCAAAATTCAATGTGCTGGAGAATATTTTCCTCATTATCCATATCCTACTCTAAAACTAACAGGAATGAACAGTCTTCAAATGGAGTGTTTACTGTGTCATTGATGTCCGGGAAGCTAAGTGATTGTATTAAGACCAAGCTGAGAAGAAATATTCCAATGGACTTACAGAGAAAATTTTAGAGAACGAATGAGCAAATGTGTTTCTGAGCATTAGACATGAAGAAGGTCATTCTCATTGATTCATATGGGAAAACTACATGGATTTGTATCTTAAGTTCAATGCATGCTTCCACTGGGCATGACTACAAAGTACAAAACCAAGAGGGTAACCTTTTTCATTTCCAGACAGAGCAAACTCTGCCCAATAAAAGCAAACTTGTCTCAGCCCCAATAAAGGGAGGAAAAACATTTATAGGTAAAATAACAATATATTTTCTATTTGTCATAGGATAGTTTAAAAGAATATAGACAAATATCATGTACATTTTTATTACATATTGCAGATTGGTAGACATAAAATCAGGTTTTCATAGAATGAGAATGCACAAAAGAGGCACTTAATAGAAATCAGAAACTACATTACACGGAGTTCAGAGGCAGACCGCATATTTGAGAAATTCCCAACACTTAAAATGGGAATTTAAAATTGTAATCCTGTGCCAGGATCCATAAACTCATTTGTGCGGCTGCGAAGAAAAATGTAAAGTAGTATGTTACATTGATTTTTAATTATTTCTGTTCTAAAGGAATATTTTAAAGAAGTTAAAGGGCTGTTCAAAGTTGTTAAAGTTCTAAATTTACTGTCTTAATTTACTGGCATTATTTTATTTTTATTTTCAGTGTTTCTGAACAGTAGGGAGAGTGGGTTTTGACTTCTGTCAAAGGTTTACTGGAGGGCCTGTCTGACCACATTGCCAATTTAGGTCACATGAGATCTTGGCAAATTCTTCACCAATCTCTCCCAGGCACCAGTCTGGTCTCCAAGACTTCTAAATAACATTCCAATGAATACTGATTACACTGAAAATGACAGGCAACATTTTTGAATATTCATACCTGGTAGAGATATTCGTTTCAGGAAAAAATCCAGCCCAATTGTTTGTTTATATTGTTTTCCAAAAGCTTCCTGCGCAAAACGCATTGCCAAAGAGGTCTGTAACAGTAAAGCATTCATCTTAAAATGATTCCTAATAAAATTACTAAGGACGGTTACAAAGTAATAAAACATGAGAGGAGGGCAGGCGACGGGATCTCAGCGCAAAGATATCAAGAGCAGAAAATTGAAAGTAGAGCTGAAAAAGAAAGCAACATGAAGGAACAGGAAGGAGCAGCAGCACCGAAGCAAATGGGAGGGAAAGAGAAGTTGAGACTGGAAGTGGAAGGAGAGTGTTGGCCTAAGGGGAGGGTAAATCGGATAGAGTGGGACAGGACAGGAAATGAAGTGGGAGAAGGTGGTGAAGACAGGGGTCAGGGAAGGGGCAGGGCAAACAGGAGAAATGAGAGGAGAAAGTTGAGCTTCAAAGAACGTGGTCCTAACCAGGTGGAATAAGAAGCGGAAAGGGGGAGTGGGGAACTGAAATGTGGTGAATGGAAGTGAAAGAAATGAGGGGAGGGGAAGGGAGAAGGAATGAGAAGGTGTAGGGTTAGCGGTAGGAGGGTTAGTGGGTGGGGAAATGTTGAGAGAATGCAGGGAACAGTGTAAATGAGGAATACTGAGAATTTGGGAATAGAGGTAGAGATTTGCAGGGTGAAAGTGAGAGTGGGAATAGTAATGAAAAAATAGTGAGGGAAACAGTGGGATATTATTTGCAAGTGGGAATAGTGCGAGTGGGTTAATAGTGGATAAGTGGGGGACATCGTGGGAAGGAGTGTGATAGGGGATGGGAATAACATGGAGCTGGAGAAAATAGTGTGAGAGGGTAAAGGGAGACAGAATGAAGGGAAGAGTGGGATGAGAAGCAGAGGGGATGGGGGAACAGAGGGAGATTGGTGCAGGAAATAGTAGGAAGACGGAACAGTGGGGTATCATTGTGAGCCGGAAGTGTTGGAGGGGGCCAACAGTGAGGAAATAGATTAGTGTAGAGGGAATAGTGATGGGGAAATAGTAAGAGAAAGTGGATTAGTGCTGAGGGAATAGTGGAGAGGGGTATTAATGCAGAAGGAATTGTGGGGGAGGGGAACCCTTGACTTCCTGTCCAATAGACTGCAACCAGTAAGGCAACACAGCAGCTCCTCCATGACGATTCGAAACACTGAAGCTCTCTACAAGGTTACACCCTCAGATGCTACTTCCAGTACACTCATAACTGTGGACAGATTCTGCCCTAACTCCATCTACAATTTGTATTACCACTGTAATGGTCCACATCTCAAATAGCAATGAGTCTGAGTACAGGAAGGAGGTATAGACCTTCGTAACATGACACCATAATTACCTTAACATCAATGTCTACACAAGCTGATCAATGATTTCAGAAAAGTGGCGGTGCACATGCTCCTGTAAATATCAAGTGTTGAGGTTGAGAGTTTCAAGTTGCTCAATGTGAACATCACCAATAACCTGTCTGGTCTAACCACACCATTGTCATCACCAAGAAATGCCTCTGCTTCCTCGAGTGCTAAAGATATTCGGCACATCCCCGACGACCCTTATCAACTTCTGTTGATGCAGCACAGACAGCATTCTTTCCGATACATAATGGCTTGGTATGGCAATTGTTCTGCACCTGACTGCAGGAAAGTGCAGAGTAATGGACACACCTCAGCACATCATGGGATCCAGCCTCCTCTCTGGGGCTCTGTCTACACTGCTGGTTGTCTCAGTAATGCAGCCAGCAGAATCAAAGACCCCATCCACCAAGGACATTCTCTCTTCTCCATTCTCCAATCAAGCAGAAGGTACAAATGCCTGAAAGCACATACCACCAGACTCAACAATTTCTATTCCAATATTCTCAGACTTTTGAATGGACATCTTGTATAAGATGGGACAACCAGACAATTGACCACATTGTGATCTTGCACTTTATTATTTACCTGCACTGCATTTTTCCAGTAACTTTACACTTTATCCTATATTTTTACCTTATTCTACCTCAATGCATTGGGTATGGTTTGATCTGCATGAACAGTGTGCAAGACAAGCTTTTCACTCTAGCTTGGTCCACGTGACAATAATAAGCAAATTCTAATACCAATAATGCATGGGGAATAGTATAAGACGGATTACAGTGATGAGCGGGGGGAGTAGCCGAGTGAGGATTAACACAGTGGGATGGAACTGTGGGTGAGAAAGAGGAAAAATAGTGGGAGAACATAATAGTTGAGAATACTGAATGAGGGTGGAAATTGTAGGGGCAGTAATCATAACCAAGTGGCTGGAAAATCCGGGGTGGGGAGAATATTGGGAGGTGGGAAATAGTGCAAAGCAGCAATACTTTGGGGAAGTAATGGGGCTGTAATATCTCATGTCGGAACAGTGCAAAAAGAGTGTGAAAAAGTGGAGTGTGATAGTGAGTGGGATGGTGGAGGGATAGATAGCATGGGTGGAATTCTGGTAGGAGGTGGATAGTCTGGGAGGGGAATAGCATGGGTGGGGTTAGTCTGAGGGTGAATGGTGTGAGGGGGACAGCGTGGGGGAAATGGGGGGAGGGTGATAGCATGGGGGGAATTGTGGGAGGGGGACAAGGGGAGAATGGTGGGTGGGGTTAGTCCGGAGGGAATGATGGGAGGGGGACAATGTGGGGGGAATTATGGGAAGGGGACAGGGGGGCAATGGTGGGTGGGGTTAGTCGAGGGAGGGGGACAGAGTGGGAAGAATGGTGGGAGGGGGACAGTGTGGGAAGAAGATGGGGGAGTAGTGGGAGAGGGACAGGGGAATGGTGGGGGGAGTGCATAGGGGGAATGGTGGGAGGGGACAGCGTGGGAAGATAGGGGAATAGTGGGAGAGGGACAGGGGAATGGTGGGGGGAGTGCGTAGGGGGAATGGTGTGAGGGTGTGAGGGGGAGTGCGTGGGGGGAATGGTGTGAGGGGGAGTGCGTGGGGGGAATGGTGGGAAGGGGAGAGCATGGGGGGAATGGTGATGATTATGTGAAGTGGGAGGCGAAATTATGGTATAGCGGGGAGGGGATTATAGTCAGAGGAAGGGGGAAGGTGAGAAAATAGGTAGTGGAAAGAGAAAGATGGAAATAGAGGTTGGAAGAGTGGGAAATGGAGAGGGGAAAATAAGGTGTGAGGGGGCAAGTAAGAAGGTTAGGGAGGACAAATAAGGTGGGGAGGGAGGGTGGGAGGGCAGAAGCAAGAGGACAGGGAGGAGTAGAGACGTGAAGCAGAGGTCAAGGTGCTTGGGGGCCCAATGGCATAATTATGGTGACTGAAGGGGGTAGGGGTTACAGACCAGCGGCCGACAGAGAATAAGACAGGCAGAGTGAAGGCGATCAGATCGGGAGACGGGCCCCATATTTGCCAGGCTGCCAATCACCATTCACCTTTCCTGATGCGCCATCCCCGAGGATGACTATCTTCAGCTGACGGTCCTGAATTTCGTCCTCAGAGTCGGACATGACGTCGGCACCTGGGTGCCACTGTCAGCAAGCCACGTGGTGTCCAGTCCGAGTTCCACTCCAGATCCCGTTGGTGAGCTGGTCCGGAATCTGCTCCGGATCCTATTGGTGTGCTGTTCCGGATCCCGTTGAGGTGATGGCCCGGTTTTGCTTCAGATCTGGATGCTTTTGGAATGCTGCTGGGGGTTCTGGTCCGGATCCTGTTGGACCGCTGGTCCGGGTTCTGCTCCGGATCCTGGTGGTCCGCTGGTCCGGGTTCTGCTCCGGATCCTGGTGGTCCGCTGGTCCGGGTTCTGCTCCGGATCCTGGTGGTCCGCTGGTCCGGGTTCTGCTCCGGATCCTGGTGGTCCGCTGGTCCGGGTTCTGCTCCGGATCCTGGTGGTCCGCTGGTCCGGGTTCTGCTCCGGATCCTGGTGGTCCGCTGGTCCGGGTTCTGCTCCGGATCCTGGTGGTCCGCTGGTCCGGGTTCTGCTCCGGATCCTGGTGGTCCGCTGGTCCGGGTTCTGCTCCGGATCCTGGTGGTCCGCTGGTCCGGGTTCTGCTCCGGATCCTGGTGGTCCGCTGGTCCGGGTTCTGCTCCGGATCCTGGTGGTCCGCTGGTCCGGGTTCTGCTCCGGATCCTGGTGGTCCGCTGCTCCGGGTTCTGCTCCGGATCCTGGTGGTCCGCTGCTCCGGATCCTCTTGGTCTGTTGCTCCGGGTTCTGCTCCGGATCCCGTCGCGTTCACAGCTGGAGCTCGCCGTTGCCAGGGTCCATTTTCAGAAACGTTTCAAGACGTGGGGAGTCTCACTCCGAATTCACATCGTTCGGTCGCGGGCGCGATGGAGGGAATACAGCTAGCGTAACAGTGATTGGAAGCATTTCAGAACTGTTCCATGGTAACCATATAGTCGCATGTATTGTTTCAGCGCCTTCACTCTGCAATGATGTGCAATACTACACTCTTCCCTCTCTGAAGGATGGGCTCTTCCAGTCTGACGCAATTGGTCGCTAAGGGATGAAGGGGTGAAAGTTCACGCAGTCGCTGCTTACGTGTGAGCGGAAGGTGGTCGTTTCCGTTGGTAATGTCCGAAATGGCCCGTGATGTGCTGCTGCCCCGCCAGCGCCTGTGGGGCGAGAACATAGGCTGAAGGTCGATGACCTTCCGTTTATTTCCATTGAAACGAGGGGATGGGAATCACAGCCGTTTATGGGTTGAAATTACACGGATCTCACGTGGATGAAGATTGGAAGTGTGCGGCAAAACAGTAATTATGGCTATACCCCCTTTCGTGTAAAGATAGTCAGTTACTTTTCTATGGTTAGAATACGAGAAATCTGGTGGCATCTTCATGATGTTGCTTTACTGAAATGCTAGTTAAACCGTAAGACATAGGAGCAGGTTATACGGCTCATGGATTCTGCTCCGCCATCCCATCATAGAATGGGCTGGTTTATTATTTCTCTCAAACGCATTCTCCTGCCTTCTCACTGTAACCTTTCCCACCCTTACTAATTAAGAACATATCAACCTGTCTGTTAAATATACTTAATGACTTGGGCTCCACAGCCATCTGTAGCAATGTAGCATCTACAGATTCACTACTTCTAGCTAAATGAATGCCTCCTCATCTCTTATAAATAGACTCCCCTCTATTTTGAGGCTGTGTCCTCTGGTCCAAGACTCATCCACGACAGGAAACATACTTTTTATTTAGGTCCGTCAGATAGATTTAAATGAGATTCCCATTCTTACAAGCGAACTGGTAGAGCCCAGAGCCATCAAACGTTCCTCACGCATTAACGCTTTCATTACAGGAATTATTCTCGTGAACTTCGTCTGGACCCTTTCCAATGCCAGCACATCGTTTCATAGATAGGGGTTCAAAACTGCTCAAAGTACTCTTCAGTGTGGTGTGACCAATGCCTTATAAAGCCTCGGCATCACATCCTTGCTCTTATATTCTGGTCCTTTTGAAATGAAAAGTAACATTGCCTTTAAATTCCTTATTGCAAGTAAATCTTCAGGGAATCCTGCACAAGAACTCCCAAGCCTCTTTGCACTTCTGATTTTTAAAGTTTTCTCCCCAATTAGAAAAGTCTTTTTTCCTTCTACCAAAGTGCATGACCATACAGTTCCCTGCATTATATTCAATCTGCAACTGCTTTGCCATTCTTCCAATTTAAGTCCTTTGCAGACTCCTTGCTTCATCAGCACTACCTGCCCCTCTACTTGTCTTCATATCATTCTTAAACATGGTGACAAAGCAATCAATTCCATCATCAAAATCGGTGACATATGAAATATATTGGTCCCAGTACTGACCCCTGTGGAACATCACTAGTCACTGGCAGCTAATCAGAATAGGCCTCCTTTATTCTGATTCTTTGCCCCCTGCCTGTCAGCCAATCTTCTATGTATGCCAGTATCTTTCCTGTAATACCATGGACTCTTGTAAAGCAGTCTCGTGTGTAGCACCTTGTCAAAGGCCACCTCCAAGTAATCAACATCCACCGACTTCTTTGACTATCCTGCCTGCTATTTCCTCGAAGAATTCCAACAGATTTGTCAGGCAAGAGTTTGCTTCAAGGAAACCATTCTGACTTTGGTCGACTGTACTTCATCGTGGGCCTCTAAGTACCCTGAAACCACATTGTTAATAACAGACTCCAGCATCTGCCCAAATGCTGAAGTCTGACTAATTGGCAATAATTTCCTTTCTTCTGCCATCCTCCCTTAACAAAGAGTGGAGTGATATTTGCAATTTTCCAGGCCTTCAGAACCATTCCAGAAGCTAGTGATTCTTGAAAGATAATTACTAATGCCTCGACAATCCCTTCAGCTACCTTTTTCAGAACCCTGGGGTGTAGTCTGTCTGGTCCATAGGACTTACTTACCTTCAGAACTTTCAGTATTCTAAGCACCTTCTTAGTTATAGCAACTGCACTCACTTCTACCTGGTATTCTATTGTTTTACAACATTAAGTCACAGTCTGGCTTTTTTTAAACACCAATCAACAGAAAAGAGACTTTTGTGTCAAAGTGAAAATGGATCTCTACAAAGTGATGTAAATTAATTACAAATATAAAACACAAGATAATTGATTGCATAAGTATTCACCCCCTTCAAGTCCATATTTAATAGATGCACCTTTGGCAGCAATTACAGCCTTGAGTGTAAGTGTATAGGTCTCTGGGCTTTGCACATTTGGACACTGCAATATTTCCCCGTTCTTCTTTACTGTAATACTAATGCATCTGACATTAGCCTCTGCCCTTCAAACTACAGGGTTAATTATGATCACTGCCTCCTAGGGTTCCTTATTTTAACTTCCATAGTCAAATCTGGTGCATTACACAACACCCAGCCTTTCTTTATTCCTCATTCTGAGGATTTCTTTGCATTTTTAACCAAAAGAACCCCTATCTCCTCTGCCTACCTAGCTATCCTTTTGATACAAGGTGTATCTTTGGATGTTAGGCTCTCAACTATGATTGTTCAGCCACGACTCAGTGATGCCCATAGCATCATACCTGCAAATCTTTGTGCTACCTTATTCCATATACTGCGTGCATTCAAATATAACATCTTCAGTCCTTTAGTTGATACAATAAAGGTTACTTGTCGGTAAATACATATTCTCTCTGATCATTATTATTATGGGGTAAATCCTTATAACACTCGGTAATGGTACTCTTCAAAACTCTGGTTAGAGCACACTTTCAAAGTTCAAAGTAAATTTGTTACCAAAGTACAGGTATGTCACCATATACAACCCTGAGATTCATTTTCTTACGGGCAATCACAATATATACAACAAACACAATAGAATCAATGAAAGATCGCACCCAACAGGATGGACAACACTTGCAAAAAACACAACAAACCACAAACAAAAAAAAGAATAATATTAAATAAATAGAGAACATGAGATAAAGAATCCTTTACTAATGCCTCCACAAAAGTGAGTCTTTAGTTCTTTTATCAATTATGACAAATATTTTATATCTGGCTTATATTTGGTTGTTTTGAGAGTTTTGCATATACCACTAGTTACATCATTCAGGTTATTTTTATAATTAGGCGAGCAAGTTCATTGCTTAAAAGAATTACTTACATGAATACGTCGATGAGAATACTGTTACTAGCTGCCATTACAAGATTCTTCAAACAGTTAAAAGTTTCAGGACTGGAATTTCAGAATTTCACAATCTCATTGTCTGGTTTTTTGTGCTTTGATTCCGTCACTAACAGATCTTTCAGTATTTTCTAATTCAGCTCTTTTAAGTCGACAAATTTTTGTTCCCAAATTGAGGTGCAAAAAAAACATCAATCTACAAATTCACATGGCATCATATAATCCTTGACAAGATCATTCGTCATAAGCAGATGATCCAAACAATCAACAAATCATTTAAAGACGAGACCTCTACTCAGCCAAAAAACATTGTATGGTGATGGAATTTAATGCAGACAAGGGCGAGGTGTTGCATTTCAGTGGGACCAGTGAGGGTAGGTCTTACACAGTGAATGGTAGGGCACTGGGGAGTGCAGTGGAACAAAGGGATCAGGGAATACAGGTTCATAATTCAATGCCAGTGGTGTCATTGGTGGACAGGGCCGTAATGAAAGGTTCTAGCATATTGGCAAGAGATGGGATGTTGAAGTTGTATAAGATGTTGGTGAGGAATAATTTGGAGTATTGTGTGCACCTTTAGTCACCTGCCTACAGGAAAACTCTAAGGCTGAAAGGGTACAGAGAAAACTTACAAGGATGTTGCCAGAACTGGAAGACCTGGTTCAATAGGTTAGGTTATTCTTTGGAATGTAGAAGATTGAGAGGAGATTTGATAGAGGTATGTACACAAAATGATGAGGGGTATTGACAGGGTAAATGTGAGCAGGCTTTTTCCACTGAGGTTAGGTGTGACTGCAGCTGGAGATTATGGGTTAAGGGTGAAAGGTGAAAAGTTTAAGGGAACATGAGGGGAATTCTTCACACAGAGGGTCATGAGAGTGTGGAATGAGCTACCAGTGCTAGTGGAGAAACTCGGCTTGTCAGGCAACATCTATGGAGCAGAATAAACTGTCAACATTTCAGGCCAAGACTGTTCATTATGAGTCCTGTTTTGGGCCTGAAACATTAGAGACTGCCTGACTTTTTATTTATTTATTGAGATACTGTGCGGCCCTTTATTACATTTATTTATTGAGATATTGTGCAGTCCTTCGAGCTGTGCCACCTAACAATCCCCCTGACTTAAATCCTCATCCAATCAGGACAATTTACAATTATCAATTAGAGAAAACTGGAGCACTCAGAGGAAACTCAGGCAGTTGTGAGGAGAACATACAATCTTCTTACAGGGAGTGGCAGGAATTGAATGTGGGTCGCTTATACCGTAAATTGTTGTGCTAGCCACCATGCTACCATGCTGCCCTAAAACTTGCTGAGTTCCTTCAGCATTTTGTATGTATTAATCTGGATTTCCAACATGTGCGGAATGTCTTGTGTTTATCTTTGTTAATCATGCTGGGTGCACTATCAGATGTCACAGAAACTATTTTTGAAATGTTAACTTCTGCTACATCCCTTACATATTTCAACACCTGTAACTTTTTCAAGTGATGTTATCAACTTAACCAGTTCTTTGTATATTTCATCACCCCTACAAAATCAAGCAATAATAGCTTCCCCAGCTGATGATGTAATATCAGTGCCCTCATCAAGACTAATGGAAAGAAATTTACATGAACTGATATCTTTTATTAGTTGTTCTGCTATGTTTGTTCGCAATATTCTCTCTGTTACTGTGTTTCTGCTCAATGGCAAATCATTACAAGTGCTGGGTATTTTTTTCCTTTTTCTGGAAAACTCAGAATGGAAAGGTGCACACTGCAGCCATGATTCTTCAATGTATTTCCTATCACATAGTAGTTGACCATGTTGAGCAATAATCCTTGAAACTTCAAAATAAGCAGCAATCAAGTTGGAACTACCTGAAATAAATGTCATAAAAATATTTGACTGCATTTTTTTAGAAATTATTTTTTTTTATTCTTGCTCACTTTTATCACAAACCCATTTATGAAAAGTTTCATAATGCTTCTTTATTGAGGAAGTCCTACACACCACTATTTCAGAACTTAAGAAGCATAATGCTTTATCATCCTGAGGGGGACCAATATACTGGCAGGGAGGTTTGCTAAGGCTATTGTGGAGAGTTTAAACTAGAATTGCTGGGGAGTGGGAACCGAACTGAAGTGACGGAGGAAAGGAAGGTTGGCTCACAAATAGAGAAAGTTTGGAGACAGTGTGAAAGGGAGGATATACAGGTGA